>NC_041729.1:161585095-161888627 GCF_004115215.2 Ornithorhynchus anatinus
GGTACAGTGCTCCGCCCGCAGGGACGGCTAAAAGACGGCAAGGCTTCTTTCCAAAGCTCTCGCCCGTTCGGCACGCCGCTGCTCTATCATTCCCTCCACCCGGGAAAACACCCGGAGAAGCCGGCCGGAGAGTACTCTCAACGTGTGTGGGAGCCCACCGTTCTAAGAGGTGAGGGCGGTCACCGGGGAGCTGGAAACGAGGGGGGCCCGGGACGCGGCATAACTCCGCTTTACCCGCTGGGTTCTTACGAATCTCTGAGAGCTCAGAACCGGTCGTTTTTTAAGAACGGAGGCAGGGAGCCAGAAAAGACGCTCCAAATCTTAAGCAAGGCAAAAAGGCGCTCTGCCGGAAGCCACGAGATCTGCGTCCGCACCCAGACCCCTCCCCGCTGCCGCCCCCCGAACGCCACAATCCGTCAGCCCCGGCTTCCTCAAACCCTTCCCCCTAAAGCACAGTGATGCGCGTGAATAACGTTTCCCTTGGATAAGTTAACCTCTATCAAAACCCTCTCGCGTCTGCATATATTCATCCCCACAGGAAAATAAAAACAAACTCTCTTGCACACATTCACCCTCTTGAGTATCTTTGGTACGTTTGGAGAGTAAGAAAATCACGGCCCGGCCACACGGGTGAGATCCGTCCGACGCGTAAGGTTACCGAGCGATGATGATATGTCAGTCTCTCGCCTTTCCAGAACCCAAGGTGGACAACATTTGGGATACCTGCGGGTCCGTCGCCGGGACCCTAAGCGAAATCTTTTAAAAAAATAGTTTAATAAAAATACGCCAGTTCTACAAGCGGCCTTCGATCGTCATCCCCCCCGCCACCCAGCCCACCGGTTCCCGACGCGCCGGAACGAAATGACGCCACGGTCTCCGGGAAACCCACCGGAGACCCCTTCCGCTCTAAGGGATGCGATTTTACATAATACGGTACGTCTCCCCAGGATTACGCGGGTCGGGCACACGGATCGGCGGCTGGGAACTCTAAATACAGAGTCGATCTATTAGTGTCGGCGATTAAACGGACGCGGTGGAGTTTCTGCTTCCCGTCCCCCTCTCGGTAGGAGTCGACGGAATACCTCGCCGCTCAACGGTCGACCCGTTCGGTTTCCGAAGGGCAGCCTCTCCTACGTCGACTCACGGCGCTCGGGAAACGGTCTTCTTCTGGGGAGGTCCAAACCGGGAGGGGAAAACGTTCTAACGGGATCTCTGGGAAATGGCTTTTCTATCGATTATCTAGACCCACGAGGTCAGCGGTAAAATAACGGTCCTGCGTCGCTGCTTACGGCTCAGCCGAGGACGCGGGTTCTCCCGGGCCCATCGGAACGGTTACAGTACGAAGCCACGGTATACGGAGGCGGGGGAGGACCTTAATAAGTGCGTAGGCAGCGCAGATACGAAGGGATGTCTACGGTGCTTTTATTCCAGTACCTCTGTCTAATAAAGTTAACAAAAATAGTCAAATATTAAAAAAAAAAAAAAAGGAAAAAAAAAACCAAAAAGAAGCCAGCTGGCACTGCCAACTAATTCCCGTAGTAGTCTTCGAAACCCTAGGCCCGCAGAATTTCTCGCGGAAGCCGCCGAGTACAGTCTCCGGGGCCGGTTCAGTGTCTCCCTACGCGGGCCGAGCGAGGCCCGGGGCCGCCACCGGCTACCTGAGTCCCGAGTTCTTCCCGAGCCCTTCAGAGCTTCCCGGATTTCATGTAGGAGGGGATGGAGCCGCGCTGCGTCAGCCCTTCGAACCTCTTGTACGTGTAGTTGAGGAAAACCCAGTCTTTAGATTTGTAGTCCGGTTCTGTGCTGTTCGGCACTGGAGAGGACGGTTTGGCGGGGAGGAGGGGAGAGGGGAGAGGCACACACAAAAGAGTCCAAATTAGCCCCGTGCGGAATACGTCTCCCACCCTCGTTTCTCTGCTACGATCAGAGGAGGCTCAGGAGAGAAGCAGCGCGGCTTCGCGGACGGAGCCCGGGCCTGGGGGCAGGAGGACCTGGGTTCTAATCCCGCTCACGCTACTTGCTCGGTGACCCGGGGCAAGTCGCTTCACTTCTCCGGCCCTCAGTTCCCTCGTCTGGAAAACGGGGATTAAGACGGTGAGCCCCGCGGGGGACACGGACTGCGTCTAACGTGATTAGCTCGCGTCTACCCCAGCCCTCGGCACGGCGCCTGCCACGAAGTGAGCGCTTAATCAATGCCATTAAAAAAGGCAGGGTAGGCGGGCGAATAGAGCAGGGGCCTGGGAAGCAGAAGGACCCGTCTCCACTACTCGCTGTGTGACCTTGGGCAGGGCGCTTGACTCGAGAAGCAGCGTGGCTCAGCGGAAAGAGCCCGGGCTTGGGAGTCGGAGGTCATGGGTTCGAAACCCGGCTCTGCCACTCGTCAGCTGTGTGACAGTGGGCGAGTCACTTCACTTCCCTAGGCCTCAGTTACCTCATCTGTAAAATGGGGATGGAGACTGTAAGCCTCAGAGGGACAACCTGATGACCCCGTATCTACCCCAGCGCTTAGAACAGCGCTCTGCACATAGTAAGTGCTTAACAAATACCAATATTATTATTATTATTCACATCTCTGGGCCTCAGTTACCGTATCTGGAAAATGGGGATGGAGACTGTGAGCCCCACGTGGGACACTGAACAAGCCGATTAGCCTGTATCGACCCTAGTGCTCAGTACAGTGCCTGGCACATAGTAAGTGCTTAATAAATACTATTAAAAAAAACACAGCCCTCTGGTTCTAAACCGCTGTGGGACAGCCGGCTCTGCAAAGAAAACCCTCCTCTTCTTGCTACCCGTGATCTTTCCGTTAGGGTTCTGAGGGACGTTAACCCGCTGGACCCCAGTGTGTTTTTGGGGGGGGTCAAGGTTTGGCCCGAGGCGTCCGAGGTCCAAACTTTTATCTCTAGCCCGACTGGGTAGAGGCGACGGTCTGTCGCTCTTTCCCTTACCCGAGACTGGTTTTAACATCACTCCCCCGCCGCTAGACTGGAATAACAATAATTATCACTGTGGCATTCGTTGAGCGCTCACTACGTGCCGGCCGCTGTACTAAGGGCCGGGGTGGATACAAGCTAATCGGGTTGGACCCAGTCCCCGTCCCACGTGGGGCTCCCGGACTCGATCCCCATTTTACAGATGAGGGAACCGAAGCCCGGAAGTGAAGCGACTTGCCCAAGGTCACAAAGCGGACAAGTGGCGGAGCAGGGATTGGAACCCACGACCTAGACTTAGACAGACTTCCTAGAACCCTGAAAGCTCCTTGAGGGTGGGGATCAGAGACGCCAACTCTATTTTCCCCGCTCAGCTGTTTCCTACAAAGTTCTGCCCAGGGTAAGCCCTCGATTATGGACGTACTGATCGATGATATATTTTCAATTATTTATTTCTATTCATGTCTGTCTCCCCTTCTAGACACTGAGCTCGGCGTGGGCAGGGAATGTGCCTACCAACTCTGTTGTGCTGTACTCTCCCGAGCCCTCGGTAAAGTGGTCTGTACGCAGGAAGTGTTCAATAAATATCGCTGAAGCCCACTGGTCAACTGTGACAGAAATCTGCTCTTTGGGACAGAGCCCGTGGGCCCTACGAGGGACAGGGACTGTGGCCAACTTGATTTGTTTGGATCCACCCCAGCGCTTAGCACAGAACCTGGCACACAGTAAGCGCTTAACAAATTCCACAGTGATCATTATTATATACTAAAATCTACTTTCCCAATACTGTTCTCTTGATTTATATTGCGTGTATGAATGATTTCTCAGAAATGTCTCCGTAATCACCTTTAGAACATATGTTTCTCTGTGTGTACGTGTTGTATAAATAATAATGTTGGTATTTGTTAAGCGCTTACTATGTGCAGAGCACTGTTCTAAGCGCTGGGGGAGATACAGGGTCATCGGGTCGTCCCCCGTGAGGCTCCCGGTCTTCATCCCCATTTTACAGATCAGGTCACTGAGGCACAGAGAAGTGAAGTGACTCGCCCACAGTCACACAGCTGACAAGGGGCAGAGCCGAGATTCGAACCTATGACCTCTGACTCCCAAACCTGTGCTCTTTCCACTGAGCCATGCTGCTTCTCTTATAAATGAGCTGTGTGACAGTAAAATGAAACCTTGAAGCTTTCTCTGGATGGACATAAATCCTGGCTGGACGAAGGGCTACTTAAATTAACAGTAATAATAATAATAATAAAAAATATAATAATAATAATAATAATGTTGGTATTTTTTAAGCGCTTACTGTGTGCAGAGCACCGTTCTAAGTGCTGGGGTAGATACAAGGTATTTGGGTTGTCCCATGTGAGGCTCAAAGTTAATCCCCATTATACAGATGAGGGAAGTGAGGCACAGAGAAGTTAAGTGACTTGCCCACAGTCACACAGCTGACAAGGGGCAGAGCCAGAATTCGAACGCCGTTCTTAAGGAGCTCTTATGTAGCCCAGAAGGACTACTTAAATTAACAGTAATAATAATAATAATATAGTATTTGTTAAGCGCATACTATGTTCAAGGCACTGTACTAAGCATGTGGCTCTGTGGAAAGAGCATGGGCTTGGGAGTCAGAGGTCGTGGGTTCTAATTCTGCCTCTGCCTCTGGTCTGCTGTATGACCTTGGGCAAGTCACTTTGCTTCTCTGTGCCTCAGATCCCTCATCTGTAAAATGGAGATAAAGACTGGGAGCTCCACGTGGGACAACCCGATTACCTTGCACCTACCCCAGAGCTTAGAACAGTGCTTGGCACATAGTAAGCGCTTAACAAATACTATTATTATTATTACTAACCCAAGACCTTTTGACTCCCAGGCCGGCACTCCATCCCCTAAGCCACGCTACTTCTCTACAGTTATAGTACATTAATAGTGGCATTAATCTAAGACTTTTGAGAAACCAAATTAAATTTGCTGGGGTGAGAAAGAACTCGCTTTTCCGCCTCAATCGTACATCGCTTTTATCGTGTAACTGTGAAAATTCTAACACGTAAGGAGCGACTATCTAGTCTAGAGTCATTTTAAAATGAAAGACGACAATAAAGCAATCAAGAAAAGTTACATTTTGTACTCAGCAAGAATCAGCATGATTCTCGGCAGCGCTTAGAACAGTGCTTGACGCACAGCAGACATTTAACAAATACACAAAACCAAACCACAAAATCCCAGAATGATCGGTCAAAATCATCTTACCAGGCTGTAAAATATCAGATTCGGGAAACTCATCGAAGTTCGAGGTGTCATCGATGCTTTTGATTTCTATGGGAATGGCGGCTGGTCTTTCCCTAGAAATGTAAAATCAAAATGTTAAATAGGGTCAGTTCTCGGCCCTCTTCTGTTCTCCATCTACCCTCACTCCCTCGGTGAACTCATCCGCTCTCACGGCTTCGACTATCACCTCTACGCAGATGACGCGCAGATCTACATCTCCGCCCCTGTCCTCTCCCCCTCCCTTCGGGCTCGCGTCTCCTCCCGCCTCCGGGACGTCTCTACCTGGATGTCTGCCGGCCACCTAAAACTCAATGGCCAAAACTGAGCTCATCTTCCCTCCCAAGCCCTGTCCTCTTCCCCACTTCCCTATCACCGTGGACGGCACGACCATCCTTCCCGTCTCTCGGGCCCGCGACCCCGGTGTCATCCTTGACTCGTCTCTCTCGTTCACCCCACACATCCGATCCGTCACCGACACCTGCCGGTCTCACCTTTATAATATCGCCAAGATCCGCCCCTTCCTCTCCACGCAAACGCCTATCCTACTGGTACGGGCTCTCATAATATCCCGGCTGGATTATTGTGTCAGCTTCCTTTCTGATCTGCGGAAACGCCCTGGGCGTGTCACTCCCCTCCTTAAAAACCTCCAGTGGTTGCCTGTCGACCTCCGCACGAAACAAAAACTTCTCACTCTAGGCTTCGAGGCTGTCCATCCCCTCGCCCCCTCCTACCTCTCCTCCCTTCTCTCTTTCCACCGCCCACCCCGCACGCTCCGCTCCTCCGCCCCCCACCTCCTCGCCGTCCCCCGTTCTCGCCCGTCCCGCCGTCGACCCCCGGGCCGCGTCCTCCCGCGGACCCGGAAGGCCCTCCCTCCTCACCTCCGCCAAACTCACTCTCTTCCCCTCTTCAAAGCCCTATTGAGAGCTCACCTCCTCCGGGAGGCCTTCCCACACTGAGCTCCCCCTTTCCTCTTCTCCTACTCCCTTCTGCGTTGCCCTGACTCGCTCCCTTTCCTCTTCCCCCGTCTCAGCCCCACATCACTGATGTCCAGATCTCTCATTTATTTATTTCTACTGATGTCTGTCTCCCCACCTCTAGACTGTAAACTCACTATGGACAGGGAATGTGTTTGTTTATCGTCGTATTGTGGTGCTCCGCACACAGTAAACGCTCGAAAAATACGATTGAACGAACGAATAAGCGGACACATTCCCTCCCCACGACGAGCCTACGGTCTAGAGAACCTTAGGCAATCTGTTGGCAAGCTTTTCTTTTTATGGTATTTGTTAAGTGCTTACTATGTGCCAAACACTGTCCTGAGCACTGGGGTAGATACCAGCTAATCAGGTTGGACCCAGTCCACATCCCTTGTGGGGCTCACCGTCCTAATTCCCATTTTCCAGGTGAGGGAACTGAGGCCCGGAGAAAAGAAGTGCCTCGCTCGAGGTCATCCAGCAGACAAGTGGTGGAGCCGGGATCAGAACCCAGGCCCTTCTGGCTCCCAGACCCGGGCTCTTTCCACAAGGCCGCGCTGCTTTTATCGAGGGCTCACGGTCATTGACTACAAACCTTGGTCTCTCCCAAACCAGCTGACTGGAAGACTGTCACTAATTGGGCCACAGAGAATTCTCTGTGCCTCAGTTCCCTCATCTGCAAAATGGGAATTAAGACTGTGGGACAGGGACCGTGTCCAATCCAATTATCCTGTACCTACCCCAGCACTTAGAACAGTGTCTGGAACCCAGTAAGCGCTTAACAAATACCATAACAATAATTATCATTATTTACTTACAGCCTGGAGGAGAACTAGAGAGATTTCTTTGCAAAGTTAAAATGTGTGAGAGCAGCTTTAAAAAAATGAAATCCCCTAACGGGCAGGGGGCAGAACTGGGAGTCGGGGACCTGGGTTCTAATCCCAGCTCTGCCATTCGCCCGCTGTGGGACCTCGGGCAGGTCACTTTACTTCCTCTGGGTCAGGTTCCTCATCTGTAAAATGGGAATTTCATACCTGTCCTCCCCTTTATCTAGACTGTAAGTCCCATTCGGGAGCGGTACCGTGTCCAACCTGATGATAATAATAATAATAATAATGATAATAATGATAATAATATGTGTTAAGCGCTTCCTATGTGCCAGGCACTCTACTAAGCTCGGGGGTGATACAAGCAAATTGAGTTGGACACAGTCCCCGTCCCTCCTGGGGCTCACCGTCTCGATCCCCATTTTCCAGATTAGCCGAGGCCCAGAGAAGTGCAGCGACTTGCCCGAGGTCACACGGCAGACAAGTGGCGGAGCCGGGATTAGAATCCCCGTCCTCTGACTCCCAGGCCCGGGCTCTACCCACGACGCCATGCTGCTTCCTACCCTGGCACTTACTACAGTGCTTGACCCAACGTAAGCGCTTAAACACCACAACGATATGGCAGCTCCGCAAAAGCAGGCCGTCAGACGCGGTAGGTGCTGAACTTGTCGCCCCATGAACTGTTTTACCTGAATTCATTCGATCGCATTTATTGAGCGCTCACTGTTTTGAGAGCCTCTGGCTCTCTCCCCGGCCAAAAAGCTGGCTGTGGGGGTCAAGGGAAAAAGAGCGGGGGTCTCGGCAGCCCCGGGAGACCCAGGCCTCCATCCCACCTCTGCCACTCATCTGCTGGCTCGCTTCGGGCAACCTACTTAACCCCTTTGGGACTCGGTTCCCGCATCTGCAAAATCGCGACGGGATTCCGGCTTGCCACGTCGCCGGGGCCGTGAGCCCCGTGTCCGTCCTATCTTGTTTCTCCCGTGACTCTTACCTCGAAAATACGCACCGAACGACGCCAACCCCGGCCACCTGCAACCCTGCAACCGATCATTTCGTATTTCTTTTCCGAATCCTTCCGACTTGCCTTCGCTTAACATAGCCTGTAAGATCCTTGGGGGCAGGGATCGGGTCTACCTACGTCATCGTACCGGACTTCTAATACGGTGCTCCGCATACGGCAGTGGCTCCAAAAATACCATCGACTGATTAAGTAATCGATTCATTCTATCTATTTATTGAGCACTTATTATGTGCAGAGCACTGTACTAAGCGCTTGATAACAACCTACCTTGTATCACAGAAAGGCGTATAGTGTGTATGCGAGCGAGAGAGAGAAAAGAGGGAGAGAGAGAGAGAGAGAGTGAGCATAAGCACACGACAGATGGCTTGCTCTTCGGCGAACACTTCCTCTAGACCGCAGACTTCTCGTGGGCAAGGGAACATGTCTACCAAGTCTGCTGCACTGTCCCCTCTCCAGCGCTCGGTACAGTGCTCGGCGCATAATAAGCATTCAATAAATGCTTCCGAGAAGCAGCATGGCTTAGTGGGAAGAGCTCGGGCTTGGGAGTCGGAGACCGTGGGTTCTAATCCCAGCTCTGCCACGTGTCTGCTGCGTGACCCTGGGCAGGCCGCCTAACTTCTCTGTTACTCAGTTCCCTCATCTGTAAAATGGGGCTAAGACTGTAAACCCCGCGTGGGATAACCCGATTACCTTGTATCTGCCCCAGTGCTTAGAACAGTGCTTGACACATAGGAAGCGCTTAACAAATACCATGATCGTTATTATCATAAACACCCCTGAGGGATTGAACTGATTCACTAGGGGTCTCTGGATCTTCTACGCAAATACAGTCCCCGGTGACCCCATCGATGCAGGTGAATCGAGAAAGACTGTGGCCTCCTTTAATTGTTATGTGGAAAACTGCCGGCTGTCCCCCGCTCCAGGGACATCATCACCTTTCTTCATTCTGGAGAAACAGAGAGCTAAAGTCCACCTAAGGGCCTAGAGGCCACTCGCCACCAAACCGCCAAGAAATACCTGATGTGCCCCCAGTCTACGCCTTCGAAGAACGGATGGCCTTTTATTTCTTCCACTCCACTGCTTCCAATTCTATTTTCTGAATCAACGCAAAATCTGCAGTCGAGGAGAAAAGGAAATTACCGACGTGCGGCGAGACAGAGGACGTTACCGCAATCGATCGATGGATCATCAGTCGTACGCGTCGAGCGCTTGTTGCGTGCAGAGGACTGTCCTAAGCACTTGGGAGAGCACAATGTAACAGAGTTGGTAAACACGTTCCCTGACCCACAAGGAGTTAAGGGCTCAGAGGGAGAGACAGACATTTATATCCGTAAATAAATCACAAATATGGACACAGAGAAGCTGCGTGGCCTAGTGGCAAGAGCACGGGTTTGGGAGTCAGAGCATGTGGGTTCTAATCCTGGGCTCATTTGTCTGCTGTGTGACCTTGGGCAAGTCACCACTTCTCCGGGCCAGAGTTACCTCATCTGTAAAATGGGGATTAAGAGTGTGAGCCCCATGTGGGACAGGGACAGTGTCCACTTTAACTACCTTATATCGACCCCAGTGCTTAGAACAGTGCTTGGCACATAGGAAGCACTTAACAAATACTATAGTTGTTATTCTACGTGCTGTGGGGCTGAGGATGGGGTGAATTAAAGGGTGTAGATCCATGTGCCAGGATGATGTCGAAAGGGAGGCGGAGTAGAGGAAATGAAGGCTGAGTCGGGGGAAGGCCTATCTGTTCAGGATTGGCATTCGAAATCACAAATAATAATAACGATAATAATAATAGTACTCGTCAAGCACGTACTATGTGCCAAGCCCCGTTCTGAGCGCTGGAGCAGATAGAAGATAATCAGGTTGGATGCAGTCCCTGTCCCACACGGGGCTCACGGCCTTAATCCCTATTTTACAGATGAGGTAACTCTGGCCCCGGAGAAGTAAAGTGATCCGCCCAAGGTCATCTGCCTTTAAGTGATAAAGGGATGGACGGCATTATTCTATTTCTCCCGGCGGACCGTCAGTTCCTCAAAGACGGGATCCCAAGCAACCGACTGAGCCCCTACTGTGTGCAGAGCCCTGCACCCAGCGCTTGGGAGAACCGATTCGGTTCAGAGACCCGATTCTAGCCCGCAGAGAGCTCGCCATCTAGCAGGGGAGATGCGGACCCTGAAGTAAATTACGATAGGAGGAAGAAGGAAAAGGGGATATCTGCCAAAGCGAATGCTCAAGAAGCAGGGACAAAAGAAAAGAGAGAAAAAGGGTCAAAAGTACTCGGGTACTCGGGTGGCACAGAAGTGTCGGAGAGGCGGTGAGGGTAGAAGGTCACAGAAGAAAGAAAAGGGTACTTAGGTGACATTCATTTATTCATTCGATCATATTTACTGAGCGCTGTGTGCAGAGCACTGTATTCATTCAATAGTATTTACTGAGCGCTTACTATGTGCAGAGCACTGTACTAAGCGCTTGGAATGAACAAGTCGGCAACAGATAGAGACGGTCCCTGCCGTTTGACGGGCTTACGGTCTAATCGGGGGAGACGGACAGACGAGAACGATGGCGATAAATACAGTCGAGGGGAAGAACATCACGTAAAAACAATAGCAACTAAATAGAATCGAGGCGATGTACAATTCATTAACAGAATAAATAGGGTAATGGAAATATATACAGTTGAGCGGACGAGAACAGTGCCGAGGGGATGGGAAGGGAGAGGGGGAGGAGCAGAGGGAAAGGGGGAAAAGAGGGTTTAGCTGCGGAGAGGTGAAGGGGGGTGGTAGAGGGAGTAGAGGGAGAAGGGGAGCTCAGTCTGGGAAGCCCTCTTGGAGGAGGTGAGTTTTACGTAGGGTTTTGAAGAGGGGAAGAGAATCAGTTTGGCGGAGGTGAGGAGGGAGGGCGTCCCGGGACCGCGGGAGGACGCGGCCCGGGGGTCGACGGCGGGACGGGCGAGACGGAGGGACGGCGAGGAGGTGGGCGGCGGAGGAGCGGAGCGTGCGGGGTGGGCGGTAGAAAGAGAGAAGGGAGGAGAGGTAGGAAGGGGCGAGGTGACGCAGAGCCTCGAAGCCTAGAGTGAGGAGTTTCTGTTTGGAGCGGAGGTCGATAGGCAACCACTGGAGTTGTTTAAGAAGGGGAGTGACAGGCCCAGAGCGTTTCTGCGGGAAGATGAGCCGGGCGGCGGAGTGAAGAATAGACCGGAGCGGGGCGAGAGAGGAGGAAGGGAGGTCAGAGAGAAGGCCGACACGGTAGTCTAACCGGGATATAATGAGAGCCCGTAGCAGTAAGGTAGCCGTCTGGGTGGAGAGGAAAGGGCGGATCTTGGCGATATCGTAGAGGTGAAACCGGCAGGTCTCGGTAACGGATAGGATGCGTGGGGTGAACGAGAGAGACGAGTCAAGGACGACACCGAGATCGCGGGCCCGAGAGACGGGAAGGACGGTCGTGCCATCCACGGTGATAGAGAAGTCGGGGAGAGGACCGGGTTCGGGAGGGAAGATGAGGAGCTCAGTCTCGCTCATGTCGAGTTTTAGGTGGCGGGCCGACATCCAGGTGGAGACGTCCCGGAGGCGGGAGGAGATGCGAGCCCGAAGGGAGGGGGAGAGGACAGGGGCGGAGATGTAGATCTGCGTGTCACCTGCGTAGAGATGGTAGTCGAAGCCGTGAGAGCGGATGAGTTCACCGAGGGAGTGGGTGTAAATGGAGAACGGAAGAGGGCCGAGAACTGACCCTTGAGGAACTCCAACAGTTAAAGGATGGGAGGGGGAGGAGGCGCCCGCGAAGGAGACCGAGAATGACCGGCCAGAGAGGTGAGAGGAGAACCGGGAGAGGACGGAGTCCGTGAAGCCAAGGCGAGATAAGGTATGGAGGAGGGGATGGTCGACGGTGCCAAAGGCAGCAGAGAGGTCAAGGAGGATCGGAATGGAGTAGGAGCCATTGGATTTGGCAAGAAGGAGGTCACGGGTGACCTTAGAGAGAGCAGTCTCGGTAGAGCGGAGGGGACGGAAGCCAGATCGGAGGGGGGCCGGGAGAGAATGGGAGTTAAGGAATTCTAGGCAGCGATCGTAGACGACGCGTTCTAGGATTTTGGAAAGGAAGGGTAGTAGGGAGATAGGGCGATAACTGGAGGGGGAAGTGGGGTCGAGAGCGGGTTTTTTTAGGATGGGGGAGACGTGGGCATGTTTGAAGGCAGCGGGGAAGGAGCCATCGGAGATCGAGTGGTTAAAAATAGAAGTTAAGGAAGGGAGGAGGGCAGGGGCGACGGTTTTAATAAGGTGAGAGGGAATGGGGTCCGAGGCGCGGGTGGAGGGGGTGGCACTTGCGAGGAGGGAGGAGATCTCCTCTGAGGATACTGCAGGGAAGGATGGGAAAGTAGGGGAGGGGGTCGGTGGGGGGGAGGGGAGAGGCGGAGGGGTGACTTTGGGGAGCTCAGACCTGATCGTGTTGATTTTCGTGAGGAAATAGGTGGCCAGATCGTTGGGGGTGAGAGACGGGGGATGGGGAGGAACAGGGGGCCTAAGGAGAGAGTTAAAGGTCCGGAACAGTCGGCGGGGGTGACGGGCACGGGTGTCGATGAGGGAGGAGAAGAAGCTTTGCCTGGCGGAGGAGAGGGCAGAGTTAAGGCAGGAAAGGATAAATTTGAAGTGTGCGAGGTCGGCTCGGTGCTCGGACTTTGGCCAGCAGCGCTCGGCGGCTCGAGCATAGGAGGCGGACGGAGGAGGTGATCCGGGGCCGCGGGTTAGTGGAGCGAGAGCGGCGGAGGGAAAGGGGGGCGAGAGAGTCGAGACGAGTAGAGAGGGTGGAGTTGAGAGCGGAGACCTGATCGTCGAGAGTGGGAAGTGAGGACAGGGCGGCGAGGTGAGGAGAGATGCTTTTGGAAAGACGGATGGGATCGAGAGAGCGGAGGTCTCTGCGGGGCAGTAGCGAAGATCTGCAGGGGGAGGGAGTGTGAGAGATGAGGCAGGTGAGAAGGTTATGGTCAGAGAGAGGGATTTCGGAGTCGGCGAGGGAGGAGATAGTGCGGCGGTAGGAGATGACGAGATCGAGGGTGCGACCGAGTCGGTGAGTGGGCGCGGTACGGTGGAGGAGGAGGTCGGCAGAGTCGAGGAGGGATAGCGGGAGGGCGGCAGAGGAGTCGTCAGGTACATCCATATGGATGTCGAAGTCTCCGAGGATCAGAGTGGGCAGAGAGAAGGAGAAAAGAGAAGGAAGGTGAGAAAGGGGTCAAGGTGGTCGAAGAAGTCGGAGGTGGGACCGGGAGGGCGGTAGATGACGGCGACGAGTATCTGGAGGGGGTGGCAGAGGCGAACGATATGGGCTTCGAAGGAGGGGAAGGAGAGGGAGGGGGAGGAGGGATAGTGCGGAAGCGGCAACGGGGCGAGAGGAGGAAGCCGACGCCTCCTCCCTTATCGGTGAGTCTGGGGGAGTGGGAGGACTAAGCACGGAAGTGCTGGAGAGGCAGCGGTGAGTAGGAGGTCGCACAAAAGAAAGAAAAAGGGTCAAAAGTACTCGGGCATTTAGGTGACAAAGAAGTGTCGGAGAGGCAGCGAGGGTAAGACGTCACACAAAAGAAAGAAGGGTCAAAAGTCCTGTGGAATTTAGGTGACACAGAAGAGTTCGTTCATTCGAGCGCTTACTGCGTGCAGAGCACGGGACTCAACGCTTGGAAATTACAATTCGGCAACAGGTAGAGACCATCCCCGCCCGACGACGGGCTCGCAGTCTAGAAGGGGGGAGACGGACAACCAAACAGGTAGCCAGGCAGGTGCCGGAGGGGCAGCGAGGGTAGGAGATCATACAAAAGAAAGAAAAATGTACTCAGGTACCTAGAGAGCACAAAAGCGTCGCGGCGAGGTCACGGGAAAGAAAGAAAAAGGATGAGAGGCGGTCGGGCACTCTGGGGACACAAGTGCTGGAGAGGCAGGGGTAAATACGAGGTCACGCGAGCAGGGCAAACTCCAGACCACCGGGCCTCGGCCGCTTGATCAACTGCGATACCGCTACTGCTGATTAGGCTATTTGTTAAGCGCTTACTATTTGCCGAGCACTCTACTGACTGCTGGAATAGGTAGAGGATGACCGGGTCGGCCGTAGCTCCCATCCCGCCGGAGGCTCGCTAAGACGGGGGGAGAATGCGGCTCCGCCACCTGTCTGCTGGGCGACCCTGGGCGAGTCATTTCATCTCTCTGGGCCTCAGTTCCCTCGCCTGTAAAACGGGGGTGAAGACAGTGAGCCCCATGTGGGGCAGGGACCGTGTCCGTCCTGATTAACTTCCGTCTACCCCAGCGCTCAGTCTGGTGCCCGGCACGTAGTAAGCACTTAACGGAGAAGCAGCAGCGTGGCTCAGTGGCAAGAGCCCGGGCTGCGGAGTCAGAGATCGCGGGTTCTAATCCCGGCTCCGCCACTTATCGGCTGTGCGACCCCGGGCGAGTCACCTGACGTCTCTGGGCCTCGGCGACCTCACCTGTCAAACGGGGATGAAGACTGTGAGCCCCACGTGGGACAACCTCGTTACCCCGTAGCTGCCCCAGCGCTGAGAAAAGTGCTCGGCACATAGTAAGCGCTTAACAAATACCATCATCGACAAGTACCATAACCGCCCCCTCTTCCGAAAACAAGCAGACGACAAAAAGCGGGTAAATATCGCTAGTTGGCAAAGTGTGATTCAGTCTGAAGGAAATGCTCAGAAAGGCCATCTGCTCAGTCACAAAGCTAATAATAATAATAATGTTGGTATTTGTTAAGCGCTTACTATGTGCCGAGCACTGTTCTAAGCGCTGGGGTAGACACAGGGGAATCAGGATGTCCCACGTGGGGCTCACAGTCTTCATCCCCATTTTACAGATGAGGGAACTGAGGCCCAGAGAAGTGAAGCGACTTGCCCACAGTCACACAGCTGACAAGTGGCAGAGCTGGGATTCGAACTCATGAGCCCTGACTCCAAAGCCCGTGCTCTTTCCACTGAGCCACGCTGCTTCTGTTAGATCCCTACCAGGAGAATGGATTAAATGTGCCACGTCGATTCCGCCCGAAGCCCCCGTTCGATCGAGGAGCAGCGCGGCCTAATAATAACAACAACGATGACGCTGGCATTCGTTAAGCGCTCACTCTGTGCCGAGCACCGTTCTGAGCGCTGGGGGAGATACGGGGTCATCGGGTCCGTCCCACGTGAGGCTCCCAGTTGATCCCCATTTGACAGCTGAGGTCACTGAGGCACAGAGAAGTGAAGTGACTCGCCCACAGTCACCCAGCTGACGAGAGGCAGAGCCGGGATTCGAACTCATGACCCCCGACTCCCAAGCCCGGGCTCTTTCCACCGAGCCTAGTGGAAAGAAGCCGGGGCCGGGAGCCGGGGGACCCGGTTCTAATCCCGGCTCCGCCACCTGCCTGCCCCGCGACTTTGGGCAAACCTCTCCGTGCCTCACTCTCCCCAACCGTAAAAGGCCGATTCAACTGCTACCCTCCCTCCTACCTAGCCCGTGATCCCCGGCTGGGACGGGGACCGTGCCCGCCCTGACGATCTCGCACCTTCCCCGGCGCTCAGAACGGCGCCTGACGCATCCATCCGTTCAACCGCGGTCGCTGAGCGCTCACGGTGCGCTAAGCGCTCGGCAGAGGACACTATAACGATTTAAACGGAGACATCCCCCGCCCGTGACGGGCTCGCGTAGTAAGCGCTTGACGGATACCGCAGCTCTCACGATTATTCCTGTTTCCCGGCCGCTGCCCGAGTTCAGCCGCTAACCTTAGAATGAGATCTTTAGCTTTCTCAGAGATAGGCACCTCCGGGGGGAAGACCAGGGTCTCTTTCCAGTTCATCACTTTCCGATACGTCTCTTGGGGCGTCTCCGAGCAGAAGGGGGGGTACCCTGGAGGGGAAAGAGAAAGGTTTCGCCGGCTTTTCTGACCGCGTGGGCGTCCCCGCGCGAACTCATCCCGAGAGGTCGCACGGTCTCCACCCCGCCCCCGAAATGCAAAATCGGCCGGCGCCGCGTCGGGACCGCGGCCGGCGGCGCCGCGGCCGGCCGGGTCGCTCCCGCCCTCTGGAGACCCCGGGAGCCCGGCTGACCGTCCGGTCTTCCGCAACCCGGGGCGCGGGGCGGGCCCGGGGAACGCCGTCTACTTCCCGGGCTCGCCCGGCCCGCCGAGGCGCTAAGACGGCCGCGGGCCGGTGACGTCGGCCACACCGACCGACCGCGTTTCTCCGAGGGTCGGACGGCCGATCGGATTTATCGAGCGCTCGCTGAGCGCTCGGGAGAGCAACGATAAACGGACCCACTCCCCGCCCACGCCGAGCTCGGTCTGGCGGGCGGGGGGGGGGGGGGGGAGAGACGGACAAGGGCAGAAACGAGCCGACGCCCGACGACCTACCTATTAGCATCTCATACATAATCACTCCCAACGACCACCAGTCGCAGAGCTTGTTGTACCCCGTCTGCATGAAGACTTCCGGAGCGATGTAATCCGGGGTCCCCACGGTAGAGTAGGCCTGAAAACGAGCAGCAGCGGAAACGGACCTGAGACTCCGGGGCCGGGCTCCGCTCCGGGAGGGAGCGGCCGCTGATTCTTACGGCCCGGTTATCCGGCGGTTCCCGCCGAGTCGGGTACGTCGGTTGCCGGGAGGCCCGGGGGGGGGGGACGCTCGTCTCCCTCGCTCTCCACCCCCTCTCCCCAGGGGTCGTCCCCTTTCCTCGGGATCCATCGGTGCTATTTACTGAGCGCTCAAAAGCCCGGTCGATAGAGCACGGGCCCGGAAGGCAGGAGGATCTGGGTTCTAATCTCGACTCCGCCACCCGCCTGCTGCGGGACCCCGGGCGAGTCCTCGGTCCCCTCCTCTGGAAAATGGGGACGAGGGCCGTGGGCCCCACGGGGGACAGGGACCGCGTCCAACCTGACGAGCCCGTATCCGCCCCGGCGCCCAGTACAGGGCCCGGCACAGAGACCGTCGTTACGATTACGAATGCTACGACTACTCTGCGCAGAGCGCTGTTCTCAGCGCTGGGGAGAACACAACGGAATCAGCGGACGGGTCCCCCGCCGAGAATGAGCTTACAGTCCAGGGGAGGAGACGGACATTAACGTGAATAAATGATTCAGAATAAATGGTTCGGTTTCTACCCCCGGAGTCCGAAGGACCTTTAAAAAAAAAACCGGTGCCGGGCCCCTCCCCGCCCGAGGGGGTCTCGGCTACTCCCGGGAAATGGCGGCCTGGCGGCGGCGACGGTCGATTAAAGAGAAGCGGCGCAGCCTGGCGGCTAGAGCCCGGGCCCGGGAGTCGGAAGGACCTGGGTTCTAATCCCGGTTCCGCCGCTCGTCTGCCGCGGGACCTTGGGCGAGTCGCTTCGCTTCTCTGGGCCTCAGTTCCCTCTCTTGTAAAACGGGGAGGAAGACTGTGAGCTCCACGTGGGACGGGGACTGGGTCCAACCTGACTGGCCTGCATCTACCCCAGAGCTTAGTTCGGGGCCCGCACACCGTTAAGCGCTTAACATATACCGCAATTATTATTATTATTATTAATACAGAATTCAGAGCATAAGCTCCTTGTGGGCAGGGGATGTGTGAGAAGCAGCGTGGCTCAGTGGAAAGAGCCCGGGCTTCGGAGTCCGAGGTCACGGGTTCGAATCCCGGCTGGGCCACCTGTCAGCTGTGTGACTGTGGGCGAGCCGCTTCACTTCTCCGGGCCTCAGTTACCTCATCTGCACAATGGGGATTAAGACTGTGAGCCCCACGTGGAACAACCTGATTCCCGTGTCTCCCCAGCGCTTAGAACAGTGCTCTGCACATAGTAAGCGCTTAACGGATACCGACGTTATTATTATTAAAAACAATAGCGATATTTGTTAAGCGCTCAGTACGTGCTGAGCACAGAGGCCCCTCATCTGAGCTGGAGCCTGCCGTCAGGGTCCAGATCATCCCCGAAGCCCACCCCAGACCCTCAGTACTCATGCGCTCCATTCATTCGATCCTATTTACCGAGCGCTTACCGTGTGCGGAGCACTGTACTAAGCGCTGGGCAGAGGACAACAGAACGATACGACAGAGTCGGTAGACGCGTTCCCCGCTCACGACGGACTTACAGACTAGAGGGGGACGGCGGAAAATGGGAACATCAGGCCCCTCACCAACCTCGTGGGTGTGGGGAACCTAAGAATACTACTCGTGGCATTGGTTAAGCGCTTCCTACCTGACAAGCACCGTACTGAGCACCGGGGTCAATACGATCACATCAGACTCAGTCCCCGTTTCACCCGAGGGCTGCGCTTCGCGCCCAGGAAGCCCTCGGGAAATAACGTGGATGACGACGACAGGGCTCACGGCGTTATATTATTATTACTATATATCACAATTATCATCACAGCTGGACCTAAGCAGCGTGACTCGGTGGGAAGAGCCCGGGCTCGGGAGTCAGAGGTCACGGGTTCGAATCCCGGCCCTGCCGCTCGTCAGCCATGTGACTGTGGGCCAGTCACTTCGCTTCTCCGGCCCTCAGTGCCCTCGTCTGGAAAACGGGGATGAAGACGGTGAGCCCCACGTGGGACAACCTGATCACCTCGCATCCCCCAGGGCTTAGAACAGTTCTTTGCACACAGTAAGCGCTTAACAAACGCCACCATTTATCTATTTAAGTCCTTTGAGGAAAATACGAGAGCCGCACCTCATCGGCTCCTTAGAAAAAGTCGGCGCTCTGCTTCTGCCCCAGCTGCGGCGGGGAACGTTTCCGCCGACTCTCCCACAGCGTTCATTCAGTCGTATTTATCGAGCGCTCGCTGTGTGCGGAGCGCTGTACTAAGCCCTCGGAAAGTCCGATTCGGCAGCAGAGAGAGACAATCCCTCCCCCACGACGGGCTCACGGTCTAGAAGGGGGAGACGGACGACAGAACAGAACAGGCTCTCTCCCAAGCGCTCCACGAATACCACCGATCGACTGACTGGGGGAGGGGGAACGGATACTGAATCCCCATTTTACAGACGAGGAAACCGAGGCCCCGACGAGTGAAGGGGCTTCACCAAGGTCCCGCAGCAACCCATCCCGCGGCTTCCCCGTGGACCGGATTCCTCCGGCGCAATTTTCCACGGCCCACCTGAGAGAGCCGCCGGGGCTCTCGCCACATCAGGGGGTCGAGACCCCCTCGGAAACGCGGCCGGCCGACTTGGGACTCACCAGTTGTCGCCTGTTCTTCTTCCAGGTTTCTGCTTTCCTCTTTGAGTTCATGTTCTGAAAGGCTAAGTTTTTTTAAAAAAAGGGTTTTAAACGCGGGCCCGATAAAACGCGGTCATCCTTTCTCATACCAAAATCATCTTTCGAAACCACCCAACGGAAACCTTCCGGTTTAAAGGTGGCCCGTTAACGACCGACGGGCGCCTTTTCAGAGCCCGTCACGGGAGAGGCGTCACGCTCCCAGGTCGATCCAACGCCACCGGAGGCGTGCGCTAGAGAAGACCGAACTTACAGAAATCGCTTGGCGGATTATGCGTTAGGTTCCTGTAGAATTCAGTCCTGTGGGCCTTCTTCAAACCCGTGCAGAGGCCGAAATCGGACAGTTTTACGTGACCCTAAGATAAGAAGAGCACGAGAATCGAGTGAGTCTCGGAGCCGTTCGGGGAGAGGAGCAAGCGACGCGCTCCCCGCGGAAACAGAAGAACCACGTCCCGGCGGGACGTCGAGTCTGCGGAGGATCCGGCCGGTCGGCCCTTCCCGGAGGGACCGAGATGGTGGTCTGGGACGGTGGGGATCGATACCGGGCCGGAGGCGGCGATCGGGGCTGAGGCGTTCCGGGGTTCCCTTGGGCTTTCTCTCCCTCCCCGCCCGGCCACGTCGACGCCAACCCGCTCTTCTCCGTCTAGCTGGGCTTCCCGATTCCCTTCCTTCTCTCCTGGCCGGTTCCCGCCACCCGATTCCTTGAGACGGACGGCCGGGTTGGCCTCGGGGCGTCCCCTCCCTTCGGCAGGCTTCCACCCTGCTCTCCCGGCCCCCCCCGCTGCGCTTCCTCCCGAGTTCACCTCCTTCCAGCTCGCTCGTGCCCCTCCTGCTCTTTTAATAATAATAATGACGATGCCGGTATTTGTTAAGCGCTTACTACGTGCAAAGCACCGTTCTAAGCGCCGGGGGGATACAAGGCGATCAGGTCGTCCCACGTGGGGCTCACGGTTTTCATCCCCATTTTACAGACGAGGTAACTGGGGCACGGAGAAGTGAAGCGACTTGCCCGAAGTCACACAGCTGACGAGCGGCAGAGCCGGGATCGGAACCCACGACCTCCGACTCCCAAGCCCGAGCTCCTTCCGCTGAGCCACGCCGCTCGTCCGCCTCCTCGGTCGTCAGATTCCCCTCCGCCGGGCCGGGCCGTCCCCCCACCGGCTCAGTTCCGGGGGACGCGGCTCCCCGCAGCTTCGAGCCCCTCCTACCATTCCACCTCCTCCGGGAAATCTTCCCCAAACGATTCGCTCGAGCCGAGCGGCCACCCTTAGCCGATCCGATTTCTTCCTTCGTACTCGGCGCTCACGCGCACGCACGGGTTTTCATCCGCACGCTTATTCCGCCACTTTATCAAGATAGGCTCCACGGCGCCCGCCTCGCCGTGGACTTCTAGCCCGTGGCCCGGCACGCCCTCCCTCCTCGGATCCGACCACGACCCTCCCCCGGCTTCGAAGCCTTACCGGAGGCCCGCCTCCTCCGGGAGGCCTCCCCCGCCTAAGCCCCCCTCTCCTCTTCTCCCACTCCCTGCCGCGTCGCCCTGACCCGCTCCCTTGGCTCTTCCCCTCTCCCGGCCCCACCCCGCTCACGTCCAGAGCTGTCGTTCTATTTATCTGTACCGACGTCCGTCTCCCCCGGGCTAGACCGCCAGCGCGTCGCGGGCGGGGAACCTCAACGTTCACCGGCGGGTGGCACTTCCCCAAGCGCTCGGCACGGTTCTCCGCACGCGGCCTGCGCTCAATCAGTGCGACCGAATGAACGCTTGGACCGTTTCCCGCTCCACGTACTTCAAGCCGACCATTTCTGTCTTTCTCCCCTTCGGGTCACGAGTTGCCTAAAGGGAGGGCAGTGCCGTCGGGCTCCCTTACTCATATCCGACAGACCACCCCTCTCCCTTCGAGGCCTTGGTGAAGGCCCGCCTCCTCCGAGAGGCCCTCCCTGACTGCACCCTCCTTCCCCCTTCTCCCACTCCCTTCGGCGTCGCCCCGGCTCGCTCCCTTTATTCACCCGCCCTCGGCACTCATGTCCATATGTGCGATTTACTCATTTCTACCACTGCCCGTCTCCCGTCCCAGATTGTCAGCTCACTGTGGGGAGGGGATGGGTCTGCTGTAGCGTACTCTCCCGAGCGCCAGGCACGGTGCTCCGCACACGGCGAGTGCTCAGTCGACCCCCGGGCCGCGTCCTCCCGCGGTCCCGGAACGCCCTCCCTCCTCGCCTCGGACGATCCGATTCTCTTCCCCTCTTCAAATCCCTACTTGAAGCTCACCTCCTCCGAGTGGCCTTCCCGGACTGAGCTCCCCCCTTTTTCCCTCTGCTCCCTCTACCCCGCCTTCAGGGCCTTCACCTCTCCGCAGCTAAACCCCCTTTTAAGAAATTGTTCTTCGGAGAGAAGCGGCAGGGCGGAGTGGGGAAGCAGCGTGGCTCAGGGGAAAGAGCCCGGGCTCGGGAGTCAGAGGTCACGGGTTCTAATCCCGGCTCTGCCGCCTGTCAGCCGCGGGACCGCGGGCAAGTCACTTCGCCTCTCGGTGCCCCGGTCACCTCATCTGGAAAATGGGGCTTAAGACCGTGAGCCCCGCATCGGCCCTGATTACCGTGCATCTCCCCCGGCGCTTAGAACGGTGCCCGGCGCATAGCAGGCGCTTAACAGATACCCACATCATCATTATTATTACAGCGCACGGGCCCGAGAACCGGAAGGTCGTGGGTCCTAATCCCGGCCCCGCCACTCGTCCGCCGCGTGACCTCGGACGAGTCGCTCCATTTCTGTCCCATGTGTAAAACGGGGATCGAGACCGTGAGCCCCACACGGGACGGGGGGGCCGTGTCCCGGCCGATCTGCCCGTGCCCACCCCAGCGCTCGGTACGGCGCCTGGCTCGCGATAGGCGCTTAACAGGTACCGTAAGTACCGTTATCTTTCTAAAATTCCAAGTGGGATCCTCTGCGCTTAAGACAGCAACTCGGCAGCTTAGCGCGGCGCCCTGCACGGAGTGAGCACTCAGTAAACACGACCGTCCGACCGTTTCAACGGCTCTGCCGTCGCCACGTCTTGGGGCGGGGGGGGGTTGGGCGGGGGGTGCGTTTTCACGTGCCTTGGCGTCCAGCAACAGGTTGTCGGGTTTGATGTCTCGATGGATGAACCCCAGCTGATGGATGGCGTCGATAGCCAACACGGTCTCGGAAATGTAGAACTGAGTTTCCTCTTCCTTCAGGGTGTCCTTCTTCATGAGGAGAGTCATCATGTCGCCTGAACGGGGGGGGGGGAGAGAAGGGGGTGCGGTCACGGGAGGCTTCTCGGCAACGGGAAGACTAACCTATCCCTTTCTTCCCCGGCGGCGTCCGGCTAGGCGCCCGCAACGTGCCACGCGCCGTGCCGGACGCCGGGTTAGGTGCAAGCCGGTCGGGCGGGACACGGCCCACGGCCCGCGATCCCTATCTCACAGACGAGGGGACGGGGGAGCGAAGCGACCTGCCCGAGGGCGAGCGGCGGCCCGCCGGCGGAGCCGGGATCAGAACCCAGGTCCTCCCGCTCCACGGCCCGTGCTCCTTCCCCGGGGCCACGCCGCCATCGATCGGTCGGTCGCCGGTATCCGCCGGGTGCCGCGCGTTGCGCCGTCCGTCAGCGGTATCTGTCGAGCGCTTACTACGGGCGGAGCGCCCGGGAGAGTACGAAGCGACAGAACGAGCGGAAACGTTCCCCGTCCGTGACGGCCCTCGACCCGTCGGTGGTATCCACCGAGCGCTCCCCGCCCCGCTCCGGGTGCCCGGGAGAGTCCGACACGGTAATGTTGGTATTTGTTAAGCGCTTACTATGTGCCGAGCACTGTTCTAAGCGCTGGGGTAGACACAGGGGAATCGGCTTGTCCCACGTGGGGCTCACGGTCTTAATCCCCATTTTACAGATGAGGGAACTGAGGCCCAGAGAAGTTAAGTGACTCGCCCACAGTCACACAGCCGACAAGTGGCAGAGCTGGGATTCGAACTCATGAGCCCTGACTCCAAAGCCCGTGCTCTTTCCACTTGGCCACGTCGGCGGGCGCGATCCCGGCCCACGGGGAGTTTAGAGTCCGGTGTACCGACCGCCCCCGGGACCCGCATCGCGTCTACCCGGTTTTGACACGTTTTCGCTCAACGTCTGCTCGACGTTCTGCTCTAACCGGCGGGCAGAGGCTGAATGGAGCCGTTAGGCCAAATCGGAAACTGGAGCGCACGGCAATAATAACGATTGATGACGACGGTATCTGTCGAGCGCTTACTGTGTGCAGAGCACCGTTCTGAGCGCTGGGGGAGACACGGGGTCATCAGGCTCGTGAGGCTCCCAGTCTTCATCCCCGTTTTCCAGATGAGGTCACTGAGGCACAGAGAAGTGAAGTGACCTGCCCACAGTCACGCAGCTGACGAGCGGCAATAACCGCCGCCCGACCCAGGGGTGTGAAAAAAGGGGAATCCGCCGCATTCGGCCTCGAAATCGACAATGGCGGGACTGGCAGGGATTTCTTAGAAACTCAGAGAGATGTCTTTATAACGCTTCGAAACTCGAGGAAGAACCGAACCACTGGATCTGTAAATGGATCAGAGAAGCGGCCTGGCCCAGAGGCAAGAGCACGGGCCCCGGGGTCAGAGGCCCTGGGTTCTAATCCCGGCTCCGCCACGTACCTGTCGCGCGACCTCGGGCAAGTCCCTTCACTTCCTCTGTGCCTCAGTTCGCTCATCCGGAAAACGGGGATTAAAACCGTGAGCCCTCACGCGGGACGGGGACTGTAACCAACCCGATCTTCTATCTACCCGAGCGCTCAGTACGGTGCCTGCTACCTAAGTAGCGCTCTAGGGATCGGGTCAGCAATTCGGCTGCACTGTACTCTTCCGAGCGCTTAGTGGCCGGTACATAGTAAGCGCCCAGGGAACGCGTCTGCCGGTCCTCTTCCGAGCGCTCGGTACGGTGCCCGCTACAGGTAAGCGCCCAGGGAACGCGTCTGCCGGTCCTCCTGTATCGTACTCTTCCGAGCGCTCGGTACGGTCCCCGGTTACATAGTAAGCGCTCGGGGAACGTGTCTGCGGTTCTGTTCTATCGTACTCTTCCGGGCGCTCGGTACGGTGCCCGCTACACGGTAAGCGCTTACGGAACGCGTCCGCCGGTCCTCCCTGTATCGTACTCTTCCGGGCGCTCGGTACGGTACCCGCTACACGGTAAGGGCCCGGGGAACGCGTCCGCCGGTCCTCCTGTATCGTACTCTTCCGGGCGCTCGGTTCGGTGCCCGCTACACGGTAAGCGCTCGGGGAACGCGTCCGCCGGTTCTCCACTCTCGTACTCTTCCGAGCGCTCGGTACGGTGCCCGGGTGGGAAGTGAGCGCCCGGGGGACCTGTCCGCCGGCACTCCCGCGCTCTCCCAAGCGCTCGGCGCGGCGCTCCGAACGTGAGCGGGCGCACCGGAAACACCAGCGAAGGAACCGACGACCAACACCACGGACCGACTGACCGACGGAGGACCGGACGGCGCCGGGCTCCCCGTCGGTATCGCCCTCGCCGCGACCGCCTCGCCGCAGGAGTCCCGGAGGCCCCCGGCCCCCCGGCCCGCCGCCGAGCGGCGCCGCCGCCGTCCCGGCTCCCGCCCGGGAATTTACCTCCTGGGAGAAACTCCATGATCAGGTAAAGATTCCTTTTATCTTGGAAACTGTAAAACATCTTCACCACCCAGGCGCCGTCTGCTTCTACCAGAATATCTCGTTCCGCTCGGATGTGGGCTACCTAGAGGCAAAGAGCGACGGGAGAGATCACGGGCGTCCAGTCGCCCGGCCGGCCCCGCCCCTACGCCGTAGAGCTGCGCCGTGGGCGGGGCGACGGGGCGGCCGACTCCGTCCGGACGGCCTCTCCCGAGCGCGGGGCGCGGCCCGCCGCGAGCGCTCCGCGAATAAATGCCGTCGCCGAGCGCCGACCGCCCGTCTCCCCCGAGAGGCCTCCCCCGACTGAGCCCCCCCACTCCTCTCCTCCCGCTCCCTCCCGCGTCGTCCCGACCCTTTATTCGTAATAATAATAATAACGTCGGTATCCGTTAAGCGCTCGCTCTGCGCCGAGCACCGGGGTCATCGGGTCGTCCCGCGGGAGGCTCGCGGCCTTCATCCCCATTTCGCGAAAGAGGTCACTGAGGCACAGAAGTGAAGCGTCTCACAGCTGACGAGTGGCAGAGCCGGGAGTCGAACCCATGACCCCCGACTCCCGAACCCGGGCTCCCTCCGCTGAGCCGCGCTGCCCGCCCCCCTCCCGTCCCAGCCCCGCACCGCTTACGTCCGTAACGCTCATTTATTGATTTCGGATGCCGTCCGTCTCCCCCGGCTAGACCGTCAGCTCGTTGCGGGCGGGGGACGTCCCCGTTTACTGTCGCCCCGCACTCTCCCCAGCGCCCGGTACGGTGCTCCACACCCGGGGAGCGCTCGGTAAATACGACCGACCGACGGATCGCCCGACGCCGAGCAGGGGCACCGGCGCAGCTCTCTGCCGGAGAAGCGCCTACTTCTCATTATTGAAAATAATCATTTCTATCATCGTCGTGGCGACTCGGGCCGGTCACAGTTTCACGAGCCCGGCCCCTCCAACGGGCTTTCGTTTCTTCTCTTCCTCCACCCGTCTGCGTCGCCCTTCCCCTCGGATCTGTACCCTCGATTCATCGCGTCCTCAGCCCCACGGGACTCGTTCGTTCCACTGTGTTTACTGAGCGCTTACTGTGTGCAGAGCACTGGACCGAGCGCTCGGAGCGGACGGTTCGGCAACAGACAGAGGCCGTCCCTGCCCAGTGACGGGCTCACGGTCTCACCGGGGGAGAGAGACGGACAGAAACAAGACAACTTAATCGCGATAAATAGAATCAAGGGGACGGACACCCGACGGACAGAATAGACAGGGGAATAAAACTTCCGTCCGTGTCCGCGGTTTATTCTCGAGTCTCTCTCCCCCCCAAGGGCCCCGGGTTCTAATCCCGGTTCTGCCACGTGACCTCGGGCGTGCCACCTCGCTTCCTCCGTGCCTCAGTTCCCTCGTCGGCAAAACGGGGATTCGACCCCCGTCCTGCCTCTTGCTTAGACTGCGAGTCCCACCCGGGCCCGATCATCTTCTATCTGAGCCGGCGCTTAGTACGGCGCCTGGCGCACAGCGCTCACTCAACAGATATCATCATCGTTCAACTGATTTTCTCCAAACGTCGGTAAAATCACCCTCGCTGAAGAGCTTCTCTTTAAATAGAACGGAAGCGGCGCGGCGGAAAGAGCCCGGGCTTGGGAGTCAGAGGTCGCGGGTTCTAATCCCGGCTCTGCCGCTTGCCAGCTGGGGGGACTCTGGGCGAGTCACTTCACTTCTCTGGGCCTCGGTTCCCTCATCTGTAAAATGGGGATGAAGCCCGTGAGCCCCACGTGGGACCACCTGATCACCTTGTATCCCCCCACGGCGCTCAGAGCGGTGCTTTGCGCCTAGTAAGCGCTTAACGAATACCACCGTTATTATTATTAAGTTGTTGAAAGACTTTCAACTCGTCGCGGGTGGGGAACGTGACTAGCAATTCCGCTGTACCGTACTCTCCCAGGCGTTCGGTGCGGGGCTCTACGTACGGCTGGACCGGGCGTCCGACCCAGTGGTCCCGTATCTACTCCGGCGCTTCGCACGCCGCCTGGCGTATAAGCGCTTGGCGAATACCATTAAACAAACCAGAAAAACCCCAAAGTTAAGGCTAGTGCAGCGCGAGATTTTCAGAGGGCTCCCCACCACGACGACGGGGTGTAAACTACGACAGATACGGAGATAAAGGGTCCTTATCGCTGTGCCCCTCGGAAAAAAACATCAAAAACAGGGGGGCCCGGGGGGGAAGAGTCTGGGCCCGGGTGTCAGAGGACCTGGGTTCTGATCCCGACTCGGCCGCTGGCCCGTCGGGTGACCACGGACGCGTCATTTGACGTCTCCGCGTCTCAGTTCCCTCAGCCGTAAAACGGGGATAAAACGCCGCCCGGGACGGGGACTGCGTCCGATCGCATTGCCCTTTACCTGTTTTTTTTAAACGACGGTATTTATTCATAACGATACGGATGATGATGATTACGGTATTTGCTAATCACGGTACGTGCCAGGCACCGTATTAAGCGCTGGGGGCGATTCATTCACGGTCGCATCTACCGAGCGCTTACCGCGTGCGGAGCACCGCACTGGGCACCTGGGACGTACAGTCCGGCAACGAGCGTACCGGCGGGTGGATGACGACGTTGGCATTCGTTAAGCGCTCACTCTGTGCCGAGCACCGTTCTAAGCGCCGGGGGAGACACGGGCTCATCGGGTGGTCCCACGTGGGGCTCACGGTTTTAATCCCCATTTTGCAGATGAGGGAACCGAGGCCCAGAGAAGCGAAGTGACTCGCCCACAGTCCCACAGCTGACGGGTGGCAGAGCGGGGATTGGAACCCACGGCCTCTGACTCCCAAGCCCGGGCTCCTTCCGCTGAGCCACGCTGCCCCCCGTCCCACGGGGGACCCGCAGTCTCAGTCCCCATTTTCCAGATGAGGGAACCGAGGCCCAGAGAAGCACGGTGACTCGCCCGAGGCCACCCGGGGGACGAGCGGCAGGGCCGGGATCGGACCCCGGGGCCTTCTGACTCCCAGCCGCGTGCTCCAGCCGCGACACCACGCTACTCCTCACGTCAAGCGCTTACTGCGTATCCGACACCGTAGCGAGCGCCGGGGTAGACACGAGGCCAGGTAGGTCCGCCGCCGTCCCCGTCCCACGTGGGGCTCGCGCTCTTAGCCCTCGGGACGGCGCTCGGCACAGGATGAGCGCTCAGATACCTCGTTTGTTTTTATCGTCGTCGTCCTTATTTTCTACGTCCCTCGCCCACGGCCCAGCGCGGGGTCCAAGGCCACCCACCCACCTGCTCCTTCTCCAGCATGTCGGCCTTTCTCAGTATCTTCATTGCATAGATATGACCTGTGTCTTTTTTTTGGACGAGGCGCACCTGGAAGAGAAATGTGAACGTTCGACGAGAGAAGGCAGCGCCGACCGCCAGCGTCAGAACCGGACCGAGCCCCGTTAAGAGGAGGCGGTCGGGAGACGCCGCCGGGGGGCCGTCTCTGTCGCCGAGAGGCAAACCGACACTCTGTCCTCGAAGGGTCGACGGTCCCATCTGCTAGCAGCGGGGCTCGGTGGCCGGAGCCCGGGCTTGGGAGTCGGGGCTCACGGGTTCGAATCCCAGACCTGCCACGGGTCAGCCGTGTCACTCTGGGCAAGTCACTTCACTTCTCTGGGCCTCAGTTCCCTCATCTGTAAAATGGGGATAATGATAATACTGATGACAGCATCTGTTAAGCCCTTACTATGTGCCAAGCACCGTTCTAAGCGCTGGAGGGGAAGCAAGGTAATGAGGCTGTCCCACGTGGGGCCCGCAGCCTCCACCCCCATTTTCCAGACGAGGTCGCTGAGGCCCAGAGAAGCCAAGTGACTTGCCCAAAGTCACACAGCTGACGGGCGGCAGAGTCGGGACTAGAACCCCTGACCTCCGATTCCCGAGCCCGGGCTCTTTCCACCGAGCCTCGCTGCTCCTCTAAGACTGTGAGCCCCACGTGGGACAACCTGATGACCCTGTATCTACCCCGGCGCTTAGAACCGTGCCTGGCACATAGTAAGCGTTTAACAAATACCGACATCATTAAACTCCCGTGTGACTTCAGTCAAGTCAGTTCACTTCTCTGTGCCTCCGTTACCTCACCTGGAAAATGGGGATGAAGACTGTGAGCCCCAAGAGGGACAACCCGATGACCCTGTATCTACCCCAGCGCTTAGAACAGTGCAGGGTACATAGTAAGCGCTCCACAAATACCAACATTATTATTACTGTTATCATTTACGCTTCTTGAGGGCGGGGATCCTAAGGGCCCGGGGCAGTGCTCTGCCCACATCAGGTGCTCAATAAATGCTACTGACTGACAGGACGACATCCCAGTTACTTCATCTGGAAAAAGGGGGATGAAGACTTGGGAGCCCCATGTGGGACGACAACCTGATGACCTCGCTATCTCCCCCGGCGCTTAGAACAGTGCTCGGCCATAGTAAGCGCCTAATAAATACCCACACATCATTATTCTACGGCAAGGCACCTCGTCAACCGATGGCCGTTACCTCTACTGAATAGATTTCGCTGCGCTGAATTGGTCTGTCGTCATCTAATGCTAAACTGAGACAGCCTTGACTTGCAGATACTTCGGAGGAATGGGAAGTGCTCAGGTAATCATCATCATCATCATCATAATGATAATAATGATGTTGGTATTTGTTAAGCGCTTACTGTGTGCCGAGCACAGTCCTAAGCGCTGGGGGAGGTACGGGGTCAGCAGGTTGGCCCACGTGAGGCTCACGGTCTTCATCCCCATTTGACGGATGAGGTCACTGAGGCCCAGAGAAGTGAAGCGACTCGTCCACGGTCCCCCAACTGACGAGTGGCAGAGCCGGGATTCGAACCCGTGACCTCCGCCTCCCGAGCCCGGGCTCTCGCCGCCGAGCCGCGCTGCTCCGTCTTCCGCAGACGAACTCCGCGGCACAATCTGCGAGTGAACCGGGCTTGTAAATAACGGCAGCGTGGACGCCGGAAAGAAGGGCGTCTTGCAAGGACGGAGATGGTTCTCATTACAGAGATTCTGTGACGGTCAGTTCGCCTCGCTCCCTTTACTCTTCCCCGCCAACCCCGGTCCCAGCCCCACAGCACCTCTGTCCCCATCTCTCCTGTATTTATTCGTATCGATGTCCGCCTCCGCCCCCCCCCCGCCAGAGTCACTGAGGGCAGGGGATATGTCCGTTTATTGCTGCATTCGTTCAGTCGATCGTATTTACTGAGCGCTTACTATGTGCAGAGCACTGTACTGAGCACTTGGAACCGACAGTCTGGCAAACAGATGGAGACGATCCCCGCCCACGGACGGGCTTACGGTCTGATCGGGGGAGACGGGCGGACAAAAACAGGAGCGATAAATAGGATGCGGTAGCGATACTCTCCCAAGCGCTTAGTGCGGCGCTCTGCACGCGGTAAGCGCTCAATAAATACGACTGAATGAATAATAATGACGGTACCTGGTAACGAGAACAATAATCGTGGTTGCGGTACTTGTTAAGCGCTTACAGCGCTTTACCTTTGTTTTGTTTTGTCGTCTGTCTCCCCCCCCCTTGTAGTCTATGAGTCCGTTGTTGGGCAGGGATTGTCTCTGTCTGTTGCCTAATCGTACTTCCCAAGCGCTCGATACAGCGCTCTGCACGTAGTAAGCGCTCGATGAACACTATTGAACGAACGAACGAATGGATGGCAAGCACTGTACTAAGCATCGGGGTAGATGCGACTGTGAGCCCATCGGTGGGCAGGGATCGCCTCTATCTGTTGCCGAACTGTTCGCTCCAAGCGCTTGGTACGGCGCTCTGCACATAGGAAGCGCTCAATAAATACTACTGAATGACCGAGTGCGAGATGGGCAGATCCCACACGGGGCTCACGGCTTAATTTAAGAGGGAGAACGGGGACTGAATCCCCATTTTGCAGAGGAGGGAACTGAGGCCCAGAGCAGTGAAGTGACTTGCCCAAGGTCAGGGAACGTGTCTACCAACTCTGTTGCATCTGGACTCTCCCGAGCGCTTAGTACAGCGCCCCGGACACGCAGTGAGCGCCCGACGAAGACCACCGCTTGACTGCCTGTCACGCGGCGGGGAAGTGGCCGGGGCGGGACTGGTAGTCATAGTAGTAAAGGTAGCTTCTGTCGAGCGCCTACTACGTGCCAGGGACCTTACCGAGCGTCGGGGTAGCCACGAGACGATCGGGTCGGACCCGGTCCCCGTCACACGTGCGGATGGCGGTCTCCCGTTTCACAGACGAGGGAACCGAGGCCCAGAGGAGCGAAGGGACTCGTCCCAGGTCGCCCAGCGGACGGGCGGCGGGGGCCGGGATCAGAACCCGTGACCTCCGAATCCCAGGCCCGAGCTCTTTCCTCGAGGTCCCGCGGCTTCTCTGAACTAACTCGATTCTACTTATCGCCGCCGCTCTCGTCCGTCCGTCTCCCCCGACCGGACCGTGAGCCCGTCGACGGGCAGGGACCGTCTCTCTCTGTTACCGATCTGTCCACTCCAAGCGCTCAGTCCAGTGCTCCGCACACAGTAAGCGCTCACTAGATACTCCCGAATGAACGAACCGAATGAACTAACGACCGTAAGGCCGGCCGGCTGCCTGGAGGGGAGGGTGAGGCGGCGAGGCGGAGCGGATAGAGCCGGGCCCGCCGGCCGGAAGGTCACGGGTTCCGATCCCGGCCCCGCCGCCTGTCTGCCCCGCGACCGCGGGCGGGTCGCCTCCCTCCTCCGGGCCTCGGTCGCCTCATCCGCTAAACGGGCATCGAGACGGTGAACCCCGCGTCTCTGCTGCCCACCTGTCCATTCCGAGCGCTCAGTCCGGTGCTCCGCACATAGTACGCGCTCAGTAAATACCACCGAACGAACGACCCCATCCGCCCGCATCCACCCCGGCGCTCAGAACGGCGCCGGGCCCGTAGCGGGCACGTCCCGGGTCCCGGCGTTACGCCAAGAGAAGAGAAACCCACCTCTCCGAAGGCCCCCCTCCCTATGACTTTCAGGGATTCGAAGTCGTCCAAGCCGAGGCGGGTCCGTTTGAGGCGGAGGAACTCGGTCTCCTTCCGGGCGTGCTGAGACCGACGCAGCTTTTTCTGCGGAAAACGCAACGGTTACGAGACAGACTCGGATGGCGGCGGGCGGAAGGGGGGAGGCAGAGGGCAGACCGCACGAGGATTAAATTCAGGAGGGATGCTAACACCCGGAAAAATAAGAAAGGGGAAAAAACCAAAAAAGACTTGAATACCCGTCCCCGCCGAGTCTGTCTAGCGTCGGTGTAGTGCCCAGTCGCCTACATCTCGACTCTAGCTATCGCCGTTCTATTTATCGCGATTGAGCCGTCTCATTTCTGTCCGTCCGTCTCCCCCGATTAGACCGCGAGCCCGTCAGTGGGCGGGGACCGTCTCTATCTGTTGCCGAACTGTCCGTCCCGAGCGCTTGGTACGGTGCCCTGCACGAAGTGAGCGCTCAATAAACTCGACCGAATGAATGAACGAGTGTCGCCTCTTGCGACGTCTGCCTCGCCCACCGAACAGTAAGCTTCTCGAGGGCAGGGATCGTCTCTCCTAACTCTACTGTGCCGTCGGTATCCGTTAAGCGCTCGCTATGTGCCGGGCGCCGGTCTAAGCGCCGGGGGAGATACGGGGTCGTCGGGTTGTCCCATGTGGGGCTCACCGTCTTCAACCCCTTTTACAGATGAGGTCACTGAGGCCCAGCCGGGTGAAGTGACTTGCCCGCCTGTGAAGGTACACGAGAGGTCCGTTTGGGATTAGAAGCCAGGGCCATCAGAGAAGCAGCGTGGCTCGGCGGAAAGAGCACGGGCTTTGGAGTCAGAGGTCATGAGTTCGAATCCCAGCTCTGCCACCTGGAACGGACAACTGGGCAACAGATAGAGACCGTCCCTGCCCGGTGACGGGCTCACGGTCTAATCGACCGCATTCATTCATTCGAGGGTATTTATCGAGCCCTTACTGTGTGCAGGGCACTGGACCGAGCGCTTGGAACGGACAATTCGGCAACAGAGAGAGACCGTCCCTGCCCGCCGCCGGGCTCCTACTTGGACGGTGAGCCCCAGGCGGGAGCCGATCGTCTTGAATCGGCCCCAGCGCTCAGCACTGTCCCTGGCACGTAATGATAATGACGTCGGTATCTGTTAAGCGCTTATTATGTGCAGGGCGCCGTTCTAAGCGCTGGGGGAGACACGGGGTCGTCGGGTTGTCCCACGTGAGGCTCAGGTCTCCATCCCCGGCAGCGTGGCTCAGTGGAAAGAGCCCGGGCTTGGGAGTCAGAGGTCACGGGGACGAATCCCGGCTCTGCCACCACCTGTCAGCCGTGTGACCGCGGGCGAGTCGCTTCACTTCCCTGGGCCTCGGTTACCTCCTCTGGAAAACGGGGAGTAACCGCGAGCCTCACGTGGGACGACCCGATGCCCCCGTATCTACCCCAGCGCTCAGAACGGCGCTCTGCACGTAGTAAGCGTTTAACAGATACCATCGTTATCATTATTATTACGGACGAGGTCGCCGAGGCACGGAGAAGTGAAGCGACTGGCCCACGGTCACACGGCTGCCAAGCGGCAGGGCACGCAGCAAGCGCTTAGCCGACGCCCCAATTATTATGACTGTCGTCGTCACTTAGCCGAGTTTCCCGAAGCGTCGCTAACCCTTCCGGGCTTCTCTTTAGAGAGGTTTCCGAGGAAGTCACGAGGGGGAACCGGGGACCGGATCATTTTCCTTTTCTTCCAACTTTCCGAAGTACCGAGACCCACGCGGACCGACGCCCGGAAGAAATCTCTGCGGGGCGGGTTTCGATCTCCGCCTCCGTGACCGTTAGGTGAAATCGCCGTAGGATGAGGTCGTGGAAAACCGCACCGCCCGCCTCCCCGGCGTGGAAGAGCCGGACCCCGCCACGCCGATCCTTAAAAACGGTGACTCGATCCCCCCCCCCTTTTAAGACAGAAATAGCAGCCCTAGACACGTCGGGGAAGCGGGATGTGTCCTTGGGCACCGAGAGGCTTAACGGTAGGAGGGGGGGCCGCCGACGGATGGAACGTTTTAAAAATGAAGACGGCCTCTCTGGCGGGACTGAACTCTAAAAATGAAAGGTGAGGTCTCTGTTGGAAATTCAGATATATAATAAGAATAAAAACGGTGTCTGTTGAGCGCTTACTATGAGCCAAGCGCCGTTCTAAGCGCTGGGGGAGAAACGAGGGAATCGGGTTGCGGGGCTCACAGTCTTCATCCCCATTTCACAGACGAGGTCACTGAGGCACAGGGAAGTGAAGTGACTTGCCCAAAGTCACACAGCTGGCAAGCGGCAGAGCCGGGATTGGAACCCACGACCTCTGACTCCCCAGCCCGGGCTCTTGCCATTAAGCCACGCTGCTTCTCCGCACATAATATATATATATATATGTGAAATATAATAATAATGTTGGTATGTGTTAAGCGCTTACTCTGTGGAGAGCACTGTTCTAAGCACTGGGGGAGATTGAGGGGAATCAGGTTGTCCCACGTGAGGCTCCCAGTCTTCATCCCCTTTTTCCAGATGAGGTCACTGAGGCACAGAGAAGTGAAGCGACTTGCCCACAGTCACCCGGCTGACCAGTGGCAGAGCCGGCATTTGAACCCATGACCTCGGACTTCCAAGCCTGCGCTCTTTCCACTGAGCCACACCGCTTCTCAGGTACAAGTACCACCATCATCATTATTACTAAAAAAACCTTAAACCCACCCTACCCCCCCCCCCCAGGCATTCCATGAAAACTGGGGGTACTTAGTGGCTGCCCAATTGTAATAAAGAGTTAAAAAATAATTTGCACCCAATTTTTATTTTCTCTTTCTCGGGAATCCTCTTCACTTTGCTTCCCAACTGTGGACGACCGGGCATTTTTGCCCTCCTGACCCATTTCTCTGATGCTTTTTCCAGATAATCGCGAAGCGGCGTGGCTCGGCGGAAAGAGGCCGGGCCTGGGAGTCCGAGGCCACGGGTTCGAATGCCGGGTCCGCCACTCGGCAGCTGTGGGACCGTGGGCGAGTCGCCTCACTCCTCCGGGCCTCGGTAGAATGTGGGCTGCCTCAACGGGTCGTACGCGGAACAAGCATACCGAGGAGCGTTGGCCCGGTGGCAAGAGCCCGGGCTTGGGAGTCGGAGGCCACGGCTTCGAATCCCGGCTCCGTCCCTCGTCAGCTGTGGGACCGTGGGCGAGTCACCTCACTTCTCTGGGCCTCGGTTCCCTCCTCCGTACAATGGGGACGAGACCGGGAGCCTCCCGTGGGACGACCCGACGACCCCGTATCTCCCCCAGCGCTCAGAACGGTGCTCGGCACATTGTAAGCGCTTAATAAATGCCAACATCATCGTCATCATCTTCCCAAACCGTGAAATCTCCTCTCCTCCCGAGGTAACCGGACTCGCAGACCCACGAAGGCGATTAACTGGGCAGGAAGAGACGCGGAGCGGTCCGGTGGTTAAAGCCCGGGCCTGGGCGTCACGGGACCCGGGTTCTAATCCCGGCGGCGCCACAGGCCTGCCGTCCCGGGGGGGGGGTCGCTCCCCTTCTCCGGGCCTCGGTCACCTCGCCCGCGAAATGGGGATCGGGCCCGCGAGCCGGGCTCTGCCCCTCGCCTGCTGCGTGACCTCGGGCCGGTCACTTCACTCCTCCGGGCCCCGGTCCCCTCGTCCGGAAAACGAGGATCGAGACCGTGAGCCCCACGTGGGACGGGGACCGGGTCTGACCCGATCTGCCGGCATCCACCGGCACGGTGACCGGCACATGGTAAGCGCTCAGCCGAGGCCCCGAGTAGTAGTATTATCACGTGGGACCTGGACCCCCTTCGCACGTCATGCGCTTCCATCTGCCCGCGGGGCTTAGTACGGTGCCTGACGCCAAGTAAGCGCTCAACAGATACCATAAAAGGAAAAACCAGCTGGCCGTTACCTCTTCATCGGCCAATCCTTCTTCCTCCATGGCCACTTCCAGTTTCTTCTGCCTGAAAAGAAGAAGAAGAAGAGAAACAGTAGAACACACCCCGCTTCGGGTAAACCCTCCACGGTCTCTGTACACGCCTGGAGAATCGATGCTATCTATTGAGCGCTTTCTGCGGGCAGAGCACCGTGCTACAGCGTGGCTCGGCGGGAAGAGCCCGGGCTTGGGAGTCAGAGGTCACGGGTTCGAATCCCGGCTCTGCCGCTCGTCAACCGCGCGACCGGGGGCACGTCGCTTCGCTTCTCTGGGCCTCGGTGACCTCGTCTGGAAAATGGGGATGAACTGCGAGCCCCACGCGGGACGACCCGATGACCCCGCATCTCCCCCGGCGCTTAGAGCGGGGCTCGGCGCACAGTGAGCGCTTAACGGATACCGACGTTGTTATTACTCAGCGGTGGGGGGAGTTCGGCTTCCGCTGCCCCTCGGGGGCTCGGGGAAGGGGGACGCAGACGTCGAACGCCCCTCCAGGCCGGAAGCTCGTTGCGGGCGGGGAACGTGTCCGTTTACTCTCGTACTGTACTCTCCCAAGCGGTCGGTACGGTGCTCTGCACGCGGTAGGCGCCCGATAACTACGACTGACCGAATAAATGAACCACAGCGACGGACCTAAGTACGAGGGGGAGGAGGGCGGGGTGACCATCGGGTCCTCAGAGAAGCAGCGTGGCTCAGTGGAAAAGAGACGGGCTTAGGAGCCAGAGGTCACGGGTCCTGATCCCGGCTCCGCCGCCTGAAAGCTGGGCGCCTGGGGGCGAGCCGCTTGACTTCTCCGGGCCTCAGTTCCCTCGTCTGTAAAATGGGGACGAAGACCGCGAGCACCACGTGGGCCAACCTGACTACCTCGCATCCCCCCGGCGCTTAGAATAGTGCTCGGCACACAGTAAGCGCTTAAAGAATACGGGCATTATAATTATTATGAAAGAATTAGAGAATTATTATTAGAGAAGCGGCGTGGCTCAGTGGAAAGAGCCCGGGCTCGGGAGTGAGAGGTCATGGGTTCGAATCCCGGCTCCGCCGCTCGTCAACCGTGTGACTGTGGGCAAGTCACTTCGCTTCTCTGTGCCCCGGTGACCTCATCTGGAAAACGGGGATTGACCGGGAGCCTCACGTGGGACGACCCGATGACCCCGTATTCCCCCCCAGCGCTCAGAACGGGGCTCTGCACATAGTAAGCGCTTGACACGTACCGACATCATGACTGAATGTGAAGGCGGCGGGCAGGACGACGAGGCCCGGGTCACGAGCGTGGGAGACGGGGAGGAGGGGGATGTGTCCTTTAGGGATAGGAAAGTCGGGGGGAGACAGGATTCGGGTGGGAAGGAGATGACGACGATGGCATCTGTTAAGCGCTCACTGTGTGCCGACCACTGTTCTAAGCGCTGGGGGGGGGGGGGGAGGGCGGGTACAAGGTGATCAGGCTGTCCCACGTGGGGCTCACGGTCTTCATCCCCATTTGACAAAATAACTCTTTTTTTTTTTTACCATTCTGATCGACCAAGGCTTTCTTTTTTAAATAGTAGCTGTGTAAGCTGTTCCCGTGGGCCGCCTCAATTTTCTTTTTTGGTGGTATTTAAGTGCTCACTATGTACCACGCGCCATTCCGAGCACCGGGATAGGTCGGAGACCGTCCGCGTCCCACGTGGGGCTCACGGTCTTCATCCCGATTTTACAGATGAGGTCACTGAGGCCCAGAGGAGTGAAGTGACTCGCCCAAGGTCACACAGCTGCTAAGGGGCGGAGGTGGGATTAGAACCCTTGACTCCTGACTCCCAAGCCCGGGCTCTTCCCACTGAGCCACGTGGCTTCTCGAAATAATAACGCCGGCATCTGTTAAGCGCTTACTACGTGCCGGGCGCCGTTCTAAGCGCTGGGGAAGATACAGGGGAATGAGGTCGTCCCACGTGAGGCTCACATTCTTCACCCCCATTTTACAGACGAGGGAACCGAGGCCCGGAGAAGTGAAGCGACCGGCCCACAGTCACACAGCTGGCGAGGGGCGGAGTCGGGATTCGAACCCACGACCTCTGGCTCCCAAGCCCGGCCTCTTCCCACCGAGAGGGGGATGAAGACCGGGCGCCCCACGTGGGACGCAGACAGCGCCCGACGGATGGGCCTGTATTTATCCCAGCGCTCAGAACGGCGTGTGGTACGCGGTAAGCACTTAAATGCCATTAAAAGAAAAATTTGAGGCGGCCCACGGGAACAGCTTACGCAGCTACTATTTCAAAAAAAAAAAAGCCTCGGTCGATCGGAACAGTAAAAAGGAGTTATTTACCAACATTTTTGCACGGAACATTATAAACCTGAGCGGGATGAAATGCCAGCGGAGGAGATTCGATTTTCCTTTTTTTTTTTTAAAGGCATTTCTCAAGAGCTTACTCTGCGCCAGGCACCGCTCTGAGCACCGGGCTCGATCCAGGCTCATCCGATCGGACACAGTCCCCGTCCCACGTGGGGCTCACGGTCGCCCCCACTTTACGGGAAGCGGCGTGGCTCGGCGGAGAGAGCGCGGGCCGGGGAGTCCGAGGCCGTGGGTTCGAATCCCGGCTCCGCCACTCGGCAGCTGTGGGACCGTGGGCGAGTCGCCTCACTCCTCCGGGCCTCGGTAGAATGTGGGCTGCCTCAACGGGTCGTACGCGGAACAAGCATACCGAGGAGCGTGGCCCGGTGGCAAGGGCCCGGGCTTGGGAGTCGGAGGCCACGGCTTCGAATCCCGGCTCCGTCCCTCGTCAGCTGTGGGACCGTGGGCCCGTCACCTCACTTCTCTGGGCCTCGGTTCCCTCCTCCGTACAATGGGGACGAGACCGGGAGCCTCCCGTGGGACGACCCGACGACCCCGTATCTCCCCCAGCGCTCAGAACGGTGCTCGGCACAGAGTAAGCGCTTAACACGTACCAACATTATCATTATTAAGTAAGAGGGAGAACAAGTACTGAACCCTCATTTTGCAGTTGAGGAAACTGAGGCCCGGAGAAGTGAACAGTAATAAGAATCCTGGCATTGGTCAAGCGCTTACTACATGCCAGGCACTTTACTAAGCGCTGGGGTGGATGCAAGCCAATCGGGTCGGACGCAGTCCCTGCCCCACGTGGGGCTCACAGTCTCGATCCCACTTGTCGGCCGTGTGTCCGTGGGCAAGTCGCTTCACTTCTCTGGGCCTCAGTGACCTCATTTGGAAAATGGGGATGAAGACCGGGAGCCTCCCGTGGGACCACCTGATGACCCTGCGTCTCCCCCAGCGCTCAGAACAGTGCTCGGCACATAGTAAGCGCTTAACGGATACCAACGTTACGATTATTAATAAATACCACTGAATGAATGAGTAACGTATATCTACTCCAGCAGCGGGCTTGGGAGTCAGAGGTCATAGGTTCGAAACCCGACTCCGCCCCTCGCCAGCTGTGGGACGGTGGGCGAGTCACTTCACTTCTCTGTGCCTCAGTTGCCTCATCTGTAGAACGGGGCTGAAGACCGGAAGCCTCCCGTGGGACAACCCGACGACCCTGTATCTCCCCCAGCGCTTAGAACGGTGCTCTGCCCAGAGCGCGCGCTGAACGGATACCCAATACCAACAAGCGGCACGGCCACTAGAAGCAGCGTGGCTGAGCGGAAAGAGCACGGGCTGGGCAATCAGAGATCACGGGTTCCAAAATCCCGGCTCGGCCGCCCGTCAGCTGTGTGACTCCGGGCGAGTCACTTCGCTTCTCGGCGCCTCAGTCACCTCATCTGTAAAACGGGGACGAAGACTGCCAGCCCCCACGTGGGACGGCCCGATGACCTTGCATCCTCCCTTAGAACAGCGCCTTGCACGCGCCAAGCGCTTAACAGACGCCGACGTTGTTCTTATCGGTGCCCGAGAGACCGCCCAAACCAAAGCCGGGGAGGGGCCCGGCTCCCGAGAGGGCACCGGGAACGGCGGGCAGACGGGCGGGGGAGTTGGCGGCCCGCCCGGAGGAGGCGGCCCGACGCCGGGCCGGGCCCCGGGGAGGCCGGAGGGCGGGGGGCCGCCGTACCTGGTCTCCCGCTCCTCGTGCTGCAGGATGAGGTTGCTGTAGAAGTTCTCTAAGGTGAGCTTGGCCACGGTCACCCTCTCCCGGGTGTGGTTGCTCATGGGAAAGGGGGCCGCGGTCCCGGCCGTCATCGCCATGGTGACCGGCCTACAAACGACACGGGAAAATCAGCGACTCCGCAGGGAGACGAAGAAACAAACCCCCCGGCGAGACGACCCCTCCCTCTTCCCCGCGGCTCGGGGGAACCGAGAAAACCGGCCGGGATGGGACCGGATCCCAGATTTTCATCCTACCGAATTAGAGACCGAGGGGCGGGCGGTCACCGCGAAGCCACGCCGTTCCTTCGTCCCGCTGGGGGAAGAGGCGCGGCCCGGTGGGGAGGGCACGGGTCGGGGGTCACGGGTTCGAATCCCCGCCCTGACACCTGTCGGCTGCGTGACTGTGGGCGAGTCGCTTCCCTTCTCTGTGCCTCAGTTCCCTCATCTGGAAAATGGGGATGAAGACCGGGAGCCCCACGCGGGACAAGCCGACGGCCCCGTATCTCCCCCAGCGCTTAGGACAGCGCTCTGCACAGAGTAAGCGCTTAAATAACAACGTTATTATCTGGAGTCCCAAAGGGAAGGGGGAAAACTACCAAAAAACTGTCCAGGATGGAACCGAATTGCCCAGAACCTCACCCTACCGAATTAGAAATCGGGAAGGAGGGCGGCCACCGGGAAGCCACACCGTCCATTCATTCACCGGGGGAAGCGGCGCGGCTCGGCGGAAAGAGCCCGGGCTTGGGAGTCGGAGGTCGCGGGTTCGAATCCCCGCTCTGCCACTCGTCAGCTGGGGGACCGTGGGCAAGTCACTTCGCTTCTCTGGGCCTCAGTTGACCTCACCTGGAAAATGGGGATTGAGACTGGGAGCCTCCCGTGGGACAACGTGACGACCCTGTATCTACCCAAGTGCTTAGAACGGTGCTCTGCAGAGAGTAAGCGCTTAACAAATACCAAATGATTATCATCATTATTATTCATTCAATCCTATTTATCGAGCGCTTTCCGTGGGCAGAGCACGGCACCAAGTGCTTGGGAAAGTACAATACAGCAATGGAGAGACAATCCCCGCCCGCAACGAGCTCACGGTCTCGGGAGGTGGGCGGCGTGGAGACGGACATCGGTACGAGTAAACGGGCATCGCTACAGATGAATAAAATGACAGATAAAGACGTAAGTGCTGTGGGGCGGCCGGGGGGGGGGGGGGGGGACACACGAACGGAGGGAGCGAGTCGGGGTGATGCGGAAGGGAGTGGGAGAGGAGAAAAAGTGGGGCTTACTTTTGTGGAAATGAATGATCCGCCGGCCAAAAAGGAGCACTCATTCATTCAACGGTATTTACTGGGCGCTTACTATGTGCAGAGCACCGGACTGAGCGCTTGGAACGGACGACTCGGCAACAGATAGAGACGATCCCCGCCCAGTGACGGGCTCGCAGAGAAGGATCCCTCGAGAACCCGGAAGGATTCGCCGCCGCCGATTCCCACACGCCGCCACGCCAGTGACCAATCGATTGTGTTTTTTTTTTAACGGCACCCGTGAAGCGCCTACTACGCGCCAGGCGCCGTGTGAAGTGCCGGGCTCGATTCGGAGCAAATCAAGCTCGGGGAGGCCGGCCCCCGTGGGGCTCACGGTCTCGATCCCCTTTCTACAGGAGAGGGAGCGGAGGCCCAGAGAAGCGAAACGACTTGTCCGAGGTCACGGGGCGGACAAGTGGTGGGGCGGGGACTAGAACCCGGGTTCTCTGAGTCTCAAGCCCATCCTCCAGCCATCGGCCCGCGCTGCTTCCCCGGGGGCTTACAATAATAATAATAACGTCGGTAGTTGAGTGCTTACTACGTGCAAAGCACCGTTCTAAGCGCTGGCGGGGATACGAGGAGATCAGGCTGTCCCACGTGGGGCTCACAGTCTTCATCCCCATTATACGGATGAGGTAAACGACGCCCAGACAAGTGAAGTGACTTGCCCGAAGTCACGCAGCCGACAGGCGGCAGAGCCGGGATTCGAACCCGTGACCTCCGACCGCCAGGCCCGGGCTCTTTCCACTGAGCCACGCTGCTTCTATGTGCCGAGCGCTTAGGACAGTGCTTTGCTCATAGTCAGCGCTTAATAAGAACGGTGATGATGATGTCGGCTTCTGTTAAGCGCTTACTATGTGCCGAGCGCTGAGATACAGGGTCATCGGGTGGTCCCACGTGAGGCTCACGGTCTTAATCCTGTGCTCTTTCCACTGAGCCACGCTGAACGAATGTCATCATCATTACTATTATCACCCCAGAACTCAGTCCGGTGGCCGGCACGTAATAAGCGCTTAACGCATACCACGGTTATAAGCGGTATTATTACTCTATCGTCCCGGGGGTCCCACCTGGCAGAGGTGGAGAAACGAAGACGAAAGGCGCCGGTCCCCGTCAGGTCGTTTTGCCAGCGGCTCCTCCCCTCCGCGCGCAGAGCACCGTACTAAGCGTTCGGCACGGACGATCGGGCGCCAGACAGAGACGATCCCCGCCCAAGACGGGCTCACGGTCTAATCGGGGGAGACGCGGGGACAAAAACCAACCGACCCGCGCCTCGAGATTCGATTATCCTCTGAGACGGCTCAGGGTCCAATCGGGGGAGACCCGCAGTCGGGCTCGCCGCCCCCAGACCGCCTGGAAATTCGATCATCCTCCGCAACGGCAGCTCGGGGGAGGCCGTCCGGAGACCGGATACCAAAGACGGGGCTGGAAAATCCACCCCGCGCCGCCGGGCCCTACTGGGGATTCTGTCTAAAAACGGCCTTGGCCGAGCTCGCCGGATTAATGGAAATGTTTAGATGAGGCGCCACCCGCGTTTCTGGGAAATGCCCGGAAAGGGGCCGTCTCGCCCAACCCCAGATCGACCCCCGCCCCCCCCCGTCCGCGTCACGGAAACCCTTCGATTTCCGGAGGCCCCGAAGGCCGCCGCGGCGGTAGACGGACGTGTGCGGGAGAAACACGGAGCGGCAACCGCCCGGTCGCGTTCGGCCGAGAGATCCTCCGGCCGCGCGGCCCCGCCGCGGCGGCCGTCTTGCGGCGAACCGTCGCCGCACACCCTCAGACCGCACTCGACGCCCGCGTTCGGGAAGCAGAGGGGCCGGGCGGAGGGAGGCCGGGACCGGGAGTCGAAGGACCCGGGTTCTAATCCCCGGCCCGCCCCTCGTCTGCCGCGTGGGGCGGGTCCCCTCCCCTCTCTGGGCCTCGGTCTCCTCACGGCGGAAAGAGCCCGGGCTCGGGAGCCGGAGATCGCGGGTCCGCCTCCCGGCTCCGCCACGGGTCGGCCGTGCGACTTTGGGCCAGTCGCTCCCCTTCTCTGGGCCTCAGTTACCTCGTCGGTAAAACCGAGCCCCTCAACGGGCAGGGACTGCGTGGCTCGGCGGAAAGAGACCGGGCTTTGGAGTCGGAGGTCACGGGTTTGAATCCCGGCTCTGCCACTCGTCAGCTGTGTGGCTGTGGGCCACTCACTTTACTTCTCCGTGCCTCAGTTACCTCATCTGTAAAATGGGGATTAAGACTGCGAGCCTCACGTGGGACCACCTGATGACCCTGTAACGCCTCCAGCGCTTAGAACAGTGTTCTGCACATAGTAAGCGCTTAACAAATACCAACATTATTATCGTCTCTCTCTGTTGCCAAACTGTCCATTCCAAGCGCTCAGTCCAGTGCTCTGCACATAGTAAGCGCTCGATAAATACTACTGAATGAATGAATAAAACGGGGACGAAGACCGCGAGCCCCACGTGGGACAACCTGATGACCCTGTATCTACCCCAGCGCTTAGAACAGTGCCCGGCACATAGGAAGTGCTGAACAAACACTATAATAGTTATTATTATATTACAACAAAACAGTAATGATTATAATTATTAATAATACCTGTTCTCCCTCCTGCTGAGCCCCAAATGGGACAGAGACTCGGCCTGACCCGAATGATCCAAATCTACCCGAGCTGGACAAATGGGAAGCCCTTAACAAATAACGGACCGAAAAAAAGAAATCTGCATAAATTCTTGGTCTGACTTGGGTGGCTCGGTGGCAAGAGCCCGGGCTTGGGAGTCAGAAGTCATGGGTTCGAATCCCGGCTCTGCCACTTGTCAGCTGGGTGACTGTGGGCAAGTCCCTTCACTTCTCTGGGCCTCAGTGACCTCATCTGTAAAATGGGGATTAACTGGGAGCCTCACGTGGGACGACCCGATGACCCTGTATCTCCCCCAGCGCTTAGAACAGACTCCCAAGCCCGGGCTCTTTCCCTTGAGCCATGCCGCTCCTCTAGTTCATTCATCTGTTTATTGCACGTCTACTACGTGCAGAGCACTGGACTAAGCGTTCGGAATGGACAACTGGGCAACAGATAGAGACGGTCCCTGCCCGGTGACGGGCTCGCGGTCTAATCGACTGCATTCATTCATTCGAGAGTATTTATTGAGCGCTTACTAGGTGCAGAGCGCTGGACTGAGCGCTCGGAATGGACAGTTCGGCAACAGATAGAGACGGTCCCTGCCCGGTGACGGGCTCGCGGTCTAATCGACTGCATTCATTCATTCGAGAGTATTTATTGAGCGCTTACTAGGTGCAGAGCTCTGGCCTGAAGCGTTCGGAATGGACAGTTGGGCAACAGATAGAGACCGTCCCTGCCCGGTGACGGGCTCGCGGTCTAATCGACTGCATTCATTCATTCGAGAGTATTTATTGAGCGCTTACTAGGAGCAGAGCGCTGGACTGAGCGTTGGGAATGGACAACTCGGCAACAGATAGAGACGGTCCCTGCCCGATGACAGGCTCACGGACTAATCGACTTGACCGTTGACTCTCCTTGACTCCTCTCTCTCGCTCCGCCCACGTATCAGTCCATCACTAAATCCTGTCAGTTCCACCTCGGCCACCTCCCCATAACCCACCCTCTCCTCTCCATCCAGACGGCCACCATATTATTCCAAGCAGTCCTCCTCTCCCGCCTTGACGACCGCATCAGCCTCCCCGCCGACCTCCCCGCCTCCCGCCTCTCCCCACTCCAGTCCACACTTCATTCCGCTGCCCGGATCGTCCTTCTCCGGAAACGCTCAGTCCGTGTCTCCCCACGCGATCCTTTTCCCCCCGGAAACGCTCAGTCCGCCCGCCTCAAGAACCCCCGGGGGCGGCCCATCCATCTCCGCGTCGAATGGAAACTCCTCACCGCCGCCTTTGAAGCCGTCCGCCACCTCACCTCGCCGCTCATTCATTCGATCGTATTTATTGAGCGCTTACTATGTGCGGAGCACCGGACTGAGCGCTCGGAATGGACGGTTCGGCAACGTTCATTCATTCATTCACCCGATAGCATCTATCGAGCGCTTACTATGTGCGGAGCACCGGACTGAGCGCTCGGAATGGACGGTTCGGCAACGGATAGAGACGACCGACCCCGGCCCAGTGACGGGCTCACGGTCTAATCGACTGTATTCGTTCATTCGATAGTATTTATTGAGCGCTTACTAGGTGAGGGGCACTGCACTGAGCGCTTGGAACGGACAATTCGGCAACAGAGAGAGACGGTCCCCGCCCACAGATGGGCTCACAGTCTAATCGGGGGAGGACGGAAACAAAACACCTCAATCGCGATAAATAGAATCGAAGGGACGTACATCTCATTAACAAAATAAATAGGGTGATACATCATATATACAAAAGAGCACAGTGCTGGGGGGAGGGGGGGGGCAGAGAGGGAGCAGAGGGAGCAGAGGGAAAAGGGGAAGCTCAGGGTGGGAAGGCCTCCTGGAGGAGGTGAGCTCTGCTCACGAGCTTTGCTCCCTTAATGCCAACTCTCTCAGTATCTCTCGATCTCGCCGCCGACCCCTGGTCCGAGCCCTCCCTCCTCAAATCCCCCAGACAATTCCCCTCCCCCGTTTCAAAGCCTCACTGAAGGCCCACCTCCTCCCGGAGGCCTTCCCTGACTGCGCCCTCCTCTCCTCTCCTCCCGCTCCCTTCGGCGCCGCCCCGGCTCGCTCCCTTTCTTCATTCCCCCCTTCCAGCCCGACAGCGCCAGCGTCCGTATCTGTCATTTTATTTATTTACATTGGTGTCTGTCTCCCCCTCTAGACTGCGGGCTCTCTGTGGGCAGGGAATGTGTCTGTTATATTGCTAAACCGTGCTCTCCCAAGCGCTTAGTGAGAACGATAACGTTGGCATCCGTTAAGCGCTCGCTATGTGCCGAGCGCCGTTCTAAGCGCTGGGGGAGATACAGGGTCATCGGGTCGTCCCACGTGAGGCTCCCAGTCATCATCCCCGTTTTAATAATAACGTCGGTATTGGTTAAGCGCTCACTGCGTGCCGAACACCCTCCTAAGCGCTGGGGTAGCCACGGGGTCATCAGGTTGTCCCACGTGAGGCTCCCAGTCGTCAGCCCCATTTTACAGATGAGGGAACTGAGGCCCAGAGAAGTGAAGTGACCTGCCCAGTCACCCAGCCGACAAGCGGCAGGGCCGGGATCCGAACCCACGACCTCTGACTCCCAAGCCCGGGCTCTTTCCGCTGAGCCGCGCTGCTTCTCAGTGCTCTGCCTTCGTTCATTCATTCAACAGTATTTACTGAGCGCTTACTATGCGCAGAGCACTGTACTAGGCGCTTGGAACGGACAAATGGGTAACAGATAGAGACGGTCCCCGCCCTCTGACGGGCTCACGGCCCGATCGGGGGAGACGGACGAGAACGGTGGCGATAAATAGAATCGAGGGGAAGAACATCTCATTAAAACCACAGCAAATGAACAGAATCAAGGAGATGACGACTGAGCGCTCGGTAAGTGCTCAATAAATGCAACCGACTGACCGTGAGCCTCATGTGAGACGGGGACCGGGCGTAACCTGATTAGCGTGTATCAGCCCCGGCGCTCAGTACAGTGCCTGGCACACAGTGAGCGCTGAACAAATGCCATTTAAAAAACCACAAAGAAAGGTGTCGGGTCTCGCTCTGCCCCCCTGCCGGGCTGGCCCGGAAACCCGCCCGAGGCCCCCCCGCCCCCTCCAGGACAGCAGCGCGGCTCAGCGGAAAGAGGCCCGGGCTTGGGAGTCAGAGGTCGTGGGTTCGGATCAAGGCCCCGCCGCTTGCCAGCTGGGCGACTGTGGGCGAGTCACCGCACTTCCCTGGGCCTCAGTGACCTCATCTGTAAAATGGGGATAAAGACTGGGAGCCTCAGGCGGGACAACCCAATCACCTTGTAAATTCAATCAATAGTATTTATCGAGCGCTCACTATGTGCAGAGCACTGGACTGAGCGCTTGGAATGGACAAATCGGGTTCGGATCCCGGCTCCGCCACTCGTCTGCTGTGTGACCCTGGGCAAGCCACTTCACTTCTCTGTGCCTCATCTATAAAAATGGGGATTAGGACCGTTAGCCCCACGTGGGACGACCCGATTACCGAGGGTCTCCCCCACCGCTCAGAAAAGTGCTTGGCACATAATAAATGCCATTATTATGATTATGCTATTCTATTATTATGATCGTTATTAGAGAAGTAGCACTGCTTAGGGGAAAGAGCCCGGGCTTGGGAGTCAGAGGATGTGGGTTCTAATCCCGACCCGCCTCTTGTCGGCCGTGTGACGCTGGGCAAGTCACCTCACTTCTCTGTGTCTCAGTTCCCTTATCTGTAAAATGGGGATTAAGACTGTGAGCCCCACGGGGGGGGGGGGGAAGCTGATTACCTTGTCTGCACTCCAGGGTTTAGAAAAGCGCTTGGCACACAGTAAGTGCTTAACGAATACCATCGTTATTATTATTACAAAGCAAGTGCTTAAGAAATATGCAATTGTTATTATCACTGCTGCCCGGCCGGACCCCACATTCATTCAGTGATGTCTATTGAGCACTTCCAGTGGTTGCCTATCAACTTTGGCAAGAAACAAAAACTTCTCACTCTAGGCTTCGAGGCCGTCCATCCCCTCGCCCCCTCCTACCCCTCTTCCCTCCTCTCTTTCCACCGGCCACCCCGCGCGCTCCGCTCCTCCGCCGCCCGCCTCCTCACCGTCCCCCGTTCTCGCCCGACCCGCCGTCGACCCCCGGCCCCCGTCCTCCCGCCGTCCCGGAAGGGCCTCCCTCCTCACCTCCGCCAAACTCCCTCTCTTCCCCTCTTCAAAGCCCTACTGAGCGCTCACCTCCTCCGGGAGGCCTTCCCTGACTGAACCCCCCTTTCCCTCTGCCCCTCCTCGTTCCCCCTACTCCCTCCCTCTGCTTTACCCCCTTCTCCACCTCACTTGTGTATATGTGTAAATACTATTTATTACTCTACTTATTTTGTTAATGCTGTGCATATATCTACGATTCTATTTATCTTGACGGGACCGACGCCTGACTACTCGTCCTGTTTTGCCGTCCGTCTCCCCCTTCGAGACTGCGAGCCCGTCAATGGGCGGGGACTGCCTCTACCTGTTGCCGAACTGTCCGTTCCAAGCGCTCAGTCCAGTGCTCTGCACATAGTAGACGTGCAATAAACAGATGAATGAACTAGAGGAGCGGCATGGCTCAAGGCAAAGAGCCCGGGCTTGGGAGTCAGAGGGGTCATGGGTTCGAATCCCAGATTCGCTACTTGTCAGCTCTGTGACCTTGCGCAAGTCACTTCACTTCTCTGGGCCTCAGTGAGCTCACCTGTCAAATGGGGATGGAGACTGGGAGCGCCATGTGGGACGACCTGATGTCCTTGCATCTCCCCCAGGGGCTCAGAACAGTGCCTGGCACATAGCAAGCGCTTAACGTGGCTCAGCGGAAAGAGCCCGGGCTTGGGAGTCAGAGGTCGTGGGTTCGGATCCCGGCTCCGCCGCTTGCCAGCTGGGTGACCGTGGGCGGGTCAGTTCACGGGGCCTCAGTTCCCTCATCGGTCAAATGGGGATTAAAACGGTGAGCCCCACGTGGGACAACCCCATCACCTTGTATCCCCCAGTGCTCAGAACGGCGCTTTGCACATAGTAAGCGCTTCACAAATACCAACATTATTATTATTACTCAATACGACCGAATGAATGAATGAATGACTGCAGAGCACTGGACTAAGCGCTGAGGACACCCCGGCCCTTCCCGCTCACCGCTAGGTGGCGACGGCCAACGGCTGGGGCGAGCGCGGCCAATCGGGGCGCGCCAGACGGCCGGGACGCCCCCGCCGCGCCGCTTTCCGAGACGCGCCCTCCCGTTGGCCGGGCGCTCGGCGGCGGCGCCCCCTGGGGCAGCGGCAGCAGGGCCTCACTTCTCGGGGCCTCCGTTTCCTCGTCCGTAAAATGGGGATTGAATCTTCTTCCCAGCTAAGACCGTGAGTCCCGTAGGCCCAGAGAAGCGGCGTGGCTCAGTGGAAAGATCGCGGGCTTTTGAGGGTCAGAGGTCATGGGTTCGAATCCCGCCTGGGCCACACGTCAGCTGTGTGACTGTGGGCGAGTCACTTCACTCCTCTGCGCCTCAGTTCCCTCGATCTGGAAAATGGGGATTAACTGCGAGCCTCACGTGGGACGACCCGATGACCCTGTATCTCCCCCAGCGCTTAGAACGGTGCTCTGCACACGGTAAGCGCTTGACAAATGCCAACATTATCATCTACCCCAGCGCTCGGTACAGCACTTAACAAGTACCATAATGAAAAAGGCAAAATTAAAACCCCCTCCAGAAGACAGTGAGCGCTCAATAGGTACCACCGACCGACCGAAGCAGATACGGTCGTGCCGGAAGGGGGGAGGTGCGTCAGGCGGCTGGGAGGCTGGTTCTACCTCCGAGATTCCATCCCTTTAGACACGGCAAAAAAGGATGGACAAAACACTCCTCGCCACTCGCCCTCAGTAGGGATGCGAATTCTCTGATTACGAAGCGCGGGCTTAACAACAAAGCCAAACCGTGTCCGGATTTCGCTTCATTTTACTTTGGGGTGCGCGTGCGGGGACACAGAGGTTCGTAACGCCCGTCATCCGCTGCGCTCCATTCTACACTCTGCTGTCCAGATCATTTTGCTACAGAAACGACGGCACCGCCCTCCTCCGAAAAGTCCAGTGGTTGCCCGCCCCCCTGCGTATATCGGACAAAAACTCTTCGCCACTGGCTTTAAAGCCGTCCATCACCCTGCCCCCTCCTCCCTCACCTCCCTTCTCTCCCTCTCCATCGCAGCGCACGCTCCGCTCCTCTGCCGCCGCTCCCCTCCTCACCGGGCCTCCATCTCGCCTGTCCGGCCGTCGACCCCCGGCCCACGTCCTGCCTCCGGCCTGGAACTTCTCGAAACAAAAACTTCTCACTCTGGGCTTCGAGGGTCTCCATCCCCTCGCCCCCTACCTCTCCTCCCTTCTCTCTTTCCACCGGCCACCCCGCGCGGTCCGCCCCTCCGCCACCCGCCTCCTCACCGTCCCCCGTTGTCGCCCGTCCCGCCGTCGACCCCCGGGCCACGTCCTCCCGCGGTCCCGGAACGCCCTCCCTCCTCACCTCCGCCAGACTCATTCTCTTCCCCTCTTCAAAACCCTACTTACAGCTCACCTCCTCCGAGAGGCCTTCCCACACTGAGCTCCCCTTTTCCCTCTGCTCCCTCTACCCCCCTTTCACCTCCCCTCAGCTAAGCGCTCTTTCCCCCCCTTTCCCTCTGCTCCTCCCCCTCTCCCTTCCCATCCCCTCGGCACCGTACTCGTCCGCTCAACTGTATCTATCTTCATTACCCTATTTATGTTGTTAATGAGATGTACATCGCCTTGATTCTATTTATTTGCCATTGTTTCAATGAGATGTTCATCCCCTCGATTCTATTTATTGCCATCGTTCTCGTCCGTCCGTCTCCCCCGATTAGACCGTGAGCCCGTCAGAGGGCAGGGACCGTCTCTATCTGTTGCCCGTTTGTCCATTCCAAGCGCTTAGTACAGTGCTCTGCACATAGCAGGCGCTCAATAAATACTACTGAATGAATGAATGGAACTCCCTCCCTCCTCAAAATCCAAGGGACAATTATTCTCCCCGCCTTCAAAGCCTTACTGAAAGCCCATCTCCTCCAAGAGGCCTTCCCTGACTAAACCCCACTTTTCCTCATCTCCCACTCCCTTCTGCGTCCCCCCGACTCGCTCCCTTTGCTCTTCCCTCCTCCCGCCCCACCCCGCTTACGTCCATATCTGTCATTTTATTTATTTCCATTGATGTCTGTCTCCACCCCCCCTAGACTGTAAGCTCACTGTGGGCAGGGCACGTCGCTGTTCATAGTTCTACTCTCCCAAGCGATCAGTACAGTGCTCCGCACATGGTGAGTGCTCAATAAATACGACTGAATGAATCCTTTGCCCATACAAGTGATTGGAAAGGAAGGCAAAACAAGGCAGACACTCGAATGTTGTCTGCAGGGGGGCGGTGACACTTTGAATCCACGGAAGTCTCTCAGACCGAGAAGACGACGTGATTGTCAGTAACTCCTCGTCCGGGAATCAGTTCCAAGATTCTTTCATTTAAAAGCTTTCATTTAAGAGTTCCAAAAAAACCTCAAAACAAAAACCCACAAAAAATGATAGTTGAAGTGACTTACTTTACGGTCCTCCAGACCGTAAGCTTGCCGTGGGCGGGGAACAGGTCTACCGACTCTGTTAACTGCGCTCTCAAAAGCGCGTAGTTCAATGCTCTGCACACGGTAAGCGCTCGATAAACACCATTCATTCATTCATTCCGCTTTCCGCGCGCACAGCACTGTACCAAGCGCTTGGAATCGTACTTTCGGCAACGGATAGAGACGATCCCCACCCAACAACGGGCTCGCGGTCTAGAAGGGGGAGGCAGACAACAAAACAAGTAGACGGGCGTCAACGCCATCAATACGACTGATCGACCGGATGGTCAAATCCAAAGTCTGAGTGGGGGCGAAAAGAACTCAGCGCCCTCAGCACCGTGCTCATTTGTATAGATTTTTTATTACCCTATTAATTCTGTTAATGAGGTGTCCACCGCCTTGATTCTATTTATCGCGATTAAGTTGTCTTGTCTTCGTCCGCCCTTCTCCCCCGATTGGACCGTGAGCCCGTCGACGGGCAGGGATCGTCTCTATCCGTTGCCGAACTGTCCATTCCAAGCGCTTAGTACAGCGCTCTGCACATAGTAAGCGCTCAATAAATACAGTTACCTCACCTGTAAAATGGGGATTAAGACCGTGAGCCCCACGTGGGACAACCTGATGACCCTGTACCTACCTCAGCGCTTAGAAGAGTGCTCTGCGCACAGTAAGCGCTTAACAAATACCAACCTTATTAAATACGATTGAATGAATGAGAAGCAGTGAGGTCTAGTGGGTCTCCGGGCCTCAGTTCCCTCATCTGTAAAATGGGGATGGAGCCCCTGAGCCCCACGGGGGGACGGGGACCGGGTCCGACTCGACCTGCCCGCGTCCGCCCCGCTGCCTAGCACGGAGTAAGCGTCGAATAAGCGCCATCGTTATCATCAGCGGCAGCAGCCGCCCGGGGAGGCCGAAGACAAAGCGAAAGGACGGAGAGAGGGGGCTTACCCGGCTTGCTGCTCTCCCGCTTCCTGGTCGCGGGTCTGGATCCAGGGGGGATTTCTGTCGTCTTTCGTAGCCAGGTCCATGACTCAATCCCACATTCCCCGGCAAGACCCCATCGACGAATCCGGCGTCAACGCCGAGACGAGCTCATTCTCTCCTCGGTGGAAGCCGGGAAGCTGGGGAGGGCAACGGATACCGATGACTGACTGACCGACCGATCGAATCCCCCGCCGATCGGCTCTTCGAGGAGCCGATCACCCGCTAAACCACTGACAAACCGAAGTTGAACCCAAAACGCGTTCACACCCTTCTCTGGACTCGCCCGGGTCTCAGCTCATCGGTAAAACGGGGACTGCGAGTTCATTCGTTCAATCGCATTTATCGAGCGCTCACTGGCGTGCAGAGCACTGTACTGAGCGCTTGGAATGGACAATTCGGCCACAGATAGAGACCATCCCTGCCCACGAACGGCACATAGAATACCACGTGCCAAGCCCGTCGATGGGCAGGGATGGTCTCTATCTGTGGCCGAACTGTCCATTCCAAGCGCTCAGTACAGTGCTCCGCACCTAGTAAGCGCTCGATAAATACGATTGAATGAATGAATGAATTATTATCAGCACTTAATACCATAAGGATTATTTTAAATTGTATTCTCCATGCTCTGGGAAATAAAATCAGAGGCAGCTTTGCCTTTACAAAATCAGTCAGTCAGTCGAGAGTACTTATAGAGTGATTACTGCGTGCAAAGCACTGTACTGAGCTCTCGGGAAAGTACAATCCAACAAGAAACAGCGACAGTCCCTACCCACAGTGAGACTCAGAGAAGCAGTACGGCTCAGTGGAAAGATCCCGGCCTCGGGAGTCGGAGGATGTGGGTTCTAATCCCGACCCCGCCACTTATCAGCTGTGATACTCTGGGCAAGTCACTTCACTTCTCTGGGCCTCGGTGACCTCATCCGTAAAATGGGGATTAATAATAATAATGGGGGTATTTGTTAAGCACTTACTATGTGCAAAGCACTGTTCTAAGCACTGGGGGGGGGATACAAGGTGATCAGGTTGTCCCACTTGAGGCTCACAGTCTTCACCCCCATCTGACAGATGAGGTCCGGAGAAGTGAAGCGACTTGTCCGAGGTCACACAGCTGACAAGCGGCGGAGCCGGGATTAGAACCCACGACCTCTGACTCCCAAGCCCGGGCTCTTTCGACTGTGAGCCCCACGTGGGACAACCCGATGACCTTGTATCTACCCCGGCGTTTAGAACGGGGCTTGCCACATAGTATGCACTTAAATACCATCATCATCATCATCATCATCATTATTATTATTATTACAGTCCAGAGAGGGTCTAGAGCTTAAAGATGCTTCCGCCCCCTCCCCGAGTTCCCCATTTAGGCATTCTTGAAATAAGAGAATTCAGAATTCTTCCCACATTCCAGTCTCCTCCTCCTTTGCTTCCCCTCTCGTCCCATGCCCCACCAAACCCATACTCGCCCTCCAATTTGGAACTGGAATCCTGACACTCTGAGCAAAAATTTAGCTCTGCCTAAACCGAGCAACGTTTCCGTTTGATGACCGATACCTCTCGGCCTGCTTCGGGAGCTCGGTCCCGGCGGCCGACCCAAGGAAGGCAGGAGAGGAGGAAGCGGTGGGCGGCACGAGAGAAAGGGGGAGAGACGGGGAAACGGGGAGCCGGGAAGCAAGGGAGAGCGTGTTCGCGCGGGAGCGCGTGTGTAGAGAATCATATTTCCGACTACAGTGACTGGCATTTTAAGGCGGCGCAGCCCAAGAGTGAGGGGGTGAGTTCTGGCAGCGGTCAGGGGAAAAAAACACAAAGCGCAAGTTATAAACCTCCCCGAGCTCCCTTCGACGCGCCCCAAGGGGGAGAAAGAGCCGAGGTCCTCCTTCCGGGAGGCGTCCAAGGTACGACCGAGCAAACGTTTCGACTGTCGGCTCATCCGGGGCAGTCAGTCGAGCGTATTTACTGAGCGCTTACTGCGGGCAGCGCGCTGCACTAAGCGCTCGGAACGGACGGTTCGGCGATGGATAGAGACCGTCCCTGCCCACCGACGGGCTCACGGTCTAGAAGGGGGAGGCGGACGACAAGACAGGACGTGCAGTTGGGCGTCAATACCATCGAGACGAATAGAATCGTAAATATACACACGGCGTTAACGAAACAGAGTGATAAATAATATATACAGAGATGCACAAGGGCTGTGGGGAGGGGGAAGGGGGAATAGAATCGTAAATATACACACGGCGTTAACGAAACAGAGTGATAAATAATATATACAGAGATGCACAAGGGCTGTGGGAAGGGGGAATGGGGAGGAGGGGAAGAGGGAAAGGGGGAGATCAGTCAGGGAAGGCCTCCCGGAGGAGGTGAGCCCTCAGTAGGGCTCTGAAGAGGGGAAGAGAGGGAGTTTGGCGGAGGTGAGGAGGGAGGGCGTTCCGGGACGGCGAGGGGCCGGGGGCCGGGGGTCGACGGCGGGACGGGCGAGAACGAGGGCAGGAAACGTGTCTGCCAACTCTATTTTATTACACTCTCCTAAGTGCTTAGAGAAGCAGCGTGGCTCGGTGGAAAGAGCCCAGGCTTGGGAGCCAGAGGTCATGGGTTCGAATCCAGACCCTGCCCCTTGTCAGCTGTGGGACTGTGGGCGAGTCACTTCACTTCTGTGCCTCAGTGACCTCATGTGGAAAATGGGGATGAAGACTGGGAGCCTCACGTGGGACAACCTGATTACCCTGTATCTCCCCCAGTGCTTTAGAACAGTGTTCTGCACATAGTAGCGTGGCGCAGTGGAAAGAGCACGGGCTTTGGAGTCAGGGCTCATGAGTTCGAATCCCAGCTCTGCCACTTGTCGGCTGTGTGACTGTGGGCAAGTCACTTCACTTCTCTGTGCCTCAGTTCCCTCATCTGTAAAACGGGAATTAAGACTGTGAGCCCCACGTGGGACGACCTGATTCCCCTGTGTTTACCCCAGCGCTTAGAACAGTGCTCTGCACATAGTAAGCGCTTAACAAATACCAACATTATTATAGTAAGTGCTTAACAAATACCAACATCATTATTACCGCGCTCTGCACGTAATAAACGCTCCACAGATACCGCCGACCGAGGGACATCTGAGCTCCCTGCTCCCGTGGGAAGACTTCCCCATATCGATCCTATTTACCGAGGGTTTCCTGGGTGCGGGGCGCTGGACTAAACGCAATACAACCGACATCCTCCCCGCCCACAACGAGCTCGAGGTCTAGAGGCGGGGGGACGGACGAGGGCGTGGAAGGGCCCGAACGCCTACCGGGAGCCGAAAGGACTCCTGGAAAAATGTGACTTATCTCATTTTCATCTGTAAAATGGGGACGAAGACTGTGAGCTCCACGTGGGACAGGGACCGGGTCCAACCTGATTAGCTCGTCCCCGCCCCAGCGCTCGGAACAGTGCTCGGGGCACAGCGAGCGCTTAAGAGACACCCCAATCATCAGCGTCGTCATCGTCGTCGCCGACCGAACGACGGATACGGACCTAAGCGCTGCAGGGCTGGAGAAAGGGAGCACGGCAGGGCGGCGCCGAAGGGAGAGGGAAAAAGTAGAAGACGGTGACAACTGGGGACCGGGGACAAAATGGCTCTTGAAGAAAATAATCCCCGACGGTGCCCGTGAATTCGGTCTAAAAATAAAGCTTTCCCCTTTCAGTCGTAGGGAAACAAAAATACCAGCCGCTTTCGAGAGGAACCGGAGCCACCGCTCAAAAGCGGGTTTTGACGGACTTCTAAAAAGTACAATTGTGAGAAGGCAAACCGCAAAAGAGAACGTACCGTGCTCCAGTTAGACGGGCATCCCATTCGGGACTTGGAGCAGATGAATGGGACGGTTCTCGTCTTTCAAGATTTTTTCTGGTAGAGAGAGAACGTATCCGAAAATGTCAGGCAGTCAGTCAATCATATTTATTGAGCGCTGACTCTGTGGAGACACTGGACTAAATGCTGGGGAAACTACATGCTTGGGAAGCAGCGTGGCTCCAGTCTATTCTTCACTCCGCTGCCCGGTTCATCTTCCTGCAGAAACGCTCTGGGCCTGTCACTCCCCTCCTCGAAAACCTCCAGTGGTCGACTTCCGCACGAAACAAAAACTTCTCACTCTAGGCTTCGAGGCTCTCCGTCCCCTCGCCCTTTCCTACCTCTCCTCCCTTCTCTCTTTCCACCGCCCACCCCGCACGCTCCGCTCCTCCGCCCCCCGCCTCCTCGCCGTCCCCCGTTCTCGCCCGTCCCGCCGTCGACCCCCGGGCCGCGTCCTCCCGCGGGCCCGGAACGCCCTCCCTCCTCACCTCCGCCAAACTCCCTCGCTTCCCCTCTTCAAAGCCCTACTGAGAGCTCACCTCCTCCGGGAGGCCTTCCCACACTGAGCTCCCCCTCCCTTCCGCGTCACCTCGAATCGCTCCCTTTGCTCTTCCCCCCCGCACCCCACCCCACTGCGGTATATATCTATAATTCTATTTATTTATACTGATGCCTGTTTACTTGTTTAGAGGTCTGCCTCCCCTCCTCCAGACTGTGAGCCCGTAGTGGGCAGGGACGGTCTCTTTATTGCCGTATTATAATTATAATAATAATGTCGGTATTTGTTAAGCGCTTACTACGTGCCGAGCGCTGTTCTAAGCGCTGGGGGAGACACAGGGTCATCGGGTCGTCCCACGTGGGGCTCACGGTCTTCATCCCCATTTTACGGATGAGGGAACTGAGGCACCAAGAAGTGAAGTGACCCGCCCACAGTCACACAGCCGACAGGTGGCGGAGCCGGGATTCGAACCCATGACCTCCGGCTCCCAAGCCCACGCTCTTTCCACTGAGACATACGGCGCCGGGCACACGGGAAGCGCTGAACGGATACCCTAATAAGGAACCCCAAAGCCCCACCCTCCTCTTTTTCCGTTGAAAAAGGAAAAACAAATAAACCCCGATCTGCGCACCAACAAGGCATAAGGAAATCCAGTGCAACACGGCATCGTCCGGATCGGCGCCAAGGTCGGGAAGTTCTCCATAAACAGGCGGTGGAAAATCCCGGCTCCACCGTGTACCTGTCGGGTGACCCTGGGCCAGTCATCTCCCTTCTCGGCGCCTCAGTTCCCTCATCTACAGAATGGGGATCCGATAGCTGTTCCCCCTCCCCCTTTCCCTCTGCCCCTCCCCATCGCCCCTACTCCCTCCCTCTGCTCTACCCCCTTCCCCGCCCCACAACCTTTGGGTATATTTGAACCTATTTATTATTCCATTTTATTAATGATGTGTATATATATCTATAATTCTCTTGATAATAATAATGTTGGTATCGGTTAAGCGCTTACTCTGTGCCGAGCACCGTTCTAAGCGCTGGGGTAGATACAGGGTCATCGGGTTGTCCCACGGGAGGCTCACAGATAATCCCCGTTTCACAGATGAGGTAACTGAGGCCCAGAGAAGTTAAGTGATTTGCTCACAGTCACACAGCTGACAAGTGGCAGAGCCGGGATTCGAACCCATGAGCTCTGACTCCCAAGGCCGGGCTCTTGCCACTGAGCCACGCTGCTCTATCTTGACGGTACGGATGCCTGTCTACTTGTTTTGCCTTGTTGTCCGTCTCCCCCCTTCTAGACCGCGAGCCCGTCGCTGGGCAGGGGTTTTCTCTATCTGTTGCCGAATTGTACTTTCCAAGCGCTTAGTACGGCGCTCTGCAGCCAGTAAGCGCTCAGTAAATATACGACTGACTGACTGACTCCTTAGACCGTAAGCCCCAGGTGGGACCTGATTATCACGTACCTCCCCCAGAGCTTAGTTTAGTAAGCGCTTAAACACCGTTAACTAATAATAACGTTGGTATCTGTTAAGCGCTTACCGGGTGCAGAGCACCGTTCTAAGCCCTGGGGGAGATACAGGGGAATGAGGTTGCCCAGGTGAGGCTCCCAGTCTTCATCCCCATTTTACAGTTGAGGGAACTGAGGCACAGAGAAGTGAAGTGACTTGCCTACAGTCAGCTGACAGGTGGCGGAGCTGGGATTCGAACCCATGACCTCTGACCCCCAAGCCCGGGCTCTTTCCACTGAGCCGCGCTGATTCTGATTCCCTGGGGACCCGTCTTCGCACACATACCGCTCGGTCGAATTCACCTGGCTGGCGGCAGACGCCTCCTCGGACGGTCGTGGGTTCGAATCCCGGCCCCGCCGCCTGTCTGCTGAGTGACCTTGGCCAGGTCCCTTCACTTCTCTGCGCCTCAGTTCCCTCATCTGCAAAATGGGGATCGAGACTGGGAGCCCCACGTGGGGACAGGGACCGCGTCCAACCCCATCCGCTTGCATCCACCCCAGCGCTCGGCACGGTGTCTGGCACATGGCGAGCGCCTAAGAAATACCACTGTTATTATTATTACTCGGGCTCGGGTTTCGGCGGGGTTTTGTTAGCTCACCGAGGGTGGGGGAACGCGTCTACCAAGTGTGTCTCCCAAGCGCTCGGTACAGTGGCGGGGGAAATACGAAAGCCGGAAGCTGTGACGGCCTATTGATCGGTCCAAGAGAGCAGGCAAGGGTTCAAAATAAAACCGGGGAGTCAGAAGGACTCTGGGTTCTAATCCGGGCTCCGCCACTCGTCTGCCGGGTGACCTCGGACGGGCCACTCTCTCCTCTCTGGGCCTCAGTTCCCTCATCCTTAAAACGGGGCGTCTGCCGGGTGACCTCGGACGGGCCACTTTCTCTTCTCTGGGCCTCAGTTCGCTCATCTTTAAAATGGGGATGAAGACGGCGAGCCCCGAGTGGGACACGGACTGTGTCCACCCTGATTAGCTTGTATCTGTCCCAGCCTGGCACAGAGTAAGTGCTCAACCAACACCGTAAAAATAAAAACCCGGGGGCGGGCGGGGGATGGGGAGGGGAAGGAGAGGGCTAATAATAATAACGCCGACGGTATCCGTTAAGCGCCGACTATGTGCCGGGCACTGTCCTAAGCGCTGGGGTAGATACAAGAGGGTCAGGTTGTCCCACGTGGGGCTCCCAGTCTTCATCCCCATTTTCCAGATGAGGTAACCGAGGCCCAGAGGAGTGACGTGACTCGCCCAAAGTCACCCAGCTGACAGGCGGCGGAGGCGGGATTAGAACCCACGACCCCCGACTCCCAAGCCCGGGCTGGTTCCACCGAGCCACGCTGCTTCTCTGATAATTTGGATGGTCTTTGGTGAGCGCTTACTATGGGACTAGCACTGTTCTGTGCCCCGGGGTAGACACACGCTTATGAGCCGCTGTCCCACGGGGGTTCACGGTCTAGGTCATGGGTCCGAATCCCGGCTCTGCCACTTGGCCGCTGTGCGACGGTGGGCGAGTCACTTCGCTTCTCTGGGCCTCAGTGATCTCATCTGTAAAAATGGGGTTTAAAAAATGTCAACCCCATGTGGGACAGGCTGATGACCCTGTATCTCCCGCAGCGCTTAGAACGGTGCTCTGCACGTAGTAAGCGCTTAACGAGTACCGTAATTATTATTATCATTACAGTTCCTGGCACACACTAAGCACTCAATAGCACAATTATTATCCTTATCCGTTTATGGAAAAAAACGAACAAATCGAGCCCCCCCCCCCCCCCCCACGGGTCATCGTTTTCCATCTGCCCCGGCGATTCGATGCTGCGGTTTAAATAATATCGATCACGACGACGGGGCTGGCCACGCGCTTGCTCGTGTTCTAACACACAGTGACCCATAGCGCTGAACAAATACCATCCTTATTAATTACTGTTTTATTATTATTCACTTCCCTGGGCCTCAGTTCCTTCACCGGTCTACGCGCTGAGGACGACAGAGGATAATGACTCCCGGGCTGGGGAGTCAGAGGTCACGGGTTCGAATCCCGGCTCCGCCGCTTGTGGGCTGTGGGACTTTGGGCGAGTCGCTTCACTTCTCTGGGGCTCAGTGACCTCATCTGTCAAACGGGGATGAAGACCGGGAGCCCCACGGGGGACAACCTGATCACCTCGTATCCCCTCCGGCGCTTAGAACAGTGCTTTGCACATAGTAAACGCTTAACAGATATCACCATTCTTATCAGTAGTAGTAGTAGTAGTAGGGTGCTTAGCGCACAGTAAGAACTTCTTATTGTTAACAGATGAGAAGATCTGGGCCCCAGGAAGAGCCCGTCTTGGCTGACGAGTTACCTTAAACCTTGAATTCATTCTTTCCCTCGTATTTACTGAGCGCTTACCGTGTGCAGGGCACCGTACAAAAGCACTTGGGAAAGAACAATAATACCACGGTAAACACACACATTCCCTGCCCACGATGAGCTCATTATAATTATTATTAAGGGTATTAACCGGACCTGGGGCGTAATCGATAACCTTGACTTTAAATAATAACGATGGTATTTGTTAAGCGCTTACTATGTGCAGAGCACTGCTCTAAACGCTGGGGGAGATACGGGGTCATCGGGTTGTCCCACGTGGGGCTCACGGTCTTCATCCCCATTTTCCAGATGAGGTCACTGAGGCCCAGAGAAGTGAAGTGACTTGCCCACAGTCACCCGGCTGACAAGTGGCAGAGCAGGGATTCGAATCCATGACCTCTGACTCCCCGGCCCGGGCTCTTTCCACTGAGCCACGCTGCTTCTCTTAAATGTCCTTATTTTTGGTAGAGGGCCAGAGACTTGGGGATTTCTGCCAATTTGCCCCTAAAAATGAGCCGCCCTCGCCTCCCCCAGTTGGTTTCGTTTTCCTTCATTTTCCAGTCCCTCTTTCCGTGACTGCAACGGTCACCGTTTGTCTCTCCCTCCCTCCCTCCGCTGCTCCTCCTCCGTGTCTCCCATTCTCCACCATCATCTGTGGATAAAAGGCCGCAGCACAGAGTTCAACCATTTGACCTGGGGCAACTCACTTCACTTCTCTGGGCCTCAGTGACCTCATCTGCGATAACGGGGATTAAAAAATGTGAGCCCGAAGCTCAGTGGAAAGAGCCCGGGCTTGGGAGTCTCAGCTGAGTGACCCCGAACAAGTCACTTCACTTCTCTGGGCCTCGGTTCCCTCATCTGTAAAATGGGGATCAAGGCTGTGAACCCCAGGTGGGACAACCAGATTACCTCCTATCCCCCCAGACCTTAGAAAAGTGCTTGGCACATAGTAAGCGCTTAACAAATACCATCGTCGTTATTATTTGATTATTATTCACTTCTCTGGGCCTCAGTTCCTGCATCTGTGAAATGAGGATTCGAAGCCGGGACTCCCTCCCTGCTTAGACGGTGAGCCCCAAGACATTCGTTCATTCAATAGTATTTACTGAGCGCTTACTACGGGCAGAGCACTGGACTAAGCGTTTGGAATGGACAATTCGGCAACAGATAGAGACGGTCCCTGCCCACTGACGGGCTCGCGGTCTAATCGGGGAGACGGACTGACAAGAACAGCAGCAATAAATAGAATCGAGGGGATGGACATCTCATTAAAACAAATCAAAACAACAGCAATAGGTCGGACAGGGACAGCATCCAGCCGGATTATCCTGTATTCATTCATTCGATCGTATTTATTGAGCGCTTCCTATGTGCAGAGCACTGGACTAAGCGCTTGGAATGGACAATTCGGCAACAGACAGAGATAATCCCGGCCCAACGACGGGCTCAGTCTTATCACCTGTATTCACTCATTCAATCGTATTTATGGAGCGCTTCCGATGGGCAGAGCACTGGACTAAGCGCTTGGAATGGACAATTCGGCAACAGAGAGAGACCGCCCCTGCCCATCGCCGGGCTTACAGTCTGCCCCAGCGCTTGGCACATAGCGAACACGCGATAAATGTCTATTTTCCCTACCTTCGAGATCTGTAGTCCCCAGTGGGTCCGACCCGATCACCCCAGCGCCTGGAATGCAGCAAGGGCGGAACAAATGTCGTACGTTAATGAACGGACAAGGCCGGGGGGGCTTCGCAAAAACCTGAATGGCCAAAACCATGAATTGCCGAATTAACAAGCCACGAAACGACGGAACGAACAACGCAAAACCGAGTAGGAAACCGGTTCTCGGAGAGAGGAAACCTCACAGTCCGCACGGCTCCGGGCGCTCGGTAACAAACCGCTCTAACCTTCGTTAATTACACGGGGAGAAAGACAGAGGAAGCAGCGTGGCACCATAGCCAGAGCCCGGGCCCGGGACCCCGAAGGTCACGGGTTCTAATCCCGGCCCCGCCACTCGTCTGCCGTGTGACCTCGGGCGATTCACCTCACTTCTCGGGGCCTCGGTCACCTCGTCCGCAAAAGGGAGATTGAGACGGGGAGCCCCACGCGGGTTCCTCTCTACTCGGATGTCAAGCGCTTAGTACAGCGCTCTGCACGTAGTAAGCGCTCAATAAATACTAGTGAAAGAATGTGTGTCCTCCCATCACCTCCAACTTGATATGACCCAAACTGAACTTATCTTCCCACCACCTAGACGCTGTCGTCCAGCTCACTTTCCCGTCGCTGGTGACGGCACCACCCTCCCTCTTGCCTCCCAAGCCCGCAACCTCGACCTCATCCTCGACTCCCCCCTCTCGTCGCACCCACGTATCCGAGCCATCGCTAAATCCCGTCGGTCCGACCGTCACCACGCGACCGAAACGCGCCCCTTCCTCTCCGTCCACATTACCGCCGGCCCTTCTCCCGGCCGGCCCCGATCACCGTCTCGGCCTCCCGTCTCTCCCCGCTCCAGTCCCCCCTCCGTTCTGCCGCCCCCGGCCGTTTCCTTCGAAAACCTTCAGACCGGGTCTCCCCCCGCCTCAGGAAGTCCGGGGGCGGCCCATCCACCTCCGTATCGGACAGACACTCCTCACCGTGGGCTTTGAAGCCGTCCGCCACCTCGTCCCCTCCCACCACACCTCGCTCCTCTCGCACTCCGACCCGGCCCGCCCGCTTTGTTCCTCTAACGCCGACCTTCTCCCTGTCCCTCCACCTCGTCTAGCTCCCCGCCGACCTCTCGCCCAGGTCCTGCCTCATCAGACAGATGATAATAATAATGTCGGTATTTGTTAAGCGTTTACTATGTGCAGAGTACTGTTCTAAGCGCTGGGGGAGAGACAGGGTCGTCAGGTTGTCCCCCGTGGGGCTCACGGTCTTTATCCCCATTTTACGGATGAGGGAACTGAGGCCCAGAGAAGTGAAGTGACTCGCCCACAGTCACCCAGCTGACGAGGGGCAGAGCCGGGATTCGAACCCGGGACCTCTGACTCCCGAGCCCGGGCTCTTTCCCCTGAGCCGCGCTGCTCTCTAATTGCTCTCCTCCACCACAAAACCTGACTGAAGGCCCACCTCCTCCAAGAAGCCTTCCCTGACTGAGCCCTCCTCTCTTCTCCCGCTCCCTTCTGCGCCGCTCTGACTTGCTCTTTCACTCGTCCTCCCATCCCTACAGCACGTATGTATATATCTGTCATCTATTTACCTCTTTTATTTCTATTAACGTCTGTCTCCCTCTCTAGCCTGCGAGCTCATCGTGGGCAGGAATGTCTGTTGTTATACTGTAATAATAAAAATAATGATATTTATTAAGCGCTACGTGCCGAGTAATAATAATAATAACGTCGGTATCCGTTAAGCGCTTACTATGTGCCGAGCACCGTTCTAAGCGCTGGGGTAGACACAGGGGAAAGTACTCTTCTAAGCGCCGGGGTGGATACAAGGTAGTCAGGTTGTCCCACGTGGGGCTCACGGTCTTCATCCCCGTTTTCCGGCCGAGGTGACCGAGGCCCAGAGAAGTGAAGCGGCCCGCCCCGGGTCACACGGCAGACAAGGGGCGGAGCCGGGATTAGAACCCACGTCCTCTGACTCCCAAGCCCGGGCTCTTTCCACTAAGCCACGCTGCCTCCCCGTTGTACTCGACTCTACTGTACTCTCCCAAGCGCTCAGTACAGCGCTATGCACATAGTAAGCGCTCAATAAATACGACTGAACGAATGAACGAAAGGGACTGCGTCCAACCCGATTTGCTTGTATCCACCCCAGCGCTTAGTACGGTGCCCGGCACGCAGTGAGCGCTTAACCAATACCATCATCATCGTTATCGGGAATCGGAGCGCTCACGGTCCCTAGTCCACATCCCGGCGGGAGGGGGAGATCTCTGAGCGCCTGTGGCACCTTAGCGCTCCAGAGCGGAGGAACGGTTTGGGTTTAATCCCTCATTCGATCGTATTTATCGAGCGCTTACTATGTGCACAGCACCGTACTAAGCGCTTGGAATGGACAATTTGGCAACGGATAGAGACGGTCCCTGCCCATCGGCGGGCTCACGGTCTAATCGGGGGAGACGGACAAAAACGGGACAACATAATCGGGATAAATAGAATGGAGGGGACGGACACCTCCTTCACAAAATAAATAGGGTAATAAAAATCTATACAAAGGAGCACGGTGCTGAGGGGAGGGGAAGGGAGAGGGGAGGGGGTAATCAGACAGATTCATTCATTCAATAGTATTGATGGAGCGCTTACTATGTGCAGAGCACTGTACTAAGCGCTTGGAACGGACAAATCGATTAATCTGCTTTCAGACAGATCTCCGGGGCGGATAGCGGGTGCTCGGCCATTTCTCGTGGCTCGGACTGCTCCCGGGATTTCCTTCACGCTCGGACCGAGAGGCAGGCGGGAAGGTTTCTAGGTTTGGCAGGGCCTCCGTCTTCGATACGGAGAAGCGGCGTGGTCTAGTGGGTAGAGCGGCGTGGCTCAGTGGAAAGAGCCCGGGGCTTGGGAGTCAGAGGTCACGGGTTCGAGTCCCGGCTCCGCCACTTGGCAGCTGTGTGACACTGGGCAAGTCACTTCATAACAATAATAATAATAATAATAACGTTGGTATTTGTTAAGCGCTTACTATGTGCCGCGCTGGGGAGACGCAGGGGAATCAGGTCGTCCCACGTGGGGTTCACAGTCTTAATCCCCATTTTACAGATGAGATAACTGAGGCACCGAGAAGTTGAGTGACTCGCCCAAAGTCACACAGCCGACAAGTGGCCGAACCGGGATTCGAACCCATGAACTCTGACTCCAAAGCCGGGGCTCTTTCCACTGAGCCACGCTGCTTCCCTTCTGGGCCTCGGTGACCTCATCTGTAAAATGGGGAGTAAGACTGGGGGCCTCACGTGGGACAATCTGATGACCCTGTATCTACCCTAGCGCTTAGAACAGTCCCGGGCGCATAGTAAGCGCTTCACAAATACTAACATTATTATTGTAGAGAAGCAGCGTGGCTCAGTGAAAAGAGCCCGGGCTTGGTTGATCGGAGGTCATGGGTTCTAATCCCGGCTCCCCCACTTGTCAGCTGTGTGACTGTGGGCGAGTCGCTTCACTTCTCTGGGCCTCAGTTCCCTCATCTGTAAAATGGGGTTTAACTGTGAGCCCCACGTGGGACGACCCGATGACCCCGTATCTCCCCCAGCGCTTAGAACGGGGCTCGGCACATAGTAGGCGCTTCACAAATACCAACATTATTATCATCGTCATCCTTCTCGACAAAAACGTTCGGGACACGTCAACCGGCTCCTCAAAAGACCCCAGGGGTTGCCCGTCCGCCTCTGCATCAAACCAAAACTCCTCCCCAATGGCTTTAAGGCCGTCCGTCCCCTGGCCCCCTCCTCCCTTCTCTCCTCCTCGATCCCCGCCCGCACGCTGCGCCCCTCTGGTGCCGCTCACCTTCTCGCTGGACCTCGTTCCCGCCCGGCCCGCCGTCGACCCCCGGCCCCCGTCCTCCCTCTGGCCCGGAACGCCCTCCCTCCTCCGATCCCACACACGATTCCCTCGATTCCTCTCCCTCTCTTCAAATCCTCCGAGAGGCCTTTCCCCACTAAACCCCCCACTTTCCTCTTCTCCCACTCCCTTCCGTGTCCCCCCGACTGGCTCCCTTTCTCCTTCCCCCCCACCAGCCCCCTACAGCACTTAGGTCTGTATCTGTCCCTGATCCGGCAGGGATTATCCCTCTTTATTACTATCCTGTCCTTTCCCAAGCGCTCAGTACGGTGCTCTGCACACAGAAAGCGCTCAATAAATACGACCGAATGAATGAATGATTCATATTAATGTCTGCCTCCCCTCTCTAGACTGTAAGCTCTCTGTGGGCAGGGAATGTGTCTGTTTATTTTTGTACTGAATTCTCCAGAGCGCTTACTACAGTGCTCTGCCCACAGTAAACAAGACCGAACGAATGAAAGGGTGCGGATCCAGGTACAAGGGGGACCCGGAGGGAGTGGGAAAATAGGAACAGGGAGGAGACGTGCTTTCACTCACCTCTCTAGACTGTAAGTTCGCTGCGGCCACGGAACGTATCTGTGAAACTGTTACACTGTCGGCTTCCAAGCGCTCGGTACAGTGCTCTGCACACGGTACGTGCTCAATGAATACTGACGACTGACTCAGACACGCAGTAAGCGTTCAATAAATGCCACTGTCAGATCGATTTATAGACCGGTGGATGTTCTTGGTTTAGCGGCAGTCTGCCGAGGCTGGGTTCTCTTCGGGTATAGCGCATTCATTCATTCATTCATTCAACAGTATTCATTGAGCGCTCACTATGTGCAGAGCACCGTTCTAAGCGCTGGGGTAGATACAGGGTCATCAGGTGGTCCCACGTGAGGCTCACAGTCTCAATCCCCATTTTCCAGATGAGGTAACTGAGGCCCAGCGAAGTGAAGTGACTTGCCCACAGTCCCACAGCTGACAAGTGGCAGAGCCGGGATACGAACCCATGACCTCTGACTCCCAAGCTATTATTATCTTACCTCTGAGCCACCTGCATCAAGCATCGAATCCATCTCGGTGCCTCGACCTGGGGGTGGCCAACGTCCGGCTGGGCGGAATTCTCATCCCATCCGGCCCGCTGGCATTTTTGCCGCAGGGCGCTTGGCCCGTGTCCGCATCAGAGCAGTGGCTTAGGGGCAAGAGCGTGGGTCTGACGGTCAGAAGACCTGGGTTTTAATCCCGGCTCTGCCGCCCGTCTGCCGGGTGACCTTGGACGAGTCACTTCGCTTCTCTCCGGCTCACATTTCCCTCCTCTGCAAAATGGGGGTGGAGACGGTGAGTCCCACGTGGGACGGGGACTGCGGCCAACCTGACTGGTTTGTATCCGCCCCAGCGCTTAGTACGGTGGCTGGCACAGGGTAAGTGCTTAAGAGCACGGACTGAGGAGTCAGAGGTCGTGGGTTCCAATCCCGGTTCCGCCACCCGTCAGCTGTGTGACTCTGGGCAAGTCACTTCACTTCTCGGTGCCTCGGTACCCTCATCTGTAAAAGGGAGATTAAGACTGTGAGCCCCAAGTGGGACACCCTGTATTTACCCCAGTGCTTAGAGTGCTCTGCACATACTAAGCGCTTAACAAATACCAATATTATTATCATTAACGAATACTATAATCATTATCACATAGCCATAATTTCTTTATTTCTACTAATGTCTGCCTCCCCCTTGAGACTGTAAGCTCATGTGGGCAGGGAAAGTGCTCATAATAATCATAACTGTGGTATCTGTTAAGCGCTTACTATGTGCCAGGCACTGTTCTAAGCACTGGGGTAGATGCAAGGTAATCAGGTGGTTAGTCATTCATTCATTCAACGGTATTTATCGAGCGCTTATTATGTGCAGAGCACTGGACTAAGCGCTTGGAATGGACAATTCGGCAACAGAGAGAGACGGTCCCTGCCCTTTGACGGGCTCACGGTCTAATCGGGGGAGACGGACGGACGGGAACGGTGGCGATAAATAGAATCGAGGGAAAGAAAATCTCATTAAAACAATGGCGAATAAGTAGAATCAGGGCGATGTACATCTCATTAACAAAATAAATAAGGTGATGAAGATATATACAGTTGAGCGGACGAGTACGGTGCCGAGGGGAGGGGAAGGGAGAGGGGGAGGAGCAGAGGGAAAGGGGGTAGAAGAGGGTTTAGCTGCGGAGAGGTGAAGGGAGGGGTAGAGGGAGCAGAGGGAAAAGGGGAGCTCAGTCAGGGAAGGCCACTTGGAGGAGGTGAGCTTTAAGGGCTCAGGGTCTTCATCCCCATTTTACCGATGAGGTAACTGAGGCACAGAGAAGTGAAGTGCTTTGCCCACAGTCACCCAGCTGACAAGCGGCAGGGCCGGGATCCGAACCCACGACCTCTGACTCCCGAGCCCGGGCTCCTTCCACTGAGCCACGTCGCTTCTCTAATCTATTGCACTGTGCTCTCCCAGGCGCTTAGTACACTGCTCTCTGAGCACAGTAAGCGCTCAGTGAATACCACGGATCGACCGACGGACAGAGCAGCCTGTCTCAAATGTAGTGGCTTTCCATTTCTTGAACCACTTGAGATACGCATATACGCAGCTGTACGTATAATGTTGGTATTTGTTAAGCGCTTACTATGTGCGGAGCACTGTTCTAAGCGCTGGGGCGGATACAGGGTCATCGGGCTGCCCCACGTGGGGCTCACAGTTTTAATCTCCATTTTACAGATGAGGTAACTGAGGCCCAGAGAAGTGACTTGCCCACAGTCACCCAGCTGAGAAGCGGCAGGGCCGGCATTCGAACCCATGACCCCTGACTCCCAAGCCCGGGCTCTTTCCACTGAGCCACAGCTCAATCGGTAGCAATTAGAGCACTTAACTCTGTGCAGAGCACCGGAGCAAGCGCTCGGGATCCGGCAGAGTCGGGCGACGCAAAACCCGCCCCCCCGAGGAGCAGCCAGTCTACCCCGAACTGCAGAAACGAAGCCGGAGAAAGACGCCTTCCGTTTGGAACGGCTCACTGGGCTTCTGGTTTCCTTATATGGAAAATGGAAATCTTGGATTCCGAGGAGGATCCGGGTGGAGAAGAAATTCAGATCCCTCAGAGGTTTTTCTCCAGTGCCCTCTCCGCTCCCCAGGGGTTTGTTTTAGTTACATAACTTCTCCCGGGATCAATTAAAACGCTTTACGGTTCCCGGTGGTCGCAAAATGCCAAGGAGCGATTTCTGCTGCCAAACGCAGGGAGAAGCTCGACTTCGGGGGTTGGAAAGAATCCGTCGCATCGAAGAGGACCAAAACCCGAGGGGCCGGGGATCCCCGGCAGGTCAGCCCGAAGGGGCTACAAACTTAATGACAGCTTTTTTGGAGCTTTAGCAGAAGCTAAAACTGCAAAAAAAAAAAAAAAAAAAAAAAAGCCCAAAGTAACTAAAAAAGATGTTTCGAATCAAAACCACACATCAAAGATGAACTCTCCTCTTGACAATTCCGCCTAACTGCCCCGTAGCCATAGACTTTAAGTCCTCTGGACGTAAGCTCGTTGTGGGCGGGGAATGTGTCCCTTTATTATTGCACTGTACTCTCCCGAGCGCTCAGCACAGCGCTCTGCACAGAGTAGGCGCTCAATAAACTCACCGACGAGCCCAACCGTTCGCTCATCGAAACGGATGACAACCAACACTCCGACGACGTCTCCTCCAAGAGGCCTTCCCCGATTAAGCCCTCTTTGCCCCCCGACTCCCTCTCCCTTCTGCGTCGTCTACGGGAAGCAGGACGCTGTAGTGGGTAGAGCCCAGGCCTGGGAGTCGGAAGGTTACGGGTTCTAATCCTGGTGGTGCCACCTCCCGGCTGCGTGGCCTTGGGCAGATCACTTCTCCGGGCCTCAGCTCCCTCACCTGCAAAATGGGGATTGAGACCGTGAGCCCCACGTGGGACAGGGACTGGGTCCAACCCGATCTGCCTGTTCCCACCCCAGCGCTTAGTAAGAATAATAATAATGTCGGTATTGGTTAAGCGCTTACTACGTGCCAAGCACCGTTCTAAGCGCTGGGGTCTACAAGGTGATCGGGTTGCCCCCCCAGGGGGCTCTCAGTCTTCATCCCCGTTTCCAGATGAGGTCCCTGAAGCCCAGAGAAGTGAAGCGACTCGCTCGAGGTCACACGGCGGACAAGTGACAGCGCCGGGATTCGAACGCACGACCCCGGACTCCCAAGCCCGGGCCCTTTCCGCTAAACCACACCGCTTCTCTGATACCGTTCCGCGCTTAGCGGATATCACCATTATTTATCATCGTTGTTCCGCGTCATCCCTGCACTTGGATCCGTACCATTTAAGCACTCGATATTCACCCCACCCTCAGCCCCGCGGCGCTTACGTAAGTAGCCGGAATTTATTTATTTAGAATAATTCACCTCCATCCCCACTCCCCCCACCAGCTGGTCCGGACGTTTAACTCCCTCCTCGAACCTCTCGTCCCCTTGTCCCCACCATCTCTCTCTCCCCCGTTGACCTCGTTGTCCTTCATCGATAAAATCGAAACCGAGGGGCGCGACCTCCCTAAAATCCCTGCCGCTCCTCCCCGACTCCCCCTCCGACTCTCCCGATCTTCCCCGCAATAATTCCGGAGGAAATCTGTCGTCCCCTCTCCGGATCCACCCCTCCACCTGTGCTTCCGAACCCGCTCCCTCGCACCTTCTCGCAACACTTCTCCCACTCCCTTCTTCCCTCGCGAGCTGCCGTCTTCGACCGTTCGCTCTCCCACGGCTTCTTCCCCGCGGCTTTCGGGCAGGCTTATTCGTTCACTCCATCGTATTTACTGAGCGCTCACTATGTGCACAGCACTGGACTAAGCGCTTGGAACGGACAATTGGGCAACAGACGGAGACAGTCCCCGCCCACTGACGGGCTCACGGTCTAAACTGAAGCAGCGCGGCTCAGTGGAGAGAGGCCGGGCTTGGGAGTCAGAGGTCACGGGTTCGAATCCCGACTCCGCCACCTGTCGGCTGTGTGACTTTGGGCAAGTCACTTCACTTCTCGGTGCCTCAGTGACCTCATCTGTAAAATGGGGATGAAGACCGGGAGCCTCACGTGGGGCAAACAGATGACCCTGTAACTCCCCCAGCGCTTAGAACGGTGCTCTGCACATAGTAAGCGCTTAACAAATACCAACATTATTACACAGTCGGCTCCTTGGGGGCAGCGAGCGTGTCTGCCAACTCTGCTTTCCCGCTCTCTCCCAAGCGGTTCTTCCGCTTGACTCTATTTACTGCCGTTGTTCTCGTCTGTCCGTCTCCCCCGATCAGACCGTGAGCCCGTCAAAGGGCAGGGACTGTCTCTATCTGTTACCGATTTGTCCATCCCAAGCGCTTAGTCCAGTGCTCTGCACACAGTAAGCGCTCAATAAATACGATCGAATGAAAGAATGAATGGATGAATGGGCCTGGCAGTCCGAAGGACCCGGGTTCTTATCCCGGCTCCCCCACTTGTCTGCTGTGTGACCCCGGGCAAGTCGCTTCTCTGTACCTTTGTTCCCTCATTTATTATTAGTAATAATAGAGTATTTGATAAGTGCCAGGCATTGTAGTAAGGGATGGGGTAAATACGAGCAAATCAGGTCGGATACAGTCCCTGTCCCACATGGGGCTCACAATATCAATCCCCATTTTACAGACGAGGGAACTGAGGCCCAGGGAAGTGAAGTGACTTGCCCAAGGCCACCCAGCAGATAAGTGGAGGAGCCAGAATTAGAACCCATGACCTTCTGACTCCCAGGCCTGTACTCTAACCACTAGACCATGACTTGAATTCCCACTTTACAACGGAGGAAACTGAGGTAAAAAGTGAAGTGCCTGGCGCATAGTAAGCGCTTCCCAGATTCCCTAAGAAAAAAGAAAAAACGAATCGCCCAAGGTCACACGGCAGACGGGTGGCGGAGCCGGGATTAGAACCCAGATCCTAGGAGTCCCAGACCCGAGTCCTATTCACTAGGCCACGCTGCTTCTCCCATTTCCTTTAGTGCCGCTCTTAATCGTTCCTTCGTTCATCCTCCCTCCTCCCATCCCTTTTTATCAAACAAAAACTCCTCACTCGGGCTTCAGAGCCGTCCGTCCCCTCGCCCCATCCTTCCTCACCTCCTTTCTCTCCTTCTCTAGCCCAGCCCGTACGCTCCGCTCCTCCCCGTCGCCCCGACTCCCTCCCTCTGCTCTTCCCCCTTCCCCCTTCCCCTCCCCACAGCGCTTGTACATATATGTACATATTTATCGTTCTATTCATTTTATTAGTAATAATAATAATAAATGTTGGTATTTGTTAAGCGCTTACTATGTGCCGAGCACTGTTCTAAGCGCTGGGGTAGACAGGGGAATCAGGTTGTCCCACGTGGGGCTCACAGTCTTAATCCCCATTTTACAGATGAGGTAACTGAGGCACAGAGAAGTGAAGTGACTTGCCCACAGTCACACAGCTGACAAGTGGCAGAGCTGGGATTCGAACTCATGAGCCCTGACTCCAAAGCCCGTGCTCTTTCCACTGCGCCACGCTGCTCCTCCGAGCAGTTATGTTAGTAATCATAACGTTGGTATTTGTTAAGCGCTTACTATGTGCCGAGCACCGTTCTAAGCGCTGGGGGAGACACAGGGTCATCGGGTCGTCCCACGTGGGGCTCACGGTTAATCCCCGTTTTACAGATGAGGGAACTGAGGCCCAGAGAAGTGAAGTGACTCGGCCACAGTCCCACAGCTGACGAGTGGCAGAGCTGGATCTATGGTTCTGTTTATCTATTTTGATGCTATTAATGCCTGTCTACTGGTTTGGTTTTGTTGTCTGTCCCCCACCCCAGACCGTGAGCCCGTCGCTGGGTAGGAACTGTCTCTCTCTGTTGCCGAACTGTACTTTCCAAACGCTCAGTACAGTGCTCTGCACGCAGGAAGAACTCAATAAATACGACTGAATGATCGAACCGACTTCAATTCGATCGCATTTACTGAGCGCTTCCTGCGTGCAGAGCACTGTACCGACCACTGTTCTCAGCGCTGAGGTAGATACGAGATAATCGGGTTGGACACGTCCCACATGGGGCTCACAGTAATAATAATTATAATAATAATGTTGGTATCTGTTAAGCGCTTACTATGTGCAGACCACTGTTCTAAGCGCTGGGGGAGATACAGGGTCATCAGGTTGTCCCACGTGAGGCTCACGGTCTTCCTCCCCCTTTTCCAGATGAGGTAACTGAGGCACAGACAAGTTAAGTGACTTGCCCACAGTCACGGAGTCGACAAGTGGCAGAGCCGGGATACGAACCCGTGACCTGTGACTCCCAAGCCCGGGCTCTTTCCACTGAGCCACGCTGCTTCTCTGATAATAATGTTGGTATCTGTTAAGCGCTTACTCTGTGCCGAGCACTGTTCTAAGCGCTGGGGGAGATACAGGGTCATCAGGCCGCCCCACGTGAGGCTCACGGTCTTCATCCCCATTTTACAGACGAGGCAACTGAGGCACCGAGAAGTGAAGCGACTTGCCCAAAGTCACACAGCTGACGAGTGGCGGAGCTGGGATTCGAACCTATGACCTCTGACTCCTAAGCCCGTGATCTTTCTACCGAGCCACGCTGCCTCTCTAAGATACGAGCTAATCACGTTGGACACAATCCCCGCCCCCCGTGGGGCTCCCAGCCTTCATCCCCATTTTACAGAGGAGGTCGCCGAGGCCCAGAGAAGTGAAGTGACTTGCCCACGGTCACACAGCCGACAAGTGGCTGGTCAGCTCGCCGTAGGCAGGGAGCGTGTCTGTCAACTCCGTCACCCCGCCCTCTCCCAAGCACTTCGGTCCGCTGCTCTGTACGCAGTAGGTGCTCAACAAGTACCGTCGATCGACAGACTGACCGTCCACCCCCGGAGGCCCCGCCCGGCAGAGCTGCACGTTTGACGAGCGAGAGCCTCGCGGAGGCTTGGTCTCGACGGGCTCTCCGATCCGGGTCGGATCCGAAAACAGAGCCGGAGGCCTTGGGAGTTCCCCTCACCCCTGTCTGTCTGCCGGGGCACTTGGGAAATGAGGCGAAAAACCCTACTTCTTCACAGTAACGCGAATAATGAATAATAATCACGGTATCTGTTGGGCGCTCGCTACGTGCCGGGCACCGTGCCAAGCGCCGGCGTGGACCCGAGCAAATCGCGCCGGACACGGTCCCCGTCCCGCACGGGACTCGCGGTCTCGATCCCCGTTTTACAGATGAGGGAACCGAGGGACAGAGATGGGAAGTGACTTGCCCACGGTCGCACAGCAGACGAGCGGGGGAGCCGGGATGAGAACCCGTGACCTTCCGACTCCCGGGCCTGGGCTCTAACCGTCGGGCCACGCCGCTTCCCTACACGGCAGGGCCTGATCGATCATTCATTCATCCCATCGTACTTACGGAGCGCTCACTGGGTGCAGAGCACCGTACTAAGCGTTTGGGAAGTACAATTCGGCAACAGAGACGATCCCCGGCCAACAACGGGCTGTCACACAGCTGACAGGTGGCGGAGCCGGGATCAGAACCCATGACCTCTGACTCCTAAGCCCAGGTCTTGCCACTGAGCCTAGGTGAGGCAGAAGGGGCAAGGGGATTGACTGCTTTTTTTCTTGGAAAAAGCCTTTGGCGAGTTTTCGTCTGAAGCCTTTCGAGTCAATATCTTCAGCCTTCTCTCAAACTTTTTTGAGGAGCCGCTAACGACCGATTTTTATCTTTTCTGTCTGCCCTAATCACCTTTCCCTACTCCGGGTGCCGGCAAGCCGGAAAATCAACCCCGAAAGGTCTGAAGGGCAATAAATCTCAAGAATTATCCCTCTTCAGCGGCTTTATTACTAACCACTGAGGCAGACACAGTTCTGGGTCCCCTTCTATTCTTCATTCAGACCCGCTCCCTTGGAGAACTCATCCTCTCCCACAGCTTCAACTCCCCCCCTCGATGCGGACGATTCCCAAATCTACCTCTCCAGCCCTGATCTCTCCCCTCCTCTGCAGCCCCGCATTTCCTTCTGGCTTCAAGGCATAACAACATTAATGGTATTTGTTAAGCGCTTCCTATGTGCCAAGCACTGTTCTAAGACAGCTCTGGCTGGATGTCCCGGGCCCGCTTCAAACTTGCCGCGTTCAAAACGGAACGCTTCATCTTCCCACCCAAAGGCCGTCCTCCCCTTGACTGCACAGCAGACGACGCCACCATCCTCCCTGTCTCACAAGCTCATCACGCTGGCATTTTCCTCGATTCATCTCGCTCATTCGACCAGGTTATTAATCCGTCGGCAGATCCTGCCCGTCTACCTCCGCGACGGATCTAAATGACGTCCCTTCCACCCCAAACCGCTCCCTCGCCGACCCCGCCCTGACTCTGCCTCCCCACTGACCTCCCAGCCTCCCGTCTGTCCCCTCTCAAGTCCACACATAATAATAATAAAAGTATTTATTAAACACTTACTATACGCGAAACACCGTACCCAGCGCTGGGGTAGATACAAGATGATCCGGTCCCACGAGGGGCTCAGCCTAAGTAGGAGGGAGAGCAGATGCCGAATCTCCAATTGCAACTGAGGAAACTGAAGCACACAGGAAAAAAATAACGATATCCGTTAAGCGCTCACTACGTACCGGACACCGTACCGAGCGCCGGGGTGAATACGAGCAAATCGGGTCGTAAGTCCCTGTCCCACGTGGGGCTCGCGGTCTCAATCCCCATTTGGCAGATGAGGCAACGGAGAGGTGAAGTGACCCGCCCGAGGTCACACAGCAGGCCGGGGCCGGAGCTGGGATTAGAACCCGGGTCCTCCGGCTGCCGGGCCCCGGCTCCATCCACCGGGCCACGCCGCTTCTCTGCTATCCAGATCGTTTTCCTAAAAAATCTGCTCAGACTGCACCTCCCCTCTCTTCGAGAACCGCCCGTCCACCTCCGTATCCAAAGGAAACCCCTCGCCGTCCGCTTTGAGGCGCGCGTCCAATTCGCCCCCTCCTACCTACCGATCCCTTACTACAACCGGACCTGCACGGACTGTTCCTCAATCGATAGAATTTATTGAGCGCTTCCTGTGCGCAGAGCACTGGACTAAGCGCTGGGGAGAGTCCACGACGGCAGAATTGGCCTCCTGCACACGATGAGCCTCCAGGCTGGAGGCCGAGCTTCCAGGCTACTCCCCGTTCCTTGGTCCTGTCTCTGGGGCCACGTTCCCTCCGCTTGCTTGGAACTCCCTTCCCCATTCCCGCCCCAGAGTCCGCCGCTCTGCCCACCTTCGATCCCACCTCCCCCGAGAGGCCCGCCCTCACCTCTCCCTCCCTCCCTCCCTCCCTCCCTCCCTCCCTCCCCCTGCATCACTCTGCTCTCCAGCCCAGGCCCTCCGCACTTCCGTACGCAGCCCTCCGTAGGTTACCTGCGTGTCGGTCGCCCCTTCTGAGCTCCCCGTGGGCAGGAATCGATCCAAAACTCCTCGCTCTTGGCTTCAAAGCTGTCCCTGCCCCCTCCTACCTCACCTCCCTTCCCTCCTCCTCCGTCCCACCCCGCACGCTCCGCTCCTCCGCCGCCCACCTCCTCACCGTCCCCCGTTCTCGCCCGTCCCGCCGTCGACCCCCGTCCCCCGTCCCCCCGCCGTCCCGGCACGCCCTCCCTCCTCACCTCCGCCAAACTGATTCTCTACCCCTCTTCAAAGCCCTCCTGAGAGCTCACCTCCTCCGGGAGGCCTCCCCCGACTCCGCCCCGCTTTTCTTCATCTCCCCCTCCCTTCTGCGTCGCCCTGACTTGCTCCCTCTGCTCTCCCCCAGCCCGGCCCCAGAGCACTCATTTGTCATTTTATTCATTGGTACTGGTGTCCGTCTCTGCCCCCCGAGACCCTCAGCTCGCCGTGGGCAACGAACGTCACGGTTTATTGCCCGTATGGTACTTTCCCAAGCGCTCGGTAGATACGACCGATGGAACGAATCGGGCCCACCAACTCTTCCGGATCGCGCTCTCCCGAGCGTTGGGTGCTGGGCGCGGGGCGCTCAAAGAATACCGCCGATCGACTGACGGAGTGATAGACGATCGTTAGATTGGATTCGGTCCCAGAGCTGGGGCCTAGAGCTCCCCGGCGACCTCGGCCCCATTTTGGAGACAGGCAAGGGTCGCATTCTCGGAGATTCTGGATCATCCGCATTCCCCACCCCCCCCCCCCCCCGATCTACATTTCAGACAAGCCTCACGGCTCCTCGCTCCATTCTTCCTCCCCATTCTTGCCATTCTCAGGCCCTCCCCGCCTTCAAAGCCCTCTTGAAAACCCATTTCCTTTTCCGTGCGTGCGCGCTATTAAGCGCTCACTCTGTGCCAGGCACTGTCCTAAACGTTGGGATTGATAGAAGATAACCCGGTTGGACGCAGTCCCTGTGCCACAAGGGGCTCACGGTCTTACTCCCCACTTGACGGATGGGGGAACTGAGGCAGAGGGAAGTGACCGGCGCCAGGTCGCCCAGCAGGCTGGTGAAGGAGCCGGGACGAGAACCCGGGTCCTTCTGACTCCCAGGCCCGGGCTCTGGGATCGGCCCCCCGGCGTCTGAGAAGCCACGGGGCTCAGTGGCAAGAGCCCGGGCTTGGAAGTCAGAGGTCGTGGGTTCTAATCCTGGCTCTGCCACTTGTCAACTGTGTGACTTTGGGCAAGTCACTCCTGCAGAAACGCTCTGGGCCTGTCACTCCCCTCCTCAAAAACCTCCAGTGGTTGCCTATCGACCTCCGCTCCAAACAAAAACTCCTCACTCTAGGCTTCGAGGCTCCACATCACCTTGCCCCTTCCCACCTCTCCTCCCTTCTCTCTTTCCACCGCCCACCCCGCACGCTCCGCTCCTCCACCGCCCACCTCCTCGCCGTCCCTCGGTCTCGCGGGTCTCGCCCGTCCCGCCGTCGACCCCCGGGCCGCGTCCTCCCGCGGTCCCGGAACGCCCTCCCCCCTCACCTCCGCCAAACTCATTCTCTTCCCCTCTTCAAAACCCTACTTTAAGCTCACCTCCTCCAGGAAGCCTTCCCAGACTGAGGCCCCCCTTCCCTCAGCTCCCCCCTTCCCTCCCCCCCCCCCTCAGCACCGTGCTCATTTCTTTAATTTATTTATTGCCCTATTTGTTGTGTTAATGAGGTGTCCATCCTCTTGATTCTATTCATCTTGATGATGTTGTCTTGTTTTTTGTTTTGCTCTGTTTTGCTCTGCTGTCTGTCTCCCCCCTTTAGAGCGTGAGCCCGTCACTGGGCAGGGATTGTCTCTACTTGTTGCCGAACTGTCCATTCCAAGCGCTCAGTACAGTGCTCTGCACACAGTAAGGGCTCAATAAATACTATTGAATGAATGAACGGAATCGGGATTAGAACCCACGACCTTCTGACTCCCGGCGTGGCTCAGTGGAAAGAGCACGGGCTTTGGAGTCAGAGGTCATGGGTTCGAATCCCAGCTCTGCCACTTGTCGGCTGTGTGACTGTGGGCAGGTCACTTCACTTCTCCGGGCCTCAGCGACCTCATCTGTAAAATGGGGATTAAGACTGTGAGCCCCACGTGGGACAACCCGATTCCCCCGCGTCTACCCCAGCGCTTAGAACAGTGCTCTGCCCATAATAAGTGCTTAACAAATACCAACATTATTATTGTTATTATTACGCCACGCTGCATCTCCCGGTGGGCTGGGGACGTGTCTATCAACTCGGTCGTATCGGATTCTCCCAGACGCTCAGACCGAAGCTCCGCACACACTGAACGCCCATGAGACGCCGCTCACGCTATCTCTGCCGTCATTCAATACCGCACGGGGCCTTCAGCTTTAGACCGGGGGCCCGTCGTCGGGCAGGGATGGTCTCTCTCTGTTGCCCAACTGTCCATTCCAAGCGCTCAGTACGGTGCTCTGCGCACGCTAAGCGCTCAATAAATACGACTGAATGAATGAATTCAACCCATTATTTCCCGGGCCGAAAAAGCAGCGTGATTTCTGGTAGCGGTGAATCCAGCCCAAGTCGATCAAAGAATCGCCGCTATGTACCGAGGGCCTATGGTACGGGGACGCCGGCGGGACAGAGAAGCAGGGCGGCTCAATGGAAAGAGCCCGGGCTTGGGAGTCAGAGGTCATGGGTTCGAATCCCGGATCTGCTACTTGTCAGCCTGTAGGACCGTGGGCAAGTCACTTCACTTCTCTGTGCCTCAGTTCCCTCATCTGGAAAATGGGGAGGACGACTGTGAGCCTCACGTGGGTCAATCCGATGACCCTGTATCTCCCCCAGCGCTTAGAACGGTGCTCCGCACATAGTGAGCGCTTAACAAATACCGACATCATTATTAAAAACTCTGCCGAGAGTCCATTTCTGCCCCGCTCAAATCAGTCATCATCGCTGAAGGGGCTTGACCGACAGCGTGCCGCCTCGCTAACCACTCGGATCCGAAACCAAATAAAAACCCGGCCTAACGTTCTAACACCGACGGGGACGGAGCTTCGCCTTCCAAAAGCCACCGGGCTGTTTCTCGATCCGGTGGCCGGCTTATTCCGAAACGTCCGGGACGTGCTTTCCCCGGAAGCGTTCTCCGACTTCATCAACACAAAACCCTCTCCGGTGACTCGAGAGAGCGGAAGATCCCATCTGAGCCGATCCACCAGTTTCGCCCGTCATCCTTTATTTCGGGCGAGCCTTCCGGGACAGAGAGTACCAGAGACACCTGCAAAAATACTCCCTCTCCCCATTTCCCCGAGTCTCGGTTTGCTTTTAAATTATTTAGCGCCGACGGGCAAAAAAAGTATCGATTTTTTTTTTCCCGTTCAAAGGGCCGGTGATCATCCGGTCTATTCTTCTTCCGATACCTGGACGGCCTTCAAAGGTCAGAATACATCATCGTTCTTCGGACTGCACTACAGTCCGATTTAGTTCGTCTTATTCCGAGTCGACGCCTGCCAACTAATAATAATGACAATAATAATGTTGGTATCCGTTAAGCGCTTACTATGTGCAGAGCGCCGTTCTAAGCGCTGGGGTAGATACAGGGGAATCGGGTCGTCCCACGTGAGGCTCACGGTTAATCCCCATTTTACGGATGAGGGAACTGAGGCCCAGAGACGTGAAGTGACTTGCCCGCAGTCACGCAGCTGACAAGCGGCGGAGCCGGGACTCGAACCCATGACCTCCGACTCCCAAGCTCTTTCCACTGAGCCACGCTGCTTCTCTACGGATCGGCATCAAAAGCCACCGTAACGTCTGCCCGGGGGGGGAAGAGAGCGTCTCGTCGGTCTGTCGATCGTATTTACCGAGCGCTTACTGTGCGCAGAGCACTGGACTGAGCGCTTGGAGGAGGGCGACCCGACAATTTAAAGGACGTAATCCCTGCCCACCAGGATTCTACAGAGGGAGACGGACACCAACGTAAATAAATACCCCAAAAAGTCATTTCTGTTCGTGAAGCTCGCGCCGGGGGCTAAGCGCCGTGCTGAGCACCGGGTCGGAGACACCGGGTCGGTGCGAGACGCGCGGGTGGGACAGACTCCCCGCCCCTCGGCTCGACTCTTCCCCCATTAAGGCAGTCGACCGACGGCGGCGATCGTGCCGAGGCGAATGACTCGTCGACGTCCCCCCTTCCCAACGATTTGGATTCCCCTCTCCCGAATCGGCCGCAGAGGAGGCTACTTCACACGCCTCGGGGTTGGCGGAGGAACCGATTTCCAGAGCGTCCGATAAGCGTTACGCGGGGGCGCGGGGCAGGACGCCCGCAAAGGGAGCCTGCGGCGTCACGGACGGTTTCCAGACAAAGAGCTCCGAAAGGCCGCACTCGGCTGCAGAACAACCGGGGGCGGAAAAATAAAAGCGGAGCGCGAGAAGGTGACTTCGCCCCGACAACCACAGGCGTGACGCCCCTCCCCCGGGGGCGGGGGGGGGGGGGTGTGATCGGATCTCTGATTGATTCCATCTCCGACTTATCGATTTCTATTAATCTCCTCCTCGGGGCTGTGAGCTCCTCCCGGGCGGGAGACCGGAGTCGGTTTCTTCTTCCACCCGTCCTCTCCCAAGGGCTCAGGACGGGGCTCCGCACACGGTAAGCCCTCAACAGATCCGACCGAATGCACGACGATTACATAATGACGAGTACGGCGCTCCGCACACAGTCAGCGCTCGATAAATACTACTGAAGGAACAGTATTAAGCGCCGAGTGCCTACCCTGCACCAAGCGCTACGCTAAGCGGCGGGGCCGGCCCGGGACGCCGGCCGGGGACCGACGACCCGGTCCGAGGGATCGGCCCTTCGCTCGAACTGCAGGTTGGCCGCGGGCAGGGGGCTTCTCTGCTCACCCTGCCCTCCCGGGCTCTCCCGAGCGCTCAGCGGAGTGCTCTGCGCACCGTAAGCACTCAATAAATCCCTCCGGTTCGACCGACCGCCGCTTCGTCTGAGCGACCGTACCCTCCCAAGCGTTTAATAGAGCGTTCTACGCGCCACAAGCACTCCGCAAAACCCTCCGATTCGACCGACTGCCGCCTGATCTGGACTCTCCCGAGTGCTCGGCGCAGCGCTCCGCCCACCGAAAGCACTCGCTAGAAACCTCTCGATCGACTGACCGCCCTCTCCCAAACGCTCAGTACGGTGCCTGACCTCGGGCGACTCACTTCACTCCTCTGGGCCTCGGTCACCTCGTCTTTACGACGGGGATAAAGCCCGGGAGCCCCCCGTGGGACGACCCGGTTCCCCTGTATCTACGCCGGCGCTCGGAACGGTGCTTGGCACACAGTAAGCGCTTCGCGAACGCCGTAATCGTTATTATAAGCGCGCAATAAATACTCCCGATTTGGCCGACTGCTGCTCTCCCCCCTCTAGACCGTGAGCTCGTCGTGGGCGGGGATCTTCTCTCTTTACTGTTGCACTGTACTTATCCCAGCGCTTAGCACAGTCAGCCCTCAGTACATAGGACTGAATGAACCAGGGTACTGTCCCCAAGCGCTCAGTACAGTGCTCCGCACAGTCAGCCCTCAATACATAGGACAATGAATGAACCGGGGCACTCTCCCAAGCACTTAGTCCAGTGCTCTGCACAGTCAGCGCTCCAGACACATGCCACCGAATAAATTATTCATTCAATAGTATTTATTGAGCGCTTACTATGTGCAGAGCACTGGACTGAGCGCTTGGAATGGACAAGACGGCAGCAGATAGAGACGGTCCCTGCCCTCTGACGGGCTCGGGCACTCTCCCAAGCGCTCAGTACAGCGCTCCGCACAGTCGGCGCTCAATAGATGCCACTGAATAAATGAACGAGGGTACTCTCCCGAGCGTTCAGTACAGCGCTCCGCACAGTCGGCGCTCAATCCATACCACTGAATAACTGAACGAGGGCACTCTCCCGAGCGCTTAGTACAGTGCTCCCCACAGTCAGCACTCAATCCATACGACTGAATAAATGAACGAGGAGGGCACTCTCTCGAAGGCTTAACACGGCGTTCCGCCTAGTCGCCGCTCAATACGTGCCGCTGAATAAACGAACGAGGGCACTCTCCCGAGCGCTCAGTACGGCGCTCCGCACAGTGAGCATTCAATACGTACCACTGAATAATTGAATGAGGGCACTCTCCCGAGCGCTTAGTACAGTGCTCCGCACAGTCAGCACTCAATTCATACGACTGAATAAATGAACGAGGGTACTCTCCCGAACGCTTAATACAGCGTTCTGCAGTCAACGCTCAATACATACGACCGAATGAACGAGAGCCCTCTCTCAAGCGCTCAGCACAGCGTTCTGCAGAGTCAGCGCTCAATCTTTTTGACCTAATGAAGGAGAGTCCTCTCCCAAGCGCTTAGTCCAGCGTTCTGCACAGTCAGTGCTCAATACCTACGACCGAATGAACGAGAGCCCTCCCTTAAGCGCTCAGCACAGCGTTCTGCAGAGTCAGCGCTCAATCCTTCGGCCCGAATGAAGGAGAGCCCTCTCCCAAGCGCTTAGTCCAGCGTTCTGCACAGTCAACGCTCAATACATACGAGACAGCCCTCTCTCAAGCGCTTAGTACAGCGTTCTGCAGAGTCAGCGCTCAATCCTTTTGACCTAATGAAGGACAGCCCTCTCCCAAGCGCTCAGTACAGCGTTCTGCAGAGTCAGCGCTCAATCCTTCGGCCCGAATGAAGGAGGGCCCTCTCCCAAGCGCTTAGTCCAGCGTCCTGCACAGTCAACGCTCAATGCGTACAACCAAATGAAGGAGAACCCTCTCCCAACGTGGCTCAGTGGAAAGAGCACGGGTTTTGGAGTCAGAGGTCATGGGTTCGAAGCCCCGCTCTGCCACTTGTCAGCTGCGTGACTGTGGGCAAGTCACTTCACTTCTCCGTGCCTCAGTTACCTCATCTGTAAAATGGGGATGAAGACTGTGAGCCCCACGTGGGACCACCTGATGACCCTGTATCTACCCCAGCGCTTAGAACGGTGCTCTGCACATAGTAAGCGCTTCACAAATACCAACATTATTAACATTATTAGCACAGCGTTCTGCAGAGTCAGCGCTCAATCCTTCGGCCCGAATGAAGGCGAGCCCTCTCGCAAGCGCTTAGTCCAGCGTTCTGCAGAGTCAGCGCTCAATACATACGACCGAATGAAGGCGAGCCCTCTCCCAAGCGCTTAGTACAGCGTTCTGCAGAGTGAGCGCTCAATCCTTCGGCCCGAATGACCGCGAGTCCTCTCCCCAGCGCTTCGTACAGTGCTCTGCCCACCGTAGGTGTTCAATAAATCCCCCCGATCGCCCGACCGCCTTCCACCCTCCAAACGGACCGCCTTTACCCTCTCCCAAGCGCCCGGGCCTGTTGTGTTCTGCCCCCCTTGAGCGCTCACTAAATAGCCCCGACGACGGAAGGACCGGCCGACCGATGCCAACGGCCCGGGCGTCAGAGGTCTTGGGTTCTAATCCCGGCCCCGCCCCTCATCGGCCGGGTGACCTTGGGCGAGCCACTTCTCTGGGCCTCAGTCATCTCATCCGTCAAATGGGGATGGAGACTGGGCGCCCCACCGGAGCTGGTTGGTCCAGTGCTCCGCACCTAGTAAGCGCTCAGTCCATAGTACTGAATGAATGGCTACCGCGCCTCTACCCCAAGGCTCATTCATTCATTCATTCAACAGTATTTACTGAGCGCTTCTTAGGTGCAGAGCACTGGACTAAGCGCTTGGAGCGGACGATCTGGCAGCGGGGAGGGACCGTCCCCGCCCAACGGGGTCTAATCGGGGGAGACGGAGGGGCCCAAAGCGGACAATTTAGGGGCGATCAATAGGCTCCGGGGGGGGCCGGACGCCGCGTTAGCAAATTAAATAGGATCCCCGTGGCCATGGCTTACGCACCGTCTCCTCGTCCGGTGCTCTGCACCCAGGAGGGGCTCGACGAGTACGGCTGAACGACTGAGTTCGTTCATTCGATGGCATCTAGTGAGCGCCGACCCCCGTGCGGAGCGCTGCACTGAGCGGTCGGGAGGGCCAAGGGAGGGAGGCCACGGGCAGAAGGCACAGGAGGAAAGGAAAGCGGGACGAGAAAACGAATTCCCCCCCCCCCCTTGTTATGATGGGATGCGGGGCTGCCGCCGGGGGGGGGTTTGACCTCTGACCTCTGACCCCGGGGGGCCGCGCGGCGGCCCGGCCTTCCCCTCGTCGTCCCCCTCTCCCTCCCCCCCCGCCGCCGCCGCCGCCGCCGCTGTCACCTGCTCCTCCCGCTGCTCCCGGGCGTCGTCCTGTCCGGTCCTGTCCGGTCCGGTCCGGTCCGGGCCGGGGGCCCGTCCGCCTCCGGCCGCCCTCCCGCCTCCCTCCCTCCCGGCCCCGGCCGCCTCCCCGCCTGCGTGGGGCCGCGCCGGCCTGCGCGCTGACGTCAGGCTGCGTGCCTCGACGTGCGCGGGGAAGGGGGGAGGGAGGGCGGGGAGGGGGGCCCGGCTCTGCGCCCGGCCCCGCTCACTTCCGGCCCCGCCCCTCCCCCCTCGCCGCGCAACTCTCGCGAGGAGAGGAGGCGGGGGGGAGAAATCCTGGCCTGCTCTGCCTGTCCTTCACCTCCTCCCTCCTCCCTGATACCTCATCCTTCCTCCCTCCTCTCCCTCCTTCACCTCCCTCCTCCCTCACACCTCTCCTCCCTCCTCTCACACCTCCTCTTTCCTCCCTCCCGTCACCTCCTCCCTCACACCTCTCCTCCCTCCTGTCACCTCCCTCCTGCCTCGCACCTCAGTCTTCCTCCCTCCTGTCACCTCCCTCCTCCTCCTCCCTGCTCCCTCCTTCCCCTTCCTTCACCTCCCTCCTCCCTCACACCTCATATCCTTCCTCCTCTCCCCTCCCTCGTCTCACTTCCCTCCTCTCTCCTTCCACCTCCCTCCTTCCTCCTCCTTCCTCTCACCTTTCTCCCTCACACCTCATCCTCCCTCCTCTTTCCTCCTGCCTCCCTCCCTCCTCTCACCTCTCTCCTCCCTCCTCCCTCCTTCCTCCTCTCGCCTTCCACCTCCTCACACCTTCTCCGCCCTCCTCTCTCCTCCCTCCTCTCACCTCCCTCACACCTTCTTCTCCCTCCTCTCACCTCTCTCCTCTCACCTACCTCCTCCCTCTTTTCACCTCCCTCCTCCTTCACACTTTCTCCCTCCTCCTTCACACTTTCTCCCTCCTCCTTCACACTTCCTCCCTCACTCCTTCTCCTCCCCTACTCTCCCCTTCCTCCTCCCTCACACCTCCTCCCTCCTCTCACCTCCCTCCTCTCTCCCTCACACTTCCTCCCTCCTCTTTCCCTCCTCCCTCCTCTCATCTCCCTCCTTCTTCACACCTTTTCGTTTCTACTCTCCCCTTCCTCCTCCCTCCTCCTCCACACCCCCTCCCTCCTCCCATCTCCCTCCTCCCTCACACCTCCTCCCTCCTTCCTCTTTCCTCCCTCCTCTCACCATTCACTCATTCAGTCATATTTAGTGAGCGCTTATTGTGTGCACAGTACTCTTCTAAGTGCTTGGAAAGTATAATGCAACAATAAAGAGAGACAATCCCTGCCCGCGGTGAGCTTACATTCTAGAAGGGGGGAGACAGACATCAAAACAACTAAACAAGCATCAGTAGCATCAATACCAATAAAGAGAATTATAGATATATACACATCAAAACAAGTAAACAGGCATTAATGTGAATAAATACAATTTTATATATACACAAGTGCTGTGGAGCGGGGAGGGGGTGCAGCACAGGGAGCGCGTTGGGGCGATGGGGAGGGAAAGGGAGGGCTCAGTCTGGGAAGGCCTCTTGGAGGAGGTGAACTTTCGGTAGAGCTTTGAAGGGGGGAAGTGCGCTAGTTTGACGGATATGAGGAGGGAGGGTTTTCCAGGCCCGAGTTAGGATGTGGGCCAGGGGTCGATGGCGGAACCGGCAAGAATGAGGCACATCCCCCCTCCCTCACACCTTCTCCTCTCTCCTTCCTCCTTCCTCCTCCCTCCTTCACCTACCTCCCTGACACCTTCTCCTTCCTACTCTCCCTCTTCCTGTCTTCCTTCCCCTTCCTCCATCTTCCCTCCTCTTACTCCCCTCACATCTTCTCCTCCCTCCTTTCCTTGCCCGCTCCCTCCTCCCTCATTCATTCAGTTGTATTCATTGAGCACTTAACTTTGTGCAGACCAGTGTACTAAGCCCTTGGGACAGCACGACACTAAACAGTGACATTCCCTGCCCGTAACAAACTCACCGCCTAGATGCGGGGAGACAGACATCAGTACAAATAAATAAAATGACAAATAAGGACATAAGAGCTTCGGGACCGGGGAGGGGGGTGGTGGGGAGAACAAAGGGATAAATAAAATGACGGATATGGACACAAGTGGCGTGGGGCTGGGAGGATGGAAGAGCAAAGGGAGCGGGGTCAGGGTGACGCAGAAGGGAGTGGGAGATGAGGAAAAGAGGGGTTTAGTCTGGGAAGGCTTCTTGGAAGAGGTGGTCCTTCGATAAGGCTTTGAAGGGAGGGAGAGTGGCTGCTGGATTAGAGGAGGGAGGTCTCCCTCCCTGCTCTCCCTCCCCCTTACCTCCTCCCTTCTTCTCCCCCCTACACATTTTTGTCCCCCTCTCCCTTCTCCTTTCTCATTCATTCAAGCGTATTTATTGGGCACTTACTGTGTGCTGAGCACTGTACTAAGCAACTGGGAGAGGACAATACAACAGTAAACAGATACATTCTCTGCTCACAGACAGCTTGCAGTCTAGAGGGGGGAAACAGACGTTAATTTTTTAAAAATAATGACAGATGTGTACCTAAATGCTGTGGGGCTGGGAGCGGGAAGAACAAAGGGAGCAAGTCAGGGCAAAGAGAAGAGGAAAAGAGGGGCTTAGTCAGAGAAGGTCTGTCCTCTCTCCTCCCCTAAACCTTCTGCTCCTCCCTTTCCCCTCCTCTTCTACACCTTCTCCTCCCTTCTACTTCTCTCCCTCCTCCCTCCTTTCCTACAACTTCTCCCCTTCCTCTCTCCTCCTATTCACCTTCTCATCAATCAATCCATCAGAGGGATTTATCGATGGTTTACTGTGCGCAGAGTTTGCTGTGTGACCTTGGGCAAGTCACTTCATTTCTCTGGGCCTCTGTTACCGCATCTGTAAAACGGGGATCGAGACAGTGAGCCTCACATGGGGCGGGGACTTGGATCCACTCCAGTGCTTAGTACAGTGTCTGGCACATAGTAAGTGCTTAACAAATATACATAGAAGCAGCGTGGCTCAGTGGAAAGAGCACGGGCTGGGAGACAGAGGTCACGGGTTCTAATTCCGGCTCCGCCACTTGTCAGCTGTGTGGCCGTGGGCAAGTCACTTCACTTCTCTGTGCCTCAGTTCCCTCATCTGTAAAATGGGGATGAAGACTGGGAGCCCTACGTGGGACAGCCTGATTCCCTTGTATCTACCCCAGCGCTTGGCACATAGTAAGCGCTTAACAAATACCAACATTAACAAATACCATAATAATAATAATTGTATTCTCCCAGGGGTTTTTTATTATTATCAATACCGTACTAAGCAATTGGGAGAGTACAATCAACAGAATTAGTAGGCAGGTTCCCCTGCCCTCCTCCCTTATCCCATAAAACTTCTCTTTCCCCTTTCTATGACTCCTCGGCTCCACCGAACTCCCAGTCCCCCAGCTCACCCACTCACCAACTTGGACGCGCACGCTATCGCATCGTCTCTAACCGCTGCACAATCTCTCCCCTCGCCGACTCTCCGATCCCTCTATCTGACCACAACCTCCTCGCTGGCCTCCCCTCCCACACACCTCCTCCCCGCAAATCTGTGCTGATCCCTCACAGAGATTTCTGCCCTTCCGACCCCATCCGATTTTCCTCGACGCATCTCGCCCCATTTAGCCTCCGGACCCAAACTACCTTCCCTTGATGACCAAATTGTCGTTCTCAACACCACCAGCTCTACCAAACTCAACTGACTCGCTCCCCTATCCCTTCGTCGATCTCCAACCACTAAGCCAAAGCCCTGGATCCCCCGCACCGTCCGGCTCCTGCGCTCTTGTGCAAGAGGGCCAGGGCGCTGCTGGCCGAAATCTAGATATCAGGCCGACCTCGTCCCCTTCAAGTTTATCCTTGTGTGCTTGAACTCTGCCTTCTCTTCTGCCTCGCAACGTTATTTCTCCACCACCCCTCCACCTCATCTCACTGCTCTCCCTCTACAAGCCAGCCCACACACTTTGCTCCTGTAATGCCAACCTTCTCACTGTACCTCCATCTCGTCTATAAGAATAATGTTGCTATTTGTTAAGTGCTTACTATGTGCAGAGCACCGTTCTAAGCGCTGGGGTAGACACAGGGGAATCAGGTTGTCCCACGTGGGGCTCACAGTCTTAATCTCCATTTTACAGATGAGGGAACTGAGGCACAGAGAAGTGAAGTGACTTGCCCTCAGTCACACAGCTGACAAGTGGCAGAGCGGGATTCGAACCCATAACCTCTGACTCCAAAGCCTGTGCTCTATCTCACCGCCCACCTCTCACACACGTCCTGCGTTCATTCATTCATTCATTCATTCAATAGTATTTATTGAGCGCTTACTATGTGCAGAGCACTGTGCTGAGCGCTTGGGAGAGTACAAGAGAACAATAAAAGACACGTAGCGTGGCTTAATGGAAAGAGCCCGGGCTTGGGAGTCAGAGGTCATGGGTTCGAATCCCAGCTCTGCCACTTGCCAGCTGTGTGACTTTGGGCAGGTCACTTCACTTCTCTGTGCCTGTTACCTCATCTGTAAAATTGGGATTAAGATTGTGAGCCCCACGTGGGACAACCTGATCACCTTGTATCCCCCCCAGCGCTTAGAACCCTTCAGGCTCGCATCTCCTCCTGCCTCCGGGACGTCTCCACCTGGATGTCGGCCCGCCACCTAAAACTCAACATGAGCGAGACTGAGCTCCTCATCTTCCCTCCCAAACCCGGTCCTCTCCCAGACTTCTCTATCACCGTGGATGGCACGACCATCCTTCCCATCTCTTGGGCCCGCGATCTCGGTGTCGTCCTTGACTCGTCTCTCTCGTTCACCCAACACATCCTATCTGTTACCGAGACCTGCCGGTTTCACCTCTACGATATCGCCAAGATCCGCCCTTTCCTCTCCACCCAGACGGCTACCTTACTGCTACGGGCTCTCGTTATATCCTGGCTAGACTACTGTGTCGGCCTTCTCTCTGACCTCCCTTCCTCCTCTCTCGCCCCGCTCCGGTCTATTCTTCACTCCGCCTCCCGGCTCATCTACCCGCAGAAACGATCTGGGCGTGTCACTCCCCTTCTTAAACAACTCCAGTGGTTGCCTATCGACCTCCGCTCCAAACAAAAACTCCTCACTCTAGGCTTCGAGGCTCTCCGTCACCTTGCCCCTTCCTACCTCTCCTCCCTTCTCTCTTTCTACTGCCCACCCCGCACGCTCCGTTCCTCCGCCGCCCACCTCCTCGCCGTCCCTCGGTCTCGCCCATCCCGCCGTCGACCCCCGGGTCACGTCCTCCCGCGGTCCCGGAACGCCCTCCCTCCTCACCTCCGCCAAATTGATTCTCTTTCCCTCTTCAAAACCCTACTTAATGTTGGTATTTGTTAAGCGCTTACTATGTGCCGAGCACTGTTCTAAGCGCTGGGGTAGACATAGGGGAATCAGGTTGTCCCACGTGGGGCTCACAGTCTTAATCCCCATTTTACAGATGAGGGAACTGAGGCACGGAGAAGTTAAGTGACTTGCCCACAGTCACACAGCCGACAAGTGGCAGAGCTGGGATTCGAACTCATGAGCCCTGACTCCAAAGCCCGTGCTCTTTTCTAAAACTCACCTCCTCCAAGAGGCCTTCCCAGACTGAGCTCCTCTTCTCCCTCTACTCCCTCTGCCATCCCCCCTTTACCTCTCCGCAGCTAAACCCTCATTTTCCCCTTTTCCCTCTGCTCCTCCACCTCTCCCTTCCCATCCCCACAGCACTGTACTCCTCCGCTCAACTGTATATATTTCCGTTGCCCTATTTATTTTGTTAATGAATTGTACATCGCCTCAATTCTATTTAGTTGCCATCGGTTTTTACGAGATGTTCTTCCCCTCGACTCTGTTTATTGCCATTGTTCTCGTCTGTCCGTCTCCCCCGATTAGACTGTAAGCCCGTCAAACGGCAGGGACTGTCTCTATCTGTTGCCGACTTGTTCATCCCAAGTGCTTAGTACAGTGCTCTGCACATAGTAAGCGCTCAATAAATACTATTGAATGAATGAATTCATTAGAACAGTGCTTTGCGCATAGTAAGTGCTTCACAAATACCATGATTATTATTATTACAGTGAGCTGACAGTCTACAACAAAGAGGGGGCCGTGGGCCAGGACCCTGTTAGATGATGTGACATTTCAGATGGCAGAGCAGCACTCCTCTAAGTGGAAGGGAGAATAGGTATTGAATCCCAATTTTACAGATGAGGAAACTGAGGCAGGGAGCAGTTAAATGACTTGCCTGAAGTCACAGAAGGTTTTAAATGAATGGAACAAGCAATCACTGGTATTTATCAAGCACTCACTCTGTGCGGAGGACTGTACTAAGCGCTTGGGAGAATATGATACAACAGATTCGGTCGACGCGTTCCCCGCTCGTAATGAGTTTACAGTCTAGAAGCGGGGGCCGGCTTTAATAGAATAAGCAGCGTGGTTCAGTGGAAAGAGCTCGGGCTTGGGAGTCAGAGATCATGGGTTCGAACCCCGGCTCTGCCACTTGTCAGCTGTGTGACTTTGGGCGAGCCACTTCACTTCTCTGGGCCTCAGTTACCTCATCTGTAAAATGGGGATTAAGACTGTAGGCCCCACCTGGGACAACCTGATCGCCTTGTATCCTCCCCAGCGCTTAGAAAAGTGCTTTGCACATAGTAAGCGCTTAGCAAGTGCCAACATTATTATTATTAATAAATGATTCATAACATATAGCTTATAGATCTGTACGTAAGTGCTGTGAGGTTGAGGGTAGGTGAATACCGAATGCCCAAATGTCTCAGATCCGAATGCGTAGATGCCGTAGGAGGGAGAGGGAGAAAAGAGGGCTTAGTCGGGGAAGGCCTCTTGGAGGGGGTGTGACCTTAGTACAGCTTTGAAGATGGAGGGGGGGTGATCTGGCGGATACGGAGGGAGAGAGAGAGATCCAGGCCAGAGGGAGGATGTGGGGAAGGGGGCGGCGGCCAGAGAGACGAGATCGGGGCCCGGTGAGGAAGCTGGCGCTGGAGGAGCGGAGTGTGCGAGCTGGGCTGGAGCGGGAGATCCGAAAGGAAAGGTAGGAGGAGGCGAACTGATTGCTTCAAAGTCGATGGGAAGGTGAATCCAGTGCTTAGCACAGAGTAAGCACTTAACAAATACCACCATGACTATTATCATAGTTGGACTCTGCCCCTTGTCAGCTGTGTGACTGTGGGCAAGTTGCTTCACTTCTCTGTGCCTCAGTTCCCTCATCTGTCAAATGGCGATGAAGACTGTGAGCCTCACGTGGGACAACCTGATTCCCCTTTATCTCCCCCAGTGCTCTGCACAAAGTAAGGGCTAAATAAATACCGACCTTATTTAAATGCACTCTACCATTACTTTCTTTAGCTTCAGTAAACTTCTGTTTAATCTTTGTGAAAGGAATTCAAACCACAGCACCATGGCATTAAGTAAATGAGTTAGAGCGTGATTATGAATCTTTGTAGAAGCTGGCTCTGCAGCGGTTTTTCAAATTTAGTGAAGAATTTGTCCTACTTTGTTGGAACAATAGGCTTCTTCTTCTCTTCCCGAAGTACAGGCCAACTCCTCGTGAACACCACTTCCCCCCTTTGAACTCCTTTCTCTACCAGGGTTTTCGTCAAGAATTTTTGTAAATTCAAGCAAGTTCTTTAATTGATCAATCATCTGTATTTATTGAGCACTTAGTATGGGCAGAGCACTGTACTAAGCACTTGGGAGAGGACATTACAACACTATTACAGACACATTCTGTAATGTGTAATGTGTCAGAGAAGCCGTGTGGCTCAGTGGAAAGAGCCCGGGCTTGGGAGTCAGAGGTCATGGGTTCGAATCCCGGCTCTGCCACTTGTCAGCTGGGTGACTGTGGGCAAGTCCCTTAACTTCTCTGTGCTTCAGTTACCTCATCTGTAAAATGGGGATAAAAACCGTGAGCCTCACGTGGAACAACCTGATGACCCTGTATCTACCCCAGCGCTTGGCACAGTGCTTGGCACATAGGAAGGGCTTAACAAGTACCATAATTATTATTATTAGTAGTAGATGCTCAATAAACATTGCTGATTAATGCGTCGGTTATTCAGAAATAGTGCTTTCGCTGAGGAGAAAAGTGAAGAGCTAGACCCTCAAAGAATTTTGTTTCTAATCCTAGGAGTAGAAGGGAGGCAAACGGGAAAGAAACCAAGAGAGAATTGCTTAATTTATGTCAGTCCGATCCTTGATTAACAACATGGATTTTCGGGGAAAGTAAGAGGCTGTGGAGAAGAGTGGCCTGATCTTTTTATGCACATCTATGCTCCTCTCAGAGGTAATTAATATTTCTAAGAGTTCTTTGGAGGAAAGGTGTGATAAAATAATCAATTTCAATTATACTAATAGTAAAAGAACAAAGAAATATGAAACGGAGAATGGAAAATACTACATCAGCTCTTGAAATTTTTCTTTCGAAATTAAACAGTCAGAGGATGGAGGAGAACTTTTCAACGGCAGAGAGTGGTACCGAGAAAAAAAGGGAAAACTTTTCCTTCTGCCCATTCAGGAGATTTGATGTAACTCTTTAAGACAAAGCCCAGTGTTAGGTATATTCGTTTAGGAACCAAGTCTTCCTCTAAGAGCCGCAAGCCGACTGAATGCCACTCTTGACACACGCATCCCAGCCACTTAATGAACTACACCGCTACTTCCGCGCGGTTTTGGCAAAACCCCCGCGTAGAAAAACCTAAAGCAAATTTGCTTTCTCAAAGTGATCAGAGACCCCAGAACGCTGATGTCGTCCTTTGAAATTTAGAAGTAGTAGAAGTGAGATAAAGTCCTCTCTCTGGCCTGGAACTCCTTCCTTCTTCATAACTGACAGTCCATCGGTCTCCCCACCTTCAAAGCCCTATTTTTTAAAAACCTACCTCCTCCAGGAAGTCTTCCCTGCCTGCACCTCATCGCCCACCCTCTCTTCTGCTTCCCTTATGCATTTGGATGTATATCCTTTAAGACAGCTGATTCACACCCGCCCCCACAACATTTAATGTATAATAATAATAACTGTGGTATTTGCGAAGCACGTACTTTGTTCCAGGCACTGTACTGAGTACTTGTATTTGTATTTGTATTGCAAAAAGAAGTTAATCATGTTGGACGCAGTCCATATCCCACAGAGGGCTCACAGTCTTCATCCCCACTTTCCAGATGAGGATACGGAGTCACAGAGAAGCGACTTGCCCGGAGTCACATAGCAGGTAACAGCAATAATAATAATAAATTGTGGTATTCGTGAAGTGCTTTCTCTAGGCCAGGCATTGGACTAAGAGCTGGGGTGGATACAATTAAACCGGGTTGGATACCATCCCTGGCCCACGTGGGGCTCACAGTCTCCATCCCCAATTGACAAATGAGGTAACCGAGGCCCAGAGAAGTAAAGTGACTTGCTCAAGGTCACACAGCAGACAAGAAAGACAAGGGGTGGAGCTGGGATCAGAACCCATGACCTTCTGACTCCCAGGCCCAGATCTCTATCCACTATGCTACGCTATAAGGTTGTGTGGCTCAGTGGAAAGAGCAGGGGCTTGATTGTCAGAGATCATTCTGATCCTGGCTCCGCCACTTGTCAGCTGTGTGATTTTGGGCAAGTCACTTAACTACTCTGTGCCTCAGTTCCTTCATCTGGAAAATGGAGATGAAGACTGTGAGTCCCATGTGGGACAACCTGATTACCTTGTATCCCCCCTCAGTGCTTAGAACAGTGGTTGACACATAGTAAGCACTTAACAAATACCATTATTATTATTATTATACTCCTTCCCTGTAATTTATTTTAATGTCTGTCTCCTCATGGCAACTGCCACTGCCTCCCCTCCAGCCTCTGGAGGGGATAGGATATGTGGAGTAGGATATCGGTGAGGCAAAGTAGGATAGGCGTAAGCTGACTGAGTGCTGTAAAGCTTTTAATGGTATTTATTAAGCGCTTACTCTGTGTCAAGCATGGCTCTAAGTGCTGGAGTTAGCAAATTAGTCAGTTTGGATACAGTCCATGTCCCACACGGGGCTCAGGAGAACAGGCGTTTAATTCCCATTTTATATTTAAAGAAACCGAGTCCCAGAGAAGCAAAGTGACTTGCCCAAGGCCACACAGCGGGCAACTGGCAGAGCCGGGTCCTCGGACTCCCAGGCCCCTGCTAGGTCATGTTTCTTCTCACAGAAGTGATATGTCCTGCGCCAGTGAGGCGGTGATCCCTCTGGGTTTTACACGCTATTTCGTGGTCAACAGTTAATTGTAAAAGTGTCTGTTTCTAGCCACTGGGCCTCTGACCCAGGAAATGTTATTTCCACTTTTCTGACGCCTGTTGTTCCAGCTGTAAAACTTAGTTGTCTTCCAAGTGGATTATGAAGAGCTAATATTTGTAAATTGTAAAAGACGTTCTAATGAGAAGAAGAAGAATTGTGTTATTTGTTAAGTACTTATTCATTCATTCAAGCTCATTAATTGCTGTCTGCAAAGCACTGTACTGAGCACATGGGAGAGTAAAATATAACGACAAACAGACACATTCCTGCCCCAGATGAGCTCACGGTCCAGAAGGGGAGACAGATGTTAATATGAATGATAAAAAATAAATAAATCACAGATAAGTATGGTAATTAATGTAATTATGGTATTTTTTCAGCATTTACTATGTGTCAAGGACTGTTTTAAGCGCTGGGGTGGTTCCCGGTTTCTCAGATTGGACGCAGTCCCCGTCTCCTATGGGGCTCACCGTCTAAGTCGGAGGGAGAAAACTTATTTCCTCATTTTAGTCGGGTTGGATGCAGTCCCTGTCTCCTATGGGGCTCACAGTCTAGGTAGGAGGGAGAAAAGTTATTTCCTCATTTTACAGTGGAGGAAACTGAGGCACAGGGAAGTGAAGTGACCTGTCCAAGACCAGGGGCAGAGGTGGAATTAGAACCCTAGTCCTCTTTCTCCCAGGTCCGTGCTCTTTCCACTAAGATACACTGCTTCCCTATATGCCTCACACAGAGCTAAGCACTGGGGAAGGTAAGATATGGTCAGATCCACAGAGTCACAGGCTGAGGAGGGAGAGAGAAAACAGATGACTAATGCCCAGTTAAGCTTTGCTTCTCTGATTTGGGAAAATGCAAATTTTGGAACAAGCGTGAATGTTAGAAACGAGAAATAATGTAGCTTCGTATTTCTCAGCCTGGTTGAGAAGCCTGGTTTAACCGGGGAAACTGAGGCACGGAAAGGTTAAGTGACTTGCCCTAGGTCCCAGGCACACGGCAGAGCTGGGATTAGAACCCTAGAACCCTGGTCCCTTGACTCCTAAGCTTGTACTCGTTCCAAGATAAATTACAGCCTTGCAGATATGGTTTTACTTTCAAAAAAAATAAATCCATTAAATGGGAAAAGTGTTCCCAGACTGGAAGGAGTCATTAAAACATTCAGTGTGATTAGTTTTCAGTTTGGGCTGATGATGACAGGATCACGGCTGTCACTCACAACTCACATACCAGAAACTCACAACTTGAAATGATAAAAGTAAGACAAAAGACATTATTGCAACCAGACTGAGAAGTAAAAAGCCACATTATTTCTTGTTTCTAACATTCGTACTTGTTCCAAAATTTGCATTTTCCCAAGTCAGAGAAGCAAAGCTTAAAAAAAGACAATTTTTCATTATATCGACGGAATTTTAGCATACAAAAAAACCCATTCATGTTGGGATATGGGCAGTTTAAAGAAAACTGGAATCATTCATTGGAGCAAATTCCAGGAAATAACTGAAATCACTTTGTAAAAGTCTCCGTTCATATTCCTGACAGCCTCAGCAAGTCAAATGATCAATCATTCAATCCACTAATCGTATTTGCAGAGGTCATACTAATAATTATAAAATAATGTTGGTATTTGTTAAGCACTTACTATATGCAGAGCACTATTCTAAGCGCTGGGGGAGATAAAGGATCATCAGGTTGTCCCACGTGAGGCTCACGTGGGTTCGAATTCTGGCTCTGCCATTTGTACGTTGTGTGACTGTGGGCAAGTCACTTCACTGGGCCTCAGTTACCTCATCTGTAAAATGGGGATGAAGATTGTGAGCCTCAAGTGGGACAACCTCATTACTCTGTATCTCCCCCAACGCTTAGAACAGTGCTCTGCACATAGTAAGCACTTAAATACCAACATTATTATTATTATTATTATTTATTGAGCACTGTAGGAAGCACTTGGGAGAGGAAACCATAACAACATAACAGAGTTGGTTGACACAGTCCCTTCCGGTCCAGAGGATCGTAAATGACCACCTTCCAGAAGCTATCGCTGGTTTTTGGAAATTATGACACCACCTTTTTCCTCCCCGAAAGGAATATACAATCTATCTTTGTAATCCACCATATATTTACAGCCCTGCCGTTAGCTCACTAGGCATGTATGGTTCTGGAAGTCGGGTGACCGGGATTATAAGAATAATAATAATAATAATGATGGCATTTGTTAAGCGCTTAGTATGCGCCAAGCACTGTTCTAAGTGCTAGGGGGGATACAAGGTGATCAGGTCATCCCACGTGGGGTCACAGTTTTCATCCCCATTTTACAGATGAGGGAACTGAGGCAGAGAGAAGTGAAGTGACTTGCCCAAAGTCCCACAGCTGACAAGTGGCGGAGCCAGGATTAGAACTCACGACCTCTGACTCCCAAGCCCTGGTTCTTTCCACTGAGCCACACTGCAATCAATCATATTTACTGAGCACCTTACTAAACTCTTGGGAGAGTGCAACAGAATTAGCAGACACGTTCCCTGCCCATAATGACCTTACGGTCTAGAGGGGGATTCAGATATTAATATGAATAAATACTTTATAGTATATAATTTATGGGTACGTACATAAGAGCTGCAGGGTTGGGGCTGGGGAGCTTATCAGATGCCCAAAGGTCACAGATTCAAGTGCATAGATGCCGCTGGAGGGAGAGCGAACTGGGGAAAGAGGGCTTCGTCGGGGAAGACTTCTTGGAAGAGATGAGGCCTTAATAATAATAATAATAATAATAATAATAATGATGGTATTTGTTAAGTGCTTACTATGTGCCAAGCACTGTTCTAAGCACTGGGTAGTTACAAGGTAATCAGGTTGTCCCATGTGGGGCTCACAGTCTTCATCCCCATTTTACAGATGAAGGAACAGAAACACAGAGAAGTGAAATGACTTGCCCAAGGTCACACAGCAGACGTGTGGCGGAGTCGGGATTAGAACCCACGACGTCTGACTCCCAGGCTCGGGCTCTTTCCACTAGCTGAATGCTGTCTATGAGCAGAGCACTGGACTAAGCACTTGGGCGAGTACAATACAATGGAATCGGTAGACACATTCCCTGCCCATAATTAGCTTAGAGACTAGAGTGATGAGCTTTCAATCTAGAGCAATTGTTTCATTCATTCATTCAATTGCATTTATTGAGCGCTTACTGTGTGCAGAGCGCTGTACTAAGCGCTTGGAAAGTACAATTCGGCAACAGATAGAGACAACCCCTACCTAAAGACAGGCTCCCATACGTGACACAGAAGAAGGAGCTCAGTGGAAAGAGCCCGGGCTTGGGAGTCAAAGGTCATGGGTTTGAATCCCAGTTCTGCCACTTGTCAGCTGTGTGACTGTGGGCAAGTCCCTTACCTTCTCTGTGCCTCAGTTACCTCATATGTAAAATGGGGATTAAGACTATGAGCCTCACGTGGGACAACCTGATGACCCGGTATCTACCCCAGCGCTTACAACAGTGCTTTGCATAGAGTAAGTGCTTAACAAATACCAACATTATTATTAAGGAGAAGTCTGGCCTAGAGAAAAGACCAGAGACCTGTGAGGCAGGAGAACAGGGTACCAAGTCCAATTTAGAAAGGGACCTTCTGGGTGATCTTGGGCGGGTCACTTATCTGCTCCGTGCCTTACTTTCCCCAACTGTCAAATGGGAGTAAGATACCTGCTCTCCCCACCTCTTTAACAATAACAATAATACTTGTATTTGTTAAGTGCTTACTATATGTCAATGTCCCACATGGGACTCACAGTCCGAGTAGGAGAACAGGTATTGAATCCTGCCGGTCTCCCCTTCACAACATCGCCAAGATCTGCCCTTTCCTCTCCGTCCAAACCGCTACTCTGTTAGTACAATCGCTCATCCTATCCCGACTGGATGACTGCATCAGCCTCCTTGCTGACCTCCCAACCTCCTGCCTCTCTCCACTTCAGTCCATACTTCACTCCGCTGCCTGGATCATCTTTCTACAGAAATGTTCAGGGCACGTCACTCCCTTCCTCAAAAATCTCCAGTGGTTGCCTATCAACCTCAGTATCAAACAGAAACTCCTCATTATTGGCTTCAAAGCTGTCCATCACCTTGCCCCTTTTTACCTCACCTCCCTTCTCTCCGCTCCAGCCCAGCCCACACACTCCGCACCTCTGATGCCGCTAACCTTCTCGCTGAGCCTCCATCTCACCTGTCTCGCGATCGACCCCTGGCCCACATCCTACCTCTGGCCCGGAACGCCCTCCCTCCTCAAATCTGCCAAACAACCACTCTTCCCCCCCCTTCAAAGCCCTAATGAGGCTCACCTCCTCCAGGAGACCTTCCCAGACTAAGCCCCCTTTTCCTCATCTCCCCCTCCCTTTCGCATCACCTCGACTCGCTCCCTTTACTCTTCCCCACGCTTCCTGCACTTATTATATATGTATATACCTATAATTCTATTTATTTATATTATGCTTGTTTACTTGTTTTGAAGTCTGTCTTCCCCCCTCTAGGCTGCAAGCCTGCCTTGGGCTGGGATTGACTTTCTTTATTGCTGTATTGCACTTTTCCAAGCACTCAGTACAGTGCTGTGTTCAGAGTAAGCACTCGATAAATACAACTGAATGATTGAATGAATCCCCATTTTACATTTGAGGCAGCTGAGGCACAGAGAAGTGAAGTGACTTGCCCAAGGTCACACAGCAAAGAAGTGGCAGGGCCGGAATTAGAACCCAAGTCCTCTGACTCACAGGCCAGTGCTTTGTTCGTTAGGCTGTGCTACTTCTTAGACTGTGAGTCCTGACTGAAACAGGAATTGGGTCCAATCTGTTTATTTTGCATCTCTCCCACGCTGTGTACGATTTTTGGGACATAGTAAACGCTGCTGAGAGGAAATCTCTGAAAACTAAGGACAGCTCTCTTTGTCTCTCCCTATGCGCATTTGCCTATGTATACCTAATATACATCCTATAACCCTTCTAAGAGCACCAAGCTCAAATTGTACAAATTGATAGAAATTACGAGCCCCTGGATTTTTTCAAAGTCCGGGTATCGCCGTTAGGCTGGATTTGGGAAAATCAATCACTCAATTATTCACTGGTATTTATCAAGAGCTTACTAGGTGCAGAGCACTGTACTAAGCGTTTGGGCGAGTACGATACAACTAGAAAGCAATGCATTTTCCCCCATTTGGGTTGTTCTTCAGTTCTATTCAGCAGCGTGGCTTACGGGAAGCAGCGTGGCTTACCGGGAAGCAGCGTGGCTTACTGGAAAGAGCACGGGCTTTGGAGTCAGAGGTCATGGGTTCGAACCCCGGCTCTGCCACTTGTCAGCTGTGTGACTTTGGGCAAGTCACTTAACTTCTCGGTGCCTCTGTTACCTCATCTGTAAAATGAGGATGAAGACTGTGAGCCCCACGTGGGACAACCTGATTCCCCTGTGTCTACCCCAGCGCTTAGAACAGTGCTCGGCACATAGTAAGCGCTTACCAAATGCCAACATTATTATTATTCTATTCAATCAATCAGCTGAATTTATTGAGCATTTACTACATCCGGGGCACTGTACTAAGCACTAAGAGTGCAGAATAACAGAGTCGGTAGAGGTGTTCCCTGCCCACAATGAACTTGCAGTCTAAGAGAGGGGAGACTGTTCTACAACCTCAACCTCTACAACCTCAATCCTCCTTCCTAAAAACAAAAGCCACCCTGGCCTAAATAATAGGGGTAGTTGTTAAGTGCCTTCTATGTGCTAAGCATTGTACTAAGCGGTGGGGTAGGGACAAGATCATCAGGTCTCACCTGGGGCTCATAGCCTAAGTAGGTGGGAGCACAGGTTTTGAATCCACATTTTGCAGAAGCGGGAACTGAAGTACAGAGAAGTGAAATGACTTGTCCATGATCCCGCAGCCGGTAAGTGGCGGAACCAGGATTAATTACTCACTCAATCAACTGAACTCATTTATTGAGTGCTTACTGTGTTCAGAGCACACTTTTAAATGCTTGGGAGAGTCCAATATTCCGGAGTTGATAGACATAGTCCCTGCCCACAACAAGCTCACAGTCTACAGGGGGAGACAGATATTAACTCATTCGCTCCCACAGCTTTAACTATCATCTCTACGCAGACGACACCCAAATCTCCATCTCCTCCCCTCTTCTTTCCCCTTCCCTCCAGGCTCATATCTCCTCCTGCCTTCAGGACACCTCCACCTGGATGTCCTCCCGCCACCTAAAACTCAACATATCCAAGACCGAGCTCCTTCTCTTCCCTCCCAAACCCTGTCCTCTTCCTCCTGACTTTCCCGTCACTGGGGACGGCACCACCGTCCTTCCTGTCTCACAGGCCCGCGACCTCGGTGTCATCCTTGACTCTGCTCTCTCATTCACTCCACACATCCAATCCGTCACCAAAATCTGCCAGTCTCACCTTCACAATATCTCCAAGATCTGCCCTTTCCTCTCCATCCAAACTGCTACCTTGCTAGTACAAACTCTCATAATATCCCAACTGGATTAATACGTCAGCCTCCTCTCTGATCTCCCTTCCTCCTGTCTCTCCCCGCTCCAGTCTATTCTTCATTCCGCTGCCCGGATCATCTTTCTACGGAAACGCTTCGGGCATGTCACTCCTCCTCCTCAAAAACCTCCAGTAGTTGTCTGTCAACCTTCGCACGAAACAAAAACTCCTCACTCTTGGCTTCAAAGCTGTCCATCCCCTCGCCCCCTCCTACCTCACCTCCCTTCTCTCCTTCTCCAGCCCAGCCCGCACAGTCCGCTCCTCTGCCGCCACTCACCTCCTCTCGGTGCCTCATTCTCACCCATCCCGCCGTCGACCCCCGGCCCACGTCCTACTGCTGTCCTGGAATGCCCTCTCTCCTCACCTCCACCAAACTAACTCTCTTCCCCTCTTCAAAGCCCTACTGAGAGCTCACCTCCTCAGGAGGCCTTCCCAGACTGAACCCTCCCTTTCCTTCTGCTCCTCCTCCCCTCCCCCTTCCCCCACTCCCTCCCTCTGCTCTTCCCCCTTCCCCTCCCCACAGCACTTGTGCATATTTGTATATATTATTTCTCTATTTATTTTGTTAGTGGTGTGTATATATCTATGGTTCTATTTATCTTGATGATATTTACACCAGACTACTTGCTTTGTTTTGTTCTGTTTTGTTGTCTGTTTTCCCCATTTAGACTGTGAGCCCATCACTGAGCAGGGATTGTCTCTATCTGTTGCCGAATTGTACATTCCAAGCGCTTAGTCCAGCGCACTGCACATAGTAAGCGTTCAATAAATACGATTGAATGAATGAATAAATAAATGAACCATGAATATGGACATAAGTGCTGTGGGGCTGGGGGGGGGCGGGAATAAAGGAAGCAAATCAGGGTGATGCAGAGGGAGTAGGAAAAGAAGAAATGAGGGCTTATTAAGGGAAGGCCTCTTGGAGAAGATGTGTCTCTTTAGTGAGGCTTTGAAAGAGGGGAGAATCACTGTCTGTCGGATATGAGGAAGGAGGCCGTCCCAGCCAGCGGCAGGATGTGGGCAAGAGGTTGGCGGCGAGATAGACGAGATCAAGGTACAGTGAGAAGATTGGCATCAGAGGAGCGAAGTGTTTGCGCTGGGTTGGAGTAGAAGAGCAGTGAAGTGAGGTAGGAGGGAGCAAAGTGACTGCTTTAAAGCTGATGGTGAGGAGTTTCCATTTGACGCAGAGACGGATGGGCAACCACTGGAGGCTCTTGAGGCGTGGGGGAACACGAATCGAACGTTGCTGTAGAAGAAAATGATCCGGGCCACAGAGTCAAATATGGACTGGAGAGGGGAGAGACGGGTGGCGGGAGGTCGGCAAGGAGGCCGATACCGTAGTCAAGACGGGATAGGAGAAGTGCTTGGATTGACGTCATAGCAGTTTGGACGGAGAGGAAAGGGCGGATTTTAGCGATGTCGTGGAAGACCAACTGACAGGGCTTAGTGAGTTGAATGAGGGAGAAGAGTCAAGGGTAACACCAAGGTTACAGTCTCGTGAGACGGGAAGGATGTTGGAGCCGTCTACAGTAATGGGAAAGTCAGGGGGAGGTTTGGGTGGGAGCGGAATGAATTCTGTTTTGGACATGTTAAGTTTGAGGTGACGGGAGGACATCCAAGTAGAGATGTCGCGAAGGCAGGAGGAACTGTGAGACTGCAGAGAGGGAGAGAGATCGGGCCTGGAGTTGGAGATTGGAGAATCATCCGCATGGAGTTGGTAGTTGAAGCCATGGGGTCGAATGAGTTCTCCTAGATGGAGAATAGAAGGGGAACCAGGATCGAACCTTGAGGGACCCCCTCAGTCAGGAGTTGGGAGGCAGAGGAGGAACCAGGAGATAGGACAACCAGGAGAGGACGGTGTCAGTGAAACCCAAGATGGGTAATAGTTCCAGGAGAAACATTTAGACTGTGAGCCCGTTTAGACTGTGGGCCCGTCATTGGGTAGGGATTGTCTCTATCTGTTGCCGAATTGTACATTCCAAGAGCTTAGTACAGTGCTCTGCACATAGAAAGCGCTCAATAAATACTATTGAATGAATGAATGAATGAATGAATGAGAAGAGGCTGGTTGACAGCATATGTGGTGTGTGGGAGAGAAGGCAGGTCAGGAGGATCAGAACCCAGGTCCCCTGATTCCTAGGCCCGCACTCTTGCCACTAGGCCAAACTACATTAAACTGTAAATATTGTCTATTTGCACTACTCAGAAATGGTGAGATCACTGCTCTGCTTCCAGTGGGTAAATTGCCTGGCGTTCCTCTGAAATATTTCTGAATGAAAATCTCCGGGTAATAAAGTTAATCCTATCATCTTTCGTAGTAATTCCAGTACCTTTTGCCTGAGGATCCCAGAGTAATTTACAAACATTAATGAAGCCTCACAATCCCCCGAGAGACAATGTGGGTTTATTATTATCCTCATTTTTAAAATGACTCAACTGAAACCCAGAGAGGTGAAGAGGTTATTATAGGAGATAATAAATGAACGAGAAAGCAATTGAAGCACTTTACCCGGCAATTAATGGCATTAGCCGGATTTATTTTCTCTTTGTTGTTATAGTACCTCTAGTCACTGTAGTACCTTTGCTCTGTTTTCTAGTCAGGGTAAATGGTTGGAAAATACTCACCTCAGTCTTACGGTCCTTATGGAAATGCTCTTTTAAGCTACTATTTCCCCTAGCCGTAATCTATTTTAATGTCTCTCTCCCCCTGCAGACTGTAAGCTCCTTGTGGGCTGGGATCCTATCTACTAACTCTGTTGTACATTCTCAATCGCTTAGTACAGTGCTCTGCACACAGTAAGCAGTCAATAAAATAGTCATTCATTCAACCATATTTAGAGAGCGTTTGCTGTATGCAGAGCACTGTACTAAGTGCTTGAAAAGCACAATACAGCAAGAGAGACAATCCCTGCCCACAATGGGCTCACAGTCTCTAAGTGGGGAGACAGACATTAATACAAATAAACAGACTTCAATATAAATAAATAGAATTATAGAATTCTACATAAGTGCCATGGGGCAGCGGGGGGAGCAAAGAGAGCAAGTCAGGGTGACGCAGAAGGGAGTGGAAACTGAGGAAAAGAGGGGCTTAGCCTGAGAAGGCCTCTTGGAGGAGGTGAGCCTTCAGCCAGAGTGATTATCAGGTGGATTTGAGGAGGGAGGGCATTCCAGGCCAGAGGTAGGAAAAAAAACCCCTCACCATTGGCTTGAAATCACTCCATCACCTTGCCCCCTCCTACCTCACCTTGCTACTCTCCTACAACCCAGCCTGCATACTTCGCTCCCCTAATGCCAATCTTAATCATGATGGTACTTGTTAAGCGCTTACTATGTGCAGAGCACTGTTCTGAGCGCTGGGGTAGATACAGGGGAATCAGGTTGTCCCACGTGGGGCTCACAGACTTCATCCCCATTTTACAGATGAGGTAACTGAGGCACAGAGAAGTGAAGCGACTTGCCCACAGTCACACAGCTGGCAAGTGGCAGAGCCGGGATTTGAACTCATGACCTCTGACTCCAAAGCCCGGGCTCTTTCCACTGAGCCACGCTGCTTCTCTATCTCAATCTCAATCTTCTCAGTGGGCCTTCATCTTGACTATCTCTGACCCCTTGCCCACATCCTGCCTCTGGCCTGGAACGCCCTCCTTCCTCAAATCTGACAGATAATTCCTCTTCCCCCCTTTCAAAGCCTTTCTAAGGGCCCATCTCCTCCAGGAGGCCTTCCCAGACTAAGTTTCTCCTTTCCTCTTCTCCCACTCCCTTCTGTGTCACCCTGACTTTCTCCCTTTGCTCTTCCCCAGCCCCACAGCACTTATGTACATATCTGTAGTCTATTTGTTTCCAAGTCTGTCTCCCCACCTCTAGACACGCTGCTTGGAGAAGCAGCGTGGCTCCATGGAAAGAGCAGGGCTTGGGAGTCAGAGGTCATGGGTTCTAATCTCGGCTCTGCCACTTGTCAGCTATGTGACTGTGGGCAAGTCACTTCACTTCTCTGGGCCTCAGTTACCTCATCTGTAAAATGGGGATTAACTGTGAGCCTCACGTGGGACAACCTGATTACCCTGTATCTACCCCAGTGCTTAGAACAGTGCTCTGCACATAGTAAGCACTTAATTAACAAATACCAACATCATTATTATTATTATTATTATTAGACCGTAAACTCGTTGTGGGCAGGGAATGTGTCTGTGTATTGTTGTATTGTACTCTCCCAAGCGCTTAGTACAGTGCTTAGTACATATGATTGAATGAATGATTGAATGAACGTATGAATCATCCTTCTTGCTGACCTCCTGGCCTTCTGTCTCTCCCCACTCCAGTCCATCCTTCATCCTGCTGCCCGGATTATTTTTCTACAAAAACGTTCGGGTCATGTTTCCCCACTCCTCAGGAACCTCCAGTGGTTGCCCATCCACCTCCCATCAAGTATTCATTCATTCAATAGTATTTATTGAGCGCTCAGTAGAAACTCCTTACCAATCCCCTTGCCCCCTCCTACCTCACCACTCTATTCTCCTACTCCAACCCAGCCCGCACACTTCACTCCTCTCATATTCGACAGACATTGACTCTGCCTCCCTTCAAAGCCTTATCGAATAATAATAATAATAATAATAATAATGTTGGTATTCGTTAAGCGCTTACTATGTGCAGAGCACTGTTCTAAGCGCTGGGGGAGATACAGGGTCATCAGGTTGTCCCATGTGAGGCTCACAGTTAATCCCCATTTTACAGATGAGGTAACTGAAGCACAGAGAAGTAAAGTGACTTGCCCAGGGTCACACAGCTGACAAGTGGCAGAGTCGGGATTCGAACCCATGACCTCTGACTCCCAAGCCTGGGCTCTTTCCACTGAGCCATGCTGCTTTGATTGAAGGCCCATCTCCTCCAAGAGGCCTTCCTTGTCTAAGCCTTCTTTTCTTCTTACTCCACTCCCTTCGGTGTCACCCCGATTTGCTCCCTTTATTCACCCCCACTTCAGCTGGGGAGGTGAGGGACCGGTGAATTAAGGAAGCAAATCCAAGAGCAAGGGAGAAGCAGAGGGAGTGGGGGAAGAAGAAATGAGGGTCCACTTTAATGATCCTACAATCGACGCCAGCTCTTAGTACAGTCCTCGGCACTTAGTCCGTGCTTAAAAGATATCATTTTTATACTATATCAGTAGTATTTATGGAGCGCTTACAATGTGTAGCGCACTGTACTAAGAGCTTGGGAAAGTACAATATAATAGAGTTTGCCGACACGTCCCTACCCACAGCATGGCATAGTGGATAGAGCCCGGTCCTGGGAGTCAGAAGGTCGTGGTTTCTAATTACGGCTCCGCCACTTGTCTGCTGTGTGACTTTGGGCAAGTCACTTCACTTCTCTGGGCCTCAGTTACCTCATCTGTAAAATGGGATTGAGACTGTGAGACCCATGCGGGACAGGGACTGCGTCCAACCTGATTTGCTCTATATCCAGCCTGGCACTTATTACAGTGTCTGGCACATAGTGAGCACTTAACAAATACCATGATCATTATTGTTATTATTATTAGAGAAACAGCATGGCCTATCGGATAGAACACGAGCCTGGGAGTCAGATGAACCTGGGTTCTAATCCTGGCTCCTTCACTTGTCTGCTATGTGACCTGGGGCAAGTTACTTCTCTGTGCTTCAGTTCCCTCATCTGTAAAATGGGGATTAAGACTGTGAGTCCTTATGTGGGACATGGAGTGTATCCGACCTGATTAACACGTATAATAATAATAATAGTTATGGTATTTATTAAGCGCTTACTATGTGCCAAGCACTGTTCTAAAGGCTGGAGTAGATACAAGGTAAGCAAGGTGTCCCATGTGGGGTTCATAGTCTTAATCCCCATTTTATAGATGAGGGAACTGAGGCCCAGAGAAGTAAAGTGGCTTGCCCAAGGTCACAGAGTAGATAAGTGGCGGAACTGGGATTAGAACCCATGACCTCCGACTCCCAAGCCCGTGCTCTTTCCACTAAGCCAGCCTGCTTCTCTTCCCCAATTTATCTACCTCTGCTTATTTTCCCCAGCGCTTAGTATACTGCCTGGCACATAGTAAGCACTTAACAAATTCCACAAAAAAAATTTAATACTACTTGGACTGGACCAAACTTGGGGTCTGCTTCACCCAGAACCCCCTCTTCATAAACCCCAACCAAGGAACCAGTTCGAGAAAATCTTTTTGGAAATCCAATCACGGCCCTCTAGAGACTTCCAGTCTAGACGGTAGAGTCACTCGGCCTCAGATTTCACTCGGGTTTCCAATTTCCTTGAATTCAATGGTTACTTTTTAAAGGCACACAGGCACTGCTTCAGTCCCACACTGAACCCAGGAGACCACACAGCCAAGGCCCTGCAGATTCATGTCTGCCATTGGGTTGGGTTGGGAATCTCAGGATCTTGTTTCTTTTTCAGGTGTTACCAGAGCTCAGAGGAACCAGAACCTGGGGAAGGGATGGAAGGAAGAAGAGAGAGAGAGAGACCCAGAGAGAGAGAGAAATAAAAAGAGATAAACTAGAGAAAGACATACATCTAATCCTGGCTCCACCACTTGTCAGCTGTGAGAGTGTGGGCAAGTCACTTAACTTCTCTGTGCCTCAGTACCCTCATCTGTAAAATGGGGATTAAGTCTGTGAGCCCCACATGGGACAACCTGATTACCCTGTGTGTCCCCAGCGCTTAGAACAGTGCTTGGCACAGAGTAAGCGCTTAACAAACACAGTTATTACTATTATAATTCTAGACTGTGAGCCCGTTGTTGGGTAGGGATTGTCTCTATCTGTTACTGAATTGTACTTTCCAAGCACTTAGTACAGTGCTCTGCACAGAGTAAGTGCTCAATAAATACGATTGAATGAATTGTTATTTTAATAGTTACAGAGAGACAGAAAGGCAGAGAGAGGCTTTCAGAGAAAGGCAGAGAAGAGGAAGAAAGAGAGAGAAATAGGAGAGGGAGATATATGGAGAAAGAGGGTCTTAAAGAGAGAGATAGAAAGTCAGAGAGAGAGGAAGAGCGAGAGAAAGAGAGAGAAATAGTATGAGATATACAGAGAAAGAGAGTCTTAAAGAGAGATAAAAAGGCAGAGAGAGACTTTGGAGAAAGGCAGAGAGAGGAAGAATGAGAGAAAGAGGGAGATATGAAGAGAGAGACATACAGGGAGAAAGAGAGACATACATGGAGAAAGAGAGACTGATAGAGTGATAGAAAGTCAGAGAGACTTACAAAGAGAGTAAAGGGGAAAGAGAGACATACAGAGAGAGAAAGAGAGTCTTTCAGAGAGATACAACAGCAGAGAGAGACTTACAGAGAAAGACAGGCAGAAAGAGAGAGAGAGAAAAAGGAGGAGTGTAGAGACATACAGAGAAAGAGTCTTAAAGAGAGATAGAAAGGTAAAGAGAGATAGAAAGGCAGAGAGAGACAGAAAGATAGGGAGAAAAAGAGAGAGAAATAGGAAGAGTGGAGAGAGACATACAGAGAAAGAGAGTTTTTCAGAGAGATACAAAAGCAGAGAGAGACAGAGAAAAGCAGCGAGAGGAATAACGAGAGAGAAAGAGGGAGAGATGAAAGAGAGACCTATTGAGATATAAAAAAGCAGAGAGTTATCGAGAGAAAGAGGGAGAGAGACATAGAGAGAGAGAAAGAGAGGCTTTCAGAGAGATACAAAGGCTGAGAAAGACAAGGAGAAAGAGCGAGAGAGAAACAGGAAGAGATGGAGAGAGAGACGTATAGAGAAAGAGAGTCTTAAAGAGAGATACAAGGCAGAGTGAGACAGAGAAAGGCAGAGGAAGAACGAGACAGAAAGAGGGAGAGATGAAGAGAGAGACATACAGGGAGAAAGAGGCTTATAGAGTGATAGAAAGTTAGAGAGAAAGACTTACAAAGAGAGAAAGGGGGAGAGAGAGACCTACAGAGAGAGAGAGTCTTTCAGAGAGATACAAAGGGAGGGAGAGATGTACAGAGAAAGACAGGGAGAAAGAGAGCGAGAGAAACAGGAAGGGTAGAGAGAGATGTGGAGAGAAAGAGAGTCTTAAAGAGAGATAGAAAGGCAGAGAGAGACAGAGAAAGGCAGAGAGAGGAAAAAAGAGCGGGAGAGAAAGAGGGAGAGATGAAAAAGAGACCTATTGAGATTAAAAAAGCAGAAAAAGTTACAGAGAGAAAGGGAGAGAGAGACATACAGAGAGAAAGAGAGTCTTATAGAGAGATGGAAAGGTAGAGAGAGACTTACAGAGAAAGGCAGAGAGAGAGAGGAAAAGTGAGAGAAAGAAAGAGGGAGAGAGACAGAAAAAGGGGGAGAGACACATATGGAAAAAGGCAGAGAGAGTGGGAGAGCAGAGAAAGAGAGAGAGAGAGGGAGAGATGCAGAGAGAGACACACTGAGAGACAAAAAAAGTGGGAGAGGGACTTACAGAGAAAGGCAGAGAGAGAGAGGAAGAGCAAGAGAAAGAGGGAGAGATGAGAGAGACATTCTGAGAGAATGAAAGAGACAGAGAAGGGAGAGAGACTTACAGAGAGAAAGAGAGAGAGAGAGCTATTGGGGGAGATGAACTGATCATTCTAGGTGCTTGAGGTCACTCCAGCTTCTGTCTTTATTGATAGTTTTCCAGGCCTGGGTGGGGCAAGGACCGTGCTCCATCTCACGAGTTTGTATCTATCTACCATGGTGTGTGGCACAGTGCTGGGCACAGAGTAGGCCTTGAATCAATATCTTCATCGTAATTATTCCCCTCCTCCCCCTACCTCCACATTTGGGGGAGCACCGTTCTTCACTGTGGTCGAGTGGGAAGGGCCGAGAGGCAGGAGACCGGGATCCCGGTTCCGACCTTGCCATCTGTCTACTCTGTGTGTGACCTTGGGCAGATCACTTCACTTCTCTGTACCTCAGCTTCCCCATCTGTAAAACTTGTCCTGCCTCCCATTTAAATTGTGGGCTCTATGAGGGACAGGGACTATGTCCAACCTGATTAGCTTGTCTCTACCCCAGCGCTTAGAACACCGTTCTAATCCCGGCTCTGCCAACTGCTTGCTGTGTAACCCTGGGCAAGTCACTTCAGTTCTCTGGGCCTCAGTTTCCTCAATTGGAAAATGGGGATTCAATCCTCCTCTCTCCTACTTAGACTGTGAGCCCCTTGTGGGACAGGGACTGTGTCCAACCTGATAAACCTGTATCTACCCTGGCACTTAGAACAGTGCTTGACCCATAGTAAGCGCTTAACAAATATCATTAAAAAAAGGAGTAAGGCTGATATTCATTCATTAGATCATATTTACTGAGCACTTACTATATGCACTGTACTAAGCGCTTGGGAAAGTACAATAAAGCAATAGAGACAATCCCTGCCTGCATCGAGCTCACAGTCTAGAGGTGGGGAGACAGATATCAGTACAGAGAAACAGACATCAGTAGAAATTAATAAACTAGACATATACACAAGTGCTGTGGGGCGGAGAGGGGAGGAAGAGCAAAGGGAGCACGTCAGGGTGACGCGGAAAGGAGTGGGAGATGAGGAAAAGTGGGGTTTAGTCTGGGAAGACCTCTTTGGAGGAGATGGCCTTCGGTAAGGATTTGAAGGAGGGGAGAGTCATTGTGTGTGGGATTTGAGGAGGGAGGGCCTTCGGGGCCAGAGGTAGGACCTAGGCCAGGGGTGGGCAGCGAGACAGGCAAGATGGAGGTCCAGTGAGAAGGTTAGCGGCGCCAGAGGAGCAAAATGCACGGGCTGGGATGGAGAAGGAAAGAAGTGAGGTGAGAGAGGAGGGCACAGGGTGATAGAGAGCTTTAAAGCTAATAGTGAGGAGTTTTCATTTGACACAGAAAGTGGATGGGGAACCACTGAGTTTTTGAGGAGGGGGGTGACGTGTCCTCACCGTTTCTGTAGAAAGACAATCCGGGCAGTGGAGTGAAGTATGGTCTGGAGGAGGGAGGGGCAGGAGGTTGGGAGGTCAGCAAGGAGGCTGATGCAATAATCTAGGCGGGGCAGGATGCTTGATTGTACTAACATGGTAGCGATTGAATAGAAAGGAAAGGGAGGATCTTAGCGGTGTTGTGATGGTGAGACCGAAAGGATTTGGTGACGGATTGGATGTGTAGGTTGAATGAGAGAGCGCAGTCAAGGATACTGTCAAGGTTAGGGGCTTGGGAGACGGGAAGGATGGTGGTGCCGTCTACAGTGACGGGAAAATCCGGGAGAGGACAAGGTTTGGGAGAGAAGATAAAGAACTCTGTTTTGGACATGTTAAGTTAGCAAGCACTTAACAAACACCATAAAAAAAAATCCATTCACCTTCCCCAGAAATGTACGCCTCCCATCTCCAAAGGATCTAGCCAGAGACACCAGCTCCTCGAACGCCAGCTAAACTGTAAGCTCTTTCAGGGTATAGATCATGTCTGTTTCATCTATTGTATTCTCCCAGGTGCTCAGTACAGTACTCTGAACACAGTAGATTGTAAGCTCCTCGAGGGCAGAGATCTTTTTACCTATTGTCCTCTCCCAAGCGCTCAGTACAGCGCTCTGCACACGATAGACGCTCAATAAATACGACCGCCAAACATACTGATCGAAGGCCCCAGACAATAGTTCTCTGAGTTGGGTCTCCTAGAAGCCTGGCCCCTCCCAGCCTCCAGACCCCAACAATGCCCCCTAGTCCGTGCTTACTGTGAAAAGCCCACCCCCATAGCTCTAGCCCGCTGACTGCCGCTAAAATCTAGCCCACAAAGCAGCTGCTGAACATAATGATAATCATCAATTGTTGTATTTGTTAAGCACTTACTGTTTTCAATCATATTTCTTGAACACTTACTGTGTGCAAAGCACTGTACTGAGCGGTTGGGAGAGTACAATATAACATCAGACACATTCCAGGTGCAGAATGAGCTCACAGTCTAGAGACGAAGCTCTAGAGAGAGAGACAGATATTAATATAAATAAATAAATTGATAGAGAGATAAATAATTGTAGATCCATACAGAAATATCATGCTGGTACAAGCTCTCATGATATCCCGGCTGGATTACTGTGTCAGCCTTCTCTCTGATCTCCTCCCGTCTCTCCTCGCTCCAGTCTATCCTTCATTCCGCTGCCCGGATCATCTTCCTACAAAAACGCTCTGGGCATGTCAGTCCCCTCCTGCCAGGACTCAACACCCACAATACCACTAGATTGTAAACTCCTGCAGAGCAGGGATCACGTCTACTGACTGTATTGCACGATACTCTCCCAAATGCTTAGTACAGTTCTCTGTACAGAGTAAGCCCTCAATAAATACTATTCATCGATTGCCATCAGTTATTTATTTATTTTAATGTCTGTCTCCCCCTTGGGACTGTAAACTCCTGGAGGGAGGGAAACATGTCTACCAGCTCTATTGCATTACACTCTCACAAGTGTTCAGTACAGCGCTCTGCCTACGGTAAGTGCTTAATAACATCCAGGAGTTGCTTAATAAATAGTATTACTACTACTAGGGCCCCACTTCCTTGTATGATGACTGCCTGTTGGGGTAGGAGAGGACGGTGAAGTGGAAAGAGCACCGGCCTGGGAGTCAGAAGGTCTTCGGTTCTAATCCTGCCTCCTCCACTTGCCTGCTGTGTGACCTTGGGCAAGACACTTCCCTTTTCGGTGCCTCAGTTCCCTCATCTGTTAAATGGGGACTGCGACTGCGTGAGTCCCACGCGGGACAGGGACTGCGTCCACCCGATTTGTCCGTATCCACCCCAACCCTTAATACAGTGCTCGTCACTAGTGAGTGCTTCACAGATACCATAATTATTATTATTAAAAGGGTTTTGTCAGTAAAACCAGTCGATGTGCTCTTAACCCCGCAGCTGGTTGGATTCGAGTCAGCAGACACGAAACAGACGCTGCATCACGCGAGGAAAATTCCTGCCTCAGCCGGGGGCAGAGGGGATGTGGAGTCAGAAGGACGGGGCCCGAGGCGGGCCGGCAGGCGGGATCACCCGAGGCAGTGACCGTGAGAGCCCAGAACCCAAAAAAGAGGCCTTACCGGACACGAAGGAGGCGTGTGGACGACGATGATGATGTCAGCCCCCTTCCTTGGAGGATGATGTCAGTGCTCTGCAGATGTTGCTCCAGAGGGATGGGAGCCAAAGTCTATATTTGGGCAGAATTCGATCGACCTTCAGCGCTAGGTGCCCGTCTGGAGACTGCCAGGATAAGAATAATAATGCCAATTGTGGTATTCGCCAAGTGCTCACTCACTGCCAGGCACCGTTCTAAATGCTAGGGTAGATACAAGGTAATCGGGTTGGACACAGTCATTCAGTCATTCGTTCAATCGTATTTATTGAGCGCTTACTGCGCACAGAGCACCGTACTAAACGCTTGGAAAGTACAATTGGGCAACAGATGGAGACAATCCCTGCCCAACAACAGACTCACAGTCTAGAAGGGGGAGACAGACAACAAAACAAAACAAGTAGGCATCGATGGCATCAAAATAGATAAATAGAGTTATATCTTGTCCCACGTGGGGGTCTCAGCCTTAATCCCCATTTTCAGATGAGATAACTGAGGGACAGAGAACTGAAGTGACTTGCATGAGGCACAAGTGGCAGATTTGGGATTAAAACTCATGGCCTCTGACTCCCAGGCCTGGGCTCTATCCACTACGCCATGCTGCTTCTTTAGACCGTAGGTTTGTTGTGGGCAGGGTATTTTGTCTGTTTTATTGTTATATTATACTCTCCCAAGTGCTCAGTACAGTGTTCTGCACACAATAAGTACTCAATAAATATGATTGACCAACTAACGGACTCTACAGGTTTGGAGGGGGGAAGGTTTGGGGCCCACCAGAACCATTTTTTTCATGATCCTTTTTAAGCACTTACTATGTTCCAGTCACTGTTCTAAGTAATAATAATAATAATGTTGGTATTTGTTAAGCGCTTACTATGTGCAGAGCACTGTTCTAAGCGCTGGGGTAGACACAGGGGAATCAGCTTGTCCCACGTGGGGCTCACAGTCTTAATCCCCATTTTACAGATGAGGTAACTGAGGCACAGAGCAGTTAAGTGACTTGCCCACAGTCACACAGCTGACAAGTGGCAGAGCTGGGATTCGAACCCATGACCTCTGATTCCAAAGCCCGTGCTCTTTCCACTGAGCCACGCTGCTTCTCCAAGCTAGGGTAGTTACAAGCTAATAGGGCCCCACATGGTGCTCACAGTCTTCAACCCCATTTTCCAGATGGGCGAACTGAGGCCCAGAGAAGTGAAATGGCAGAGAAGTGAAATGGCTTGCCCAAGGTCACACAGGAGATAAGTGGCGATTAGAACCCATGGCCCTCTGACTCCCAGACTGGGGCTCTATCCACTAGGCCCTTCTGCTTCTCATGGGGATGTCACCCTGACCGTCAGCCCCCGAGACGGAGGACCTGCATGCGAGTGAACTTAAGTGGGATCAGTTAGAACATTAAAGCCGAAAAAGGCCCGGGAATGATGGGCATCAAAACTGTTATCCCGGGTGAGCACGTACTTTTGGGTTTTTTAACGGTATTTATTAAGCACTTACTACATACCAGGCACTATAAGCTTGTCCTCTAGACTGGAAGTTCATTGTGGACAGGGAATATGTCTGTTTATTATTCTATCGTATTCTCCCAAGTGCTTAGTACAGTGTTCTGCACACATTAAGCGCTCAATAAATACAATTGATTGACTAAGAGTTGGGATAGATACAAGCATATCAGGTAGGACAGGGTCCACACAGGGCTCACTGTCTTAAACGCCATTTTAAAGATGAGAGAACTGAGGCCCAGAGAAGTAAAGTTCATTCAATAGTATTTATTGAGGGCTTACTAAAGTGACTTGCCCAAGGTCACATGGCTGACGAGTGGTGAAGCCAGGATCAGAACCCGTATTCTTCTGACTCCCAGGCCTGTGCTCTAACCAGCAGGCCATGCTGCTTCATTTCTTTAAAATTTCTTTAAAATTTCTTGCCTTTCTTAAGAGAAGCAGCATGGCTCAGTGGAAAGACCTGGGGCTTGGGAGTCAGAGGTGATGGGTTCTAATCCCGGCTCAGCCACTTGTCAGCTTTGTGACTCTGAGCAAATCATTTGACATCTCTGTGCCTCAGTTCCCTCATCTGTAAAATGGGGGTGAAGACTGTGAGCCCCATGTGGGACAACCTGATCACCTTGTATCCTCTCCAGCGCTTAGAACAGTGCTTTGCACATAGTAAGCGCTTATCAAATGCCATCCTTATTATTAAGGGAACAACATCATTTTCAGAGTAAAAGGGAAATAAACCCTACCTCACCCCAGCCCACACATTTAGCTCCTCCAACGCCAACTTCCTCACTGCATCTCGATCCTGTCTATCTCACCCACCCTGACCCCTCACCCCCATTCTCCCTCTGGCCTGGATCTCTCTCATTCATTCATTCAGTTGTATTTATTGAGCATTTACTATGTGCAGAGAACTGTACTAAGCACTTGGGATGTACACTTCGGCAACAGTTAGACACAATCCCTGCCCAATGACGGGCTCACAGTCTAAACGGGGGAGACTAAAATCACATCCCTTCCAAGAAACCTTCCCCAACTAACCCCTCATTTCCCTTTTTTTTTAATGGGCTACTGTAAGTGCTCACTATCAGCCAGGCACTGTTCTAAGAGCTGGAGCTGATACAAGGTAATCAGGTCGGACACAGTCCCTGTCCCACGAGGGATTCACAGTCTTAATCCCCTTTTATGGATGAGGGAACTGAGGCCCAGAGAAGTGAAGTGACTTGATCAAGATGACACAGCAGACAGGCGGCGGGGCCGGGACTAGAACCCACATCCTTCTGACTCCCAGGCCCAGCTCTAAGCACTAGACCACACTGCTTCTCTTCCCCACCCTCCCCTCTGTGTCGACTCCGCGCTTGGCTGTGTGGCCCTTAAGTACTCTGATACTCGCTCCAGCCCCACAGCACTTAGGCATATATTCACTCATTCATTCATTCAGTAGTATTTATTAAGCGCTTACTATGTGCAGAGCACTGTCCTAAGTGCTTGGAATATACAATTCTGCAACAGATAGAGACAATCCCTGCCCAATGACTGGCTCACAGTCTAATCGGGGGAGACCCTCGCACACACCATTTCCTCTATTTCAAATTTATTTCAACGTCTCCCCCTCTAAACTGAAAGCTCGTTGTGGGCAGGGATTGCGGGTACCAATTCTATTGGATCGTACTTACTTTCCCTTACACTTTGTACAGTGCTGAGCACATAGTAAGCACTCAATAAATTCTATTGATTGATGGATTGATCATTTGAGTCCTACATTCATAGCTACACAATCTGTGGTGTCCCAAACGCATGTTTTCACTCCGTATTCTGGGTTCGACACCATTAGGGGCCCTGTAGACTGCAAACTTCCCATGGGCAGGGAATGGGTCTATCAGCTCTGTTCTGCTGGACTCTCCCAAGCGCTTAGTACAGTGCTCTGCACACAGTAAGTGCAAGAAGCAGCATGGCCTAATGGTTAGAGCATGGGCCTGGGAGTCAGAAGGACCAGGTTCTAATCCCAGCTCTGCCATGTACCTGCTGTGTGATCTCGGGCATGTCACTTCACTTCTCTGTGCCTCATTTCCCTCATTTGTTACATGGGGATTGACAGTGAGCCCCACATGGGACACCTGAGGAGCTTGTTTCTACCCCAGCGCTTAGTACAGGGCTTGGAGAACAGTAATCGCTTAACAAATATCATCCTTCTCAAAATCATTGGGAAGTGCTCAATAAATAGGATTGACTGATTGATAGATTGATTGATTGATTGATAGGGGATTGGGTAACATTCATCCACCAGTGCAAGTTTGTGTGGATACGACAGGTTTGTGCTGTCACAAGAAATGATTGTGTGTGCGGGTGAAGTCAGTTCCAATGAACGCAACAGTGAGAGTTTTTCTCAATCCAGCATTGTGCACCAAATGCAACCCCCCAGAACGGCCAAGCTGACCCGGGTACAAGCACACGCAAACGTATGCACACACCCACATGCATCATGCGGCAAAGAAGCTCCGACATATTTTGTGCATTTAAAGTTTGCCTTTCCCTGCCCAGCTGCATAGATTACCAACAGCCTTAAAGGAGCGTCTCTCCCTCGTCGGTCTTTTCACCGGGCGAAGATGTAAATTCCCACAACCCACAGAGCGCACGATACACCGCATGAGCCTTCCTCCGCTCCCCTCACAGCCCACCTTCTGGGCCCAGACGTGAGTGACTTGCCCAAACTCCCAGAGCTGACAAGTGGCGGGTCGGGATTAGAACCCATGACCTCTGACTCCCAAGCCCGTGCTCTTTCCACTGAGCCCGCTGCTTCTCTCCCATAAATTCAGTCAATCACGTTTATTGAACGCTTACTGTATACAGAGCATATATTAACTAAATTGAGGGTCATTTTAATATCTACCTATTTATCATAATGTCTGTCTCCCCCTCTAGACTGTAAGCTCCTGTGGGCGGGGAATGTGTCTACCAACTCTGTTTTACTGCACTCTCCCAAGCGCGTAGCGCAGTGCTTTGCCCCCAGTAAGCGCTCAATAAATGCCATTGATCGATTCAGGAGGGGGGGAAAAAAATCTCTCCATCAGACATTTTCTCATCCTCCTTTAGCAAAATGAAGAGAGCAGGAGTTAACCCTTGAGGTGCTAGCAGTTCCGAGTAAAATGGCAGGCAATAAATGTCTCTTCACAGGTAGATTTGACAGAAAGAGCCAATAAAATGGTAGTTTAGTTCCTGAAGTGAATCTGGAGAAGAATTCTTACACACCTGAACTTCTGATGCACACTTCTCTCTTGAACACAGCTATCACGTTGGGGCGGTGGGAAGAGGACGGAGGGAGGAAAAGAGGTGAGGAATAATGGTATTTATTGAGCACCCAGTTGGTGCAATGTACTCTATGAAGCAGGTGGGAGAGAGAAGCGGCATGTTCCCTGCCCAGAAGGAGCTTACAACTGGGAGAGAGATAAAGAGAAGGGGAGAAAGGAGAGGGAGAGGGACAGCAAAGAAAGAGACAGGAGAGAAGGAGGCAGAGAGAGAGAATGGGAGAAAGGGAGAGAGAGGGAGAGAATAGGAAAAAAGGAAAGATGAGAGAAGAGGGGAGTAGAAGGAGAGATACACAGGAGAGCGATAGAGGAAGACAGAAGTAGAGAATACGAGAGTCAACTGTCTGCTGCGTAACCTTGAGCAAGTCACTTAACTTCTCTGAGCCTCAGTTACCTCATCTGTAAAATGGGGATTAAGAATGCCAGCCCCACGTGGGACCTGATTAAACTTGTATCTACCCCATCGCGCTTAGAACATAGTAAGTGCTTAACAGATACCATAAAGAGAGGGTGAGAGAAGAGGGGAGGGGAGGGAGAGTATAGGAGAGAGGGAGAGATGGAAGAAGAAGGGGGGAGAGGCAAAGAAAGAGAGGAGAGAATAAGAGAGAGGGAGAAAGGAGAGGAAAAGAGAGGAGGAGAGGGAGGGAGAGAGGAGGAGGTGAAAGGAATAGGGGAAAAGAAGAAAGAAAAGGGAGAAAGAGACAGAGGGAGAGAGAAGAAGCGGGGGAGAAAGGGGGAGAGAGGAGGGGAAAAGAAGAAATGAGAGGGAGAAAGAGACACAGAGAGGGAGACCATAAGAAAGAGGGAGAGAGAAGAGGAGAGAGAAATGGGAGAAAGGAGAAGGGGGAAAGAAGAAAGGAGAGGGAGGGATAGGACGAAAGTGGAGGAAAGAGGAGAAAAAGGAGGAGAGGGGAGGGGAAAGAGGAGGAAAGGGAGAGAGAGAGGTGGAAATGGGGGAAGAGTGGGGAGGAGAAGGAGAATGGGAAGAGAAGAAGAAAGGATTTTTATGTGGAGAGTCTCATGTGGAAAGAGACACAGACTCAAGCTCTAATAAAAACATCTAGCTTCGATTCTCTGGTGCAGTTCAGTGAGGACAAAGATTCATGCATTAAAGCTTTGGGCCCCTGTTCTGAAATAAAGTAGTTTGATTATCAAATATTTGCTGAAGGAAACCCAGCCCATCTTTCAGCACCTGGTAGAAGGCCTGAATTCATTGACTAGATTGTTTTTCTTGCAAAAAGATTAAACAGGCTGGAACCAGTTTGGGCCTGTAAACACCTCATAACCCATATGTGTGTTTCAGCCCCTCCTTGTCTGAAGGTAAACAGAAGCGAAGCCGGGAACTGACATCTGCTCCAAACCCCAAAGTGTTTTCCCACAAAGGAAAACCCTCAGGAGGTTGGAGTAGTGGCTCCTTTTCCAGAAGAGGGATGTTATTATCAATCGATGGTATTTATTGAGCGCTTACTGTGTGCCGAGCACTGTACTGAGCGCTTGGGAGAGTACAACAGAATGGGTAGGTGCGTTCCCTGCCCTCAAAGAGACTAGTCAGAAGGCCCATCAAGAAGCCTTCCTTGACTAAGACCTCCTCTCCTCTTCTCCCACTCCCTTCTGCGTCACCCTGACTCGCTCCCTTCGTTCATCTTCCCTCCCAGCCCCACAGCATGTATGGGCATATCTGTAATTCATTCATTTATTTATATTAATGCCCATCTCCCCCTTCTAGACTGTAAACTCATTTTGGGCAGGGAATGTGTCTGGACTGTACTCTCCCAAGCACTCAGTACAGTGCTTTGCACGCAGTAAACAATAAATACGACCGAATGAATCGAGGGGGAGACAGACATTAAAATAAATTATGGATATATTACATTGTATATTATACATTTTGTATTTATCCTAATGTCCGGTGGAAGAGATCCTAGCTCTATCTTCCGGCTGTGTGACCTGCAGCGCGTTGATTAGCTTCTCTGGCCTCAGTTGCCTCGTCTATAAAATGGGGGTGAAGAGTGTGAGCCCTATGCGGGACAGGGAGTGGGTCCAGCCCGATTAACTTGGATCTACCTCAACGCTTAGTACAGTGCCTGGCACATAGTAAGTGCTTAACAACTACCATTAACAAAAAAAAACTTGCACAGAGCCCAGTCTTTTTTCGTCTATGCTTCAGGTTCTACCCACCCCCCCGCACACCAATTAGCATCTCAGCCTTTACCTTTCCAACCTCCCTTTCCCTCTTTGTACACAATGACTGAAAATCCTCCTATCTGTAAATTATTGTCCGTCTGTCTCTACTATTTGACCTCCTTGTATCTCCTACATGTCCAGATACAAGCTAATCAGGCTGGACCCAGTCCCTGTCCCTTGTGGACCTCACAGTCTTAATCCCCATTTTACAGATGAGATACAATGAGGCACAGGAAAGTGAAATGACTTGCCCAGGGTCCAACAACAGACAAGCAGCGGAGTCCTCTGACTCCTGACCGTGTGCTTTCTTCACTAGATTATGCTGCCTCTCAAGAACAAATATTTAATTTTATTAAAAATAGCAATGAAGATAATGATAATAATAACAATAATGATAATAATATCTCATCTATCTCACTGCTGCCCTCTCACCCTCGTCCTGCCTCTGGCTTGGAACGCCCTGCCCTCCCTCCTCATAGACGAAGACAATGACTCTCCCCACCTTCCAAGGCTTAGCGAAGGCCCATCTCCTCCAAGAGGTCTTCCCCGACTAAGCCCTCTTTTCCTTTTCTTCCTCTCTCTTCTGTGTCAACCTGGCTCGCTCCCTTTATTCATCTCCCCTCCCAGCCCCACAACACTTATGTACATATCTGTCATTTTATTAACTTATATTAATTTCTGTCTCCCCCTCTAGATTGTAGGTTTGTCGGGGGCAGGGAATGGTGTTATATTGTATAATAATAATAATAATTTAATTCATTCATTCAGTGGTATTTATTGAGCACTTACTGTGTGCAGAGCACTGTACTAAGTGTTTGGAATGTACAATTCGGCTATAGATAGAGATAACCCCTGCCCAACAACGGGCTCACAGTCTAAAAAGTTAAGCGCTTACTATGTGCCAGGCACTGTTCTAAGCACTGGGGGGATACAAGGTAGTGGGATTGTCCCACGTGGGGCTCACAGTCTTCATCCCCATTTTCCAGATGAGGTAACTGAGGCACAGAGAAGTGAAGCGACTTGTCCAGAGTCACACAGCTGACAAGTGGCAGAATCGGGATTAGAACCCACGACCTCTGACTCCCAAGCCCGGGCTCTTGCCACTTGTACATACGAGGCACTATAAGCTCGTCCTCTAGCCTGGAAGCTCATTGTGGACAGGCAATGTGTCATTTATGGTTCTATTGTAATCTCCCAAGCGCTTAGTACAGTGCTCTGCACACAGCAAGCGCTCAATAAATATGACTGACTAACGTCGGTGAAGACCCCACATGCACTTGACAATGTGTGGGCCCCTTGCCTGCCAACTGGCCAGCTGCCTTGGCAGAATCACAAGGAAAGATGAGACTGGTACTGCACAAGTGCTTAGTACAGTGCTCTACACACAGTAAGCATTCAATAAATCTGATTGATTGATTGAATGATTGGCTTTTGGGATTCTGCTTTCTGCCTGTCTAGGAAGGGGCCAGGAATGAAGATGATCTGACAGTTGCAAAACCGCCAGAGGAATAGTGAATTCATTCAGTCAGTCAATCGTATTTACTGAGCGCTTACTGTGTAAGAGCACTGAGCACTGTACTAAGGGCTGAGAAGCAGCATGGCTTAGTGGAAAAAAACACGGGCTTGGAAGTCGGAGGTCGTGGGTTCTAATCCTGATTCCGCCACTTGTCAGCTGTGTGACTGTGGGCAAGTCACTTCACTTCTCTGTGCCTCAGTTACCTCATCTGTAAAATGGGGATTAACTGTGAGCCTCACGTGGGACGACCTGATGACCCTGTATCTCCCCCAGCGCTTAGAACGGTGCTCTGCACATAGTAAGCGCTTAACAAATACCAACAGTATTATTATTATTATTTTCTGTGCCTCAGTGACCTCATCCGTAAAATGGGGATGAAGACTGTGACCCTCACTTGGGGCATCCTGATTACCTTGTATCTACCCCAGCGCTGGACACATAGTAAGCGTTTAACAAATACCAGCATTATTATTATTATTACAGAGCACTGTTTAAGGGCTTGGGAGAGGCCAGTAGAACAATAGACACATTCCCTGCCCACGGTGAGTTTACAATCTAGAGGAGGGGAGTCAGGAGATGTCCGGCAGTGAGGCCAGTGGCGGAGGGTGGGAGGGAGGAGGAGGATGGGAGGGTCAGACGTCGTGGCCGAGGGCCACAGACCGGACAGAGGCCACGTTTGGCTCTCCGGTTGCTCTTGGATGCTTAGTCAGTCAGTCAGGCAATCTTCTCTACTGAGCACTTACTGTGTGCAGAGCACTGGACTAAGCACTTGGGAAAGCACACTATAACGATAAAAAGACACATTCCCTGCCCACAACTAGCTTACAGTCTAGAGGGGGAGACAGATATTAATCAAAATAAATAAATGATGGAAATGTACATAAGTGCCGTGGGGCTGGGGGCGGGTGATGAATAAAGGGAGCACGTCAGGGCGACACAGAAGACGGGGGAGAAGAGGAAAGGAGGGCTTAGTCAGGGAAGTCGATTAGCCTCTCTGGGCCTCAGTTTCCTTATCTGTAAAATGGTGATAAGATAGCCGCGCTCTCTTGGGCTGTGAGGCCAAAGTGGGACAGGGTCCGGGTTTGACCACGTGATCTTTGCCTACCCCACAGACTAAAACTGCGCTCGGCACAGAGCGAGGCCCTGATCAATAGGATAATGATCGATACTTCTTTTTCCATACCTGCATCACATGAGAGGAGAAAGTCAGCCAGTCTTTTGTATTTACTGTGTGCAGAGCACTGTATTAATGCCTTGGGAGAGAAGAATACATTTCCTGCCCGCAAAGAGCTTACAGTCTAGGCTGGGAAAAGCTCTGACAAGTAAGGCCTGAGCCCTGTGGAATTTTTTGAAGTTGTTAATCCTGTCTCTATGTTGTCCCTGCTTAATGAATCAATCAATCATATTCACTGAGGAAGCTCCATCAATCAATCAGTCATATTTATTAAGCATTTACAGCATTCAAAGCACCGTACTAAGCACTTGGGAGACTACGCTGTAACAGAGTTGGTAGAGACATTCCCAGCCCACAGTAGTCTGGAGGGGGAGACAGACATTAATGTACGTAAATAAATTACGGATATGGACACAAGTGCCGTGTGGTTAAGGGCGGGGGATATGAATAAAGGGAGCAAATCAAGGTGACGCAGAAGGGAGTGGGAGAAGAGGAAATGAGGGCTTAGTCAGAGAAGGCCTCATTTCCTCTTCTTCCACTCCCATAGACCCTACAGCGATTGTGTCTGTTCTGCTTATCTGGTATCTACACCAGCAGCAGCGTGGCTTAGTGGAGAGAATGCGGGTCTGGGAGTCTGAAGGACCTGGGTTCTAATTCCGGCTCTGCCACGCGTTTGCTCGGTGACCTTGGCCGAGTCACTTAACTTCTCTGTGCCTCAGTTACCTCACCTGTAAAACGGGGATGAAAACTGTGAGCCCCATGTGGGACAGGGACTGTGACCAACCCGATAAACACATATCTACCTCAGGGCTTAGTACAGTGCCTGGCACATAGTAAGTGTTTAACAAGTACCATAATTCTTATTATTATTAGTATAAGGCACAGTGCTTGGCAGAGAGTAAGCTCTGACAAACACCCTCACTGAACACCAACTGTGGGTCAAGAACTATTGTTCTATTTTGCTCAAGCACACAACTTGCCTAAATCAATCAATCAATGTTGGCATTTATTGAGAGCTTACTGTACGTAGAGCACTGTACTACGCATTTGGGAGAGGACAATACAAAAAAAATAGGTATAGATAGTGACTTTTCTAGTTTTTCCACCTATCCCGGTAAGGCAGAAAAACAGAATTCAGAGCAGAGAATAGCAACATCACTTACTAAAAGCCCCAAGTTGAGCTGGGTTCTGGTCCAGGCTCCACCACTCAACTGCTGTGTGACCTTGGGCACGTCGCTTCACTTCTCTGTGCCTCAGTTACTTTATCTGTAAAATGGGGATTGAGACTGTGAGCCCCGTGTGAGACAGGGAGTGGGTCCAACCTGATTATCTTGTGTCTACCCCAGCGCTTAGAAGAGTCCCTGGCACACAGTAAGCACTTCACAAATAAATACATAAAAATCCGATAAGCAGTGCCGGGCTTGAACAATTTGGCAACAGAGGGGAATAAAGATGCCCGAGAAGAATCAGATTTTATTGGTCCTCCACAAGAGAAGCAGCGTGGCTCAGTGGAAAGAGCCCGGGCTAGGGAGTCAGAGATCATGGGTTCAAATCCCGGCTCTGCCGCTTGTCAGCTGTGTGACTTTGGGCAAGTCAGTTAACTTCTCTGGGTCTCAGTTACCTCATCTGCAAAATGGGGATTAAGACTGTGAGCCCATGTGGGACAATCTGATCACCTTGTATCCCCCCAGCGCTTAGAACAGTGCTTTGTACATAGTAAGCGCTTAACAAATGACAACATTATTATTATAAAGAAGTCAGAAGCTGTCTCAGCAAGGCTCCTTCTTCTCCTGGTTCCCTCCCGGAGAACTGCGGGATTCGTCGGTCTACTGTGTGCAATCTTCCAAAGCGTCTGGCCCTGGCCTTGGTTTGGAAAGCCGGGCTATCTGCCAGCACTTCAATACCTTCCAATCAATCGCTCAATCAATCAATCATTCATTCATTCCATCGTATTTACTGAACACTTACTGTATGAAGAGAACTATAAGAAACAGGCACAGTCATATTTAGTGAGTGCTTAGTATGTGCAGAGCACTGAACTAAGCGATTGGGAGAGTACAATAAAACAGAATTCATTCATTCATTCATTCATTCCATTGGTATTTACTGAGTGCTTACTCTGTGCAGAGCACTGTAATAAGATCTTGAAAAGTACTATTGGGCAACTGATGATGACATTTGTTAAGCACTTACTATGTGTAAAGCATTGTTCAAAGCACTGTTCAAAGCACTGGGGAGGATACAAGATGATCAGATCAGCTTGTCCCACGTGGGGCTCACAGTCTTAATCCCCATTTTACAGTTGAGGGAACTGAGGCACAGAGAAGTGAAGTGACTTGCCCAAAGTCTCCCAGCGGACAAGCGGCGGAGCCGGGATTAGAACCCATGACCCCTGACTCCCCAGCCCGGGCTCTTTCCACTGAGCCACACTGCTTCTCTGTAGAGATAATCCCTACCCAACAACAGGCTCATAGTCTACAAGGGGGATTAGCAGTCACGTTCTCTGTCCATAAACTTAGGGTCTAGAGGGGGAGACAGACATAAATATGAATAAATGGAGTAATTTATAAAATGTAATTTAAAGATAATAATAATGTTGGTATTTGTTAAGCACTCACTATGTGCCGAGCACTGTTCTAAGCGCTGGGGTAGATACAAAGTAATTAGGTTGTCCCACATGAGGCTCCCAGTCTTCATCCCCATTTTACAGATGAGGTAACTGAGGCACCGAGAAGTGAAATGTCTAGCCCACAGTCACACAGCTGATACATAAGTGCGGTGGGATTGGGGGTGGGGTGAATATCAAATGTCCAAAGGTCACAGTTTGAAGCGCGCAGACAATGCAGAAGGGCGAGCGAGCCAGGGAAAGGAAGGCTTAGTTGGGGAAGGCCTCTTGGAAGAGATGTGAGCTTAGTAAATGCTTTGAAGGTGGAGAGAGGGGTGGTCTGGCGGATTTGGAGGGGGAGGGAGTGCCGGGCTAGAGGGAGGACTTGGGACTCTGCTGCATTATACTCTCCCAAGTGCTTAGTACAGTGCTCGGCACACAGTAAATGCTCATTAAATACCATTGAAGATGATGATGATAACAAGAATAATAACTGTGGAATCCTTCAAGCATTTACTAGGTGCCAAGCACTGGGGTCAAATCGAGGTTGTAAGATGGGCCACGGTCCCCGTTCCACATGGGGCTCAAAGTCCAAGTAGGAGGGAGAACAGGTTCCGAATCCCCATTTTACAGATGAGGTGACTGAGGAATAGAGAAGTTAAGTGACTGGATCAAGCTCATAGAGCAGACAAGTGGCCGTGCTGGAATTAGAACCCTGGTCCCCTGGTTCCCGGACCTCAATCAGTCGATCCATCAATCAATCGATGGCATTTATCGAAGGCTACTGTACTTAGTTTCCCCAGCTGACAATGGTACAGTTGCAAAAAGGGGAAGCAGCATGGTGTAGTGGCTAGAGCCCGGGTCTGGGAGTCCGAAGATCATGGGTTCTAATCCTGGCTCCGCCACTTGTCTGCTGGGTGACCTTGGGCAAATCACTTAACTTCTCTGGGCCTCAGTGACCTCATCTGTAAAATGGGGATTGAGACTGTGAGCCCCACGTGGGACAGGGACTGTGTCCAACCCGATCTGCTCGTATCCACTCTAGCACTTAGCACAGTGCCTGGCACAGAGTTTATTTTATTAATGATGTGCATGTATCTACAATTCTATTCATTTATAATGATGCTAATGATGCCTGTTTACTTATTTTGACGTCTGTCTCCCCCCTTCTAGACTGTGAACCCACTGTGGGCAGGGATTGTCTCTACTTGTTGCTGAACTGTACTTCCCGAATGCTTAGTACAGAGCTCAATAAATACGATTGAATGAAAGAATAGTAAGCGCTTAACAAATACCATAATTATTATTATCTGCAGATAATACAGTGCTCTGCACCCAGTAAGAGCTTAATAAATATGATTGAATGAATAAAAGCAGGCACCCTGAGGGAAGAAGCAGACCCTGTGTTTCATTCAAGTTCCTACGTGTTCCTGCCTGGATGTTTGCTGTCTGCAAACTGATCGCACCTCCCGTCTCATGATAGTGATGAGATCACTCAGCCAATTGTATTTATTGAGCGCTCACTGGGTGCAGAGCACCACGCTGTGTGCCTGGGAGGGTACAATAGAGCACAGGCCTGGGAGTCAGAAGGTCATGGGTTCTAATCCCAGGTCCATCACTTTCATTTATTCATTCATTCAATAGTATTTATTGAGCAGTTACTATGTGCAGAGCACTGTACTAAGCATTTGGAATGTACAATTCAGCAACAAGTAGAGACAATCCCTGCCCATTGATGGGCTTACAGTCTAATCACTTGTCTGCTGTGTGACCTTGGGCAAGTCACTTCACTTCTCTGGACCTTAGTTATCTCAGCTGTAAAATGAGGGTGAAGACTGTGAGCCCCATGTGGGACAGGGACTGTCTCCAACCTGATGACCCTGTATCTGCCCCAGTGCTTAGAACAGTGCTTGGCACATAGTAAGGCTTAATAAATACTATTATTATTGGAAAAAGCCCTGGACCTGGTTTTAGGAGGATGTGGGCTCTAACTCTGCTACTTACTTGCTGTGTGACCTTGGGCAAGTTACTTTCATTCATTCAATAGTATTTATTGAGCGCTTACTATGTGCAGAGCACTGTACTAAGCGCTTGGAATGAACAAGTCAGCAACAGATAGAGACAGTCCCTGCCGTTTGACGGGCTTACGTACTTATCATCTGTTACTTAACATTTGTTAAATGCCAAATCTACACCTGGCACTGTACTAAGGTAATCAGTTTGGACACAGTCTATGCCCCGTGGAGCTCACAGAGAAGTGAAATGACTTACCCCAGATCACCCAGAGGACAAATGGCAGAGCTAGAATTAGAACCCAGGTCCTTCTGACTCCCAGCTCTATCCGTGCTGCTTCTCTGTGAATCAGTCTCAGTCTCCTTCGCGGGCTCCTCCTCTGCCTCCCACCCCCTAACTGTGGGTGTCCTTCAAGGTTCAGTTCTGGGTCCCCTTCTTTTTTCCATCACACCCGCTCCCTTGGAAAACTCATTCTCTCACGCGGCTTCAACTATCACTTGTCTTGCCTAAATTTAAGTCACTTAACTGTGCCTCAGTGACCTCATCTGTAAAATGGGGGATTAAGACCGTGAGTCCCAAAGGGGTCAATCTTTGCTTCTTGGCACATAGTAAGCACGTTATTATTATTATTATTGTCTTACTCTGTTGAGTCGTCTCCCACCCATATCGACGTCATGGACACATCTCTCCCAGAACGCCCCACTCTCCATCTGCCATCGTTCCGGTAGCGGATCCATAGAGTTTTATTGGGAAAAATCTGGAAGTGGTTGACCATCGCCTCCTTCCGCCCAGTAAGCTCAAGTCTCCGGCCTCAAATCTCTCCCAAACCACTGCTGCCCAGCACGGGGGAGTTTTGACTTGTAGCAGATGGCCTGCCACTCGCTAGCCACTGCCCAAGCTAGGAATGGAAATGCTTCTGCTTGACTCTCCCTCCCACAGTCGAGTCTGATGGAGTACTGGGAACTCTCCAGGTGCGACCCTGAGAGGGCAACTCTATGCTGATGACGCCCAAATGTCCATCTCCGGCCCTGATCTCTCTCCCTCTCTGCAGTTTTGCATTTCCTCCGGCCTTCAAGACATCTCTACTTGGATGTCCTCCTGTCACCTCCAACTTAATAGGACTAAAACCAAACTTATCTTCCCACCCAAACCCTGTCCTCCTGCTCATTTTCCCATCATTGTTGACGGCACCCCCATCCTTCCTGTCTCACAAGCCCATAACCTTGGCCTTATCCTTGACCCCTCTCTCTCGTTCCACACACATATTCAAGCCATCACTAAATCCCGTCAGTTCGACTTTCACAACGTGGCCAAATTCTGCCCCTTCCTCTCCATCCAAACTCCTACCACATTAATGCAAACATTTATCCTAGCCCGTCTTGATTATTTTATCGGCCTCCTTGCTGACCTCCCCTGCCTCCCATCTCTTTCCACTCCAGTCCATACTCCATTCTGCTGCTTGATTCATTTTCCTTCAAAAATAATAATAATGTTTGCATTTGTTAAGCACTTACTATGTGCAGAGTACTGTTCTAAGCGCTGAGGGAGATACAGGGTAATCAGGTTGTCCCACATAAGGCTCTCAGTCTTCATCCCTATTTTACACATGAGGGAACTGAGGCACATAGAAGTAAAGTGACTTGCCCACAGTCACACAGCTGACAAGGGGCAGAGCCTAAATTCGAACCCATGACCTCTGGCTCCCAAGCCCGGGCTCTTTCCACTGAGCCATGCTGCTTCTCTATGTTCAGACCATGTTTCCCCTCACCTCAGGAAACTCCAGGGGTTGACCATCCACCTCCACATCGAGCAAAAACTTCTCCCCATTGACTTTAAAGCCATCCAACCTCCTCACCCCCTCCTACCTCACCTCACTTCTCTCCTTCTCTAACCCAGCCCGCACACTTCATTCTTCGTTCTTAGAAGCCAGAAGTCCCAGGTCCATGTTCAAAGCCAGAAGTGGCAGCCCTGTTAGGAACCAGACGTCCTTCCTTCCTTCCCGGCTCACAAACCAATATCCTTGGCGTTATCCTTGGCTCCTCTCTCTCATTCAACCGACGCAGTCAATCCGTCGCCAAATCCTGTGGGTCCCACCATGATAACATCACTAAAATTCCCCCTTTCCGCTCCCACATTAATCCAATCACTGATCCTATCCTGCCTGGATGACTGCATCAGCCTCCTCGCTGACCTCCCAGCCTCCTATCTCTCCCCACTTCAGTCCATACTTCACTCCGCTGCCTGGAGCATCTTTCAGGGCACGTCTCCCCCTTCCTCAAAAGTCTCCAGTCGTTGCCCAACCACCTCCATATCATACAAAAACTCGTCACCTTTTGGCTTTCAAGCAGTCCATCGCCTCACCCCCTCCTACCTCACCTTGCTTCTCTCCTTCTATAACCCAGCCTGCAAACTTTGCTCCTCTGGTGCCTCTAACTTTCTCACCGGGCCTCCATCTCTCCTGTCTAGTCACTGACCACTGGCCCACGTCCAAACTCTGTCCCGGAACCCCCTCCCTCCTCAAATCTGATAATGACTCTCCCCCTTTTAAAAGCCTTACTGAAGGCCCATCTCTTCCAAGAAGCCTTCCCAGACTAAGCCCCACTTTTCCTCATTTGCCACTCCCTTCTGCGTCAGCCTGACTTGCTCCCTTCGCTCTTCCCCCTCGTCCCTCTAGCCCAGCGTGCTTATGTGCATATGAACATAGCTGTAACTTTACTTATTTGTACTGATGTCTGTCTTCCCCCCTAGAATGTGAGCTCACTGTGGGCAGGGAATGTCACTGTTTATTGTTGTACTTTCCCAAGCACTTAGTACAGTGCTTTGCACATAGTAAGTGCTTAATAAATGCGATTGAATGAATGAATGTTGCAAGCCCCTGTTAGAAGCCACAAGTCATGAGCCCCTATTAGAAGCCAGAAGTCACAGGGCCCTGTTAGATGTTAGATTGATTGGTTAAGGTTTGAAGGAAGGGAGGAAGGGAAGCACTTGTGAGGTCCCCTCCTCTTCGTTGTCCCAAATCTCCTCCCTTTTCAGGCTCCCACAAAGACCGGATATGCCCACCCTCAACTGCCACCAAAACCTGGAAAGGAGACTTAGACTTTATGTTCCAAAATTCTCAAAGGGTTTTTTTTTAATATATGGTATTTGTTAAATGCCTATTATTTGCCAGGCATTGAACTAAGCGCTGGGTTAGATACAAGATAATTAAGTTGGACACAGTTGGACACACGGGGCTCACAGTCTTCATCCCCATTTTACAGATGAGGTAACCGGGTCACAGAGAAGTTGAAGTGACGTGCTTGCAGTCACACAGCAGATGAGTGGCAGAGCTGGGATTAGAACCAAGGTTCTTCTGACTTCCAGAACTGTGCAGTTTGAAGAGGCAGGGTGGTCTAGTGGAAAGGGCTCAGGCCTGGGAGTCAAAAGAACATAGGTTTTAGTCCCAGTTCTGCCATTAGTCTGCTGTGTGACCTTGGGCTAGTCACTTAACTTCTCTGTGCCTCAGTTCTCTCATCTGTAAAATGGGGATGAAGACTGTGAGCCCCATGTGGGACAACCTGATATCCTTGTATCCTCTCCCGCCCTTAAAACAGTGCTTTGCACATAGTAAGTGCTTAACAAATACCACAATTATTATTAATATTACTACTTTCCACTAGGACATGTTGCTTCTTAAGGGATTGTTATGCCTGAGAATCCTAAACAACAATGATTAAACAACAATGTCACCAGAATGAGAAGCAGCTTGGCTTAGTGGATAGAGCATGAGCCTGAGAGTCAGAAAATCATGAGTTCAAATCCCGGCTCTGCCACTGGTCTGCTAGGTGACCTTGGGCAAGTCACTTCACTTGCCTGGGCCTCAGTTCCCTCATCTGTAAAATGGGGATTAAGAGTGTGAGCCCCATGTCCGACAGGGACTGTGTCCAACCTGATTCCCTTGAATCTGCTTAGAACAGTGCCTGGCACATATGAAGCACTTTACAAATACCACCATTATCATTATGATTATTATTAGTGAGCAGAGCTCGTGGCAATCTCAGGATCACCCCCAGATCTCCTCCCCGGACCTGCTTCCGCGGAGCTAGAACCCCGGCCCACTGTTTGGGAAACAGTGGCGGAGCCATTAACCACCAGTGAAATGTCCAAAAGGCCGGGAGTCAGGCAAAAAAAGAGGAACAGGGATGGTTTATGTAATCCACAGATTGGATCATCGGCCCCAGAATAACTAGAAGCCAAAGCACATCTCCTCCAAGAGGCCCTCCCCAACTAAGCCCTTAGAGAAGCAGCGAGACTTAATGGCTAGAACTCGGACCTGGGAGTCAGAGGTAACTGAGTTCTAATCCCAGCTCTGCCACTTAATGAATGAATCAATCAATTAATGGTATTTCTTAAACCCTTACGGTATGTATTTACTAGAGGACTGATTGGAATCAGTCAATCAATTAATGGTATTTATTTATTTTGGTATTTGTTAAGTGCATACTATGTACCAGGCACTCACTTAAACCCAGGGTTAGATACGAGCGAATCAGGTTGGACACGGTCCCTGTCCCACATGGGGCTCACATTCTTCATCCCCATTTTCCAGATGATGGAACTGAGGCCCAGAGAAGTGAAGTGACTCACCCAAGGTCCCTCAGCAGAGAAGTAGCAGAGCCAGGATTAAAATCCAGGTCCTTCTGACTCCCAGGTCAGTTGGTCTATCCACTGGGCCACTCTGCTTCTCGAAGAGCTCAATATCACTCAATATGACTCAATATGGAGAAGGAGCGTGGCTCAGCAGAAAGACCACGGGCTTTGGAGTCAGAGGTCATGGGTTCGAATTCCGGCTCTGCCACTTGTCAGCTGTGTGACTGTGGGCAAGTCACTTCACTTCTCTGTGCCTCAGTTGTCTCATCTGTAAAATGAAGATGAAGACTGTGAGCCCCACGTGGGACAACCTGATTCCCCTGTGTCTACCCCAGTGCTTAGATCAGTGCTCTGCACATAGTAAGCACTTAACAAATACCAACATTATTATGACTGACTGACTGAGTGAGTGCTTACTATGTGCAGAGTACTGTACGAAGGGCTTGGGAGAATAGCACATGGCAAGCAGCACTGAAGCATAGAAGCAGCATGGCTCAGTGGAAATAGCCCAGGCTTGGGAGTCAGAGGTCGTGGGTTCTAATCCCTGCTCCACCACTTGTCAGCTGTGTGACTTGGGGCAAGTCACTTCACTTCTCAGTGTCTCAGGTCCCTCATCCGTAAAATGAGGATTAAGACTGTGAGCCCCACATGGGAAAACCTGATGACCTCGTATCTACCCCAGTGCTTAGAACAGTGCTTGGCACCTAGTAAGTGCGTAACAAATACCATCATTATCAACATTATTTTTATATTACCACGTAACAAAATAATGGATGCATTCACTGCCCCCCGTGACTCTAAATCAATCAGTCAATCAATCAGTGGTATTTAGTGGTACTGTGTGCAGAGCACTGTACTAGGGAGTGGGGAGAGTCCAGTGGCTCAGTTGTCCCCTCCCGGTGTCCCGCGGGGACGCTGGCCGTGCCCCGTGGAGGAATTGGCCCTGTAACCGCCGCCAATATGTTCCTGTTCAGAGGACTGAGCTTCCGCTGAAACAAGCTTCAAAAATAGCTGCAATCATGGGAAAAGGATGAGGCTGCAAAGGTTGCCCACAATTCGAGCTCCTTCTTTAACTCGTTCATTCCGGCATTCTCTTTCCTATAATCATACTAATAATCATAATAACTGTGGCATTTGTTAAGCACTTACTAGGTGCCAGGCATTGTGCTAAACACTGGGGTGGATACAAGCAAATGGGGTGGGACACAGCCCCTGTCCCGGGTGGGGCTCACAGTCTCAATTCCCATTTTACAGATGAGGTAACTGATGCCCAGAGAAGTGAAGTGACTTCCTCAAGGTCATACAGCAGACCAGTAGTGGAGCTGGGATTAGAACTCATGACCTTCTGACTCCCAGGCCTGGGATCTATCCACCGTGCCATGCTGCTTCCCCAGGCTCCATTTCCCCATTCCCCACCCACCGGTTCCCTTGCTCCCTGCCTTCCTTTCCTCCCTTCTTTCCTCATTCCCTCTCTCCCTCCCTCTTTTCATCCTTCCTTTAATAATAATGATAATTTTGGTATTTGTTAAGCGCTTACTATGTGCAGAGCACTGTTCTAAGCGCTGGGGGAGATACAGGGTAATCAGGTCGTCCCACGTGAGGCTCACAGTCTTCATCCCCATTTTACAGATGAGGTAACTGAGGCACAGAGAAGTGAAGTGACTTGCCCACAGTCACCCAGCTGACAAGTGGCAGAGCGGGGATTCGAACCCATGACCTCCAACTCCCAAGCCTGGGCTCTTTCCACTGAACCACGCCGCTTCTCCTTTCCTTCCTCCCTCCCTTTCACTCTTTTTAATGGTTTCCTGCCAAAGCCCGACCCGCTCAGATCGGAGCTGGTTAGAAGGGGGAGCGAAGAACTGAAAAGCAGTGTGGGCCAGTGGATAGAGCACCGGCCTGGGAGTTGGTCATTCATTCAGTCAGTCGTATTTATTGAGAGCTTAGTGTGTACAGAGCACTATATTAAGTGCTGGGGTGGGTACAATACAATACAATGAAGCAGCGTGGCTCAGTGGAAAGAGCCTGGGCTTGGGAGTCAGAGGTCACGAGTTCGAATCCCTGCTCTGCCACTTGTCAGCTGTATGACTGTGGGCAAGTCACAACTTCTCTGGGCCTCAGTTACCTCATCTGTAAAATGGAGATGAAAACTGTGAGCCCCACGTGGGACAACCTGATTCCAACCCAGCGTTTGGAACAGTGCTCTGCACATAGTAAGTGCTTAACAAATACCAACATTATTATTACAATACAACAGTCGACAGTCATTGTTGATGTTGAAGTGGATTTAATAGGGATTGAAGGGAAGGAACAGTGGGGATGGACTTCCAGGCAAGAGGAAGGGTGTGAGTGAGTTGAGAGCAAGGCACCATGAGTAGGTCGGCATTATTACCAATAATAATAATAATAATACTATTTGTTAAGCACTTACTATGTGCCAAGCACTGTACTATGCGTTGGGTAGATACAGGATAATGAAGTCCCACATGGGACTCACAGTCTAGAGGGAGAACAGGGATTGAATCTCCATTTTGCAGATGAGGAAACAATCTCAGAGAAGTGAGGTGACTTGCCGAAGGTCACACAGCAGGCAATGGCAGACTGGGATTAGAACCCAGGTTCTCTGACTGCCAGATCCTTGCTCTCTTCATTAGAGGAGTGAAGTGTGAGGAATTAAGATAGGAGATGCTTATCTCAAATCTCTCAACTCTTGTCCAGCTCACGGGCGGGTATCTCTGTCTGTGAGTGCACCCATGCTCTTTCCATTAGAGGAGCATTAGATTAGCAAATTAGAGAGCCGACTGTGTATCTAAAAGAGAAGCGGCGTGGCTTAGTGGAAAACGCATGGGCTTGGGAGTCATAGGTCTTGGGTTCTAATCCCGCTCTGCCACTTGTCAGCTGTGTGACTTTGGGCAAGTCACTTCACTTCTCTGGGCCTCAGTTACCTCATCTGTAAAAGGGGGATGAAGACTGTGAGCCACATGTGGGACACCCTGATGACCTTGTATCTATCCCAGCGCTTAGAACAGTGCTTGGCACATAGTAAGCGCTTAACAAATACCAACAATATTATTATTGTTATTGTTAAAAGCCCATTTTACATTTAAGAAAAATCTAGGCCCAGAGAAGTGATGTGACCTACTCAAAGTCACCCAGCGGGTCAGTGGCAGAGCTAGTTTACCTGGCTCCTCTTCCAGAACCTTTCCACTGGCCCAAACTACCTGTGAAGGAAAAGGTGTGGGCCAAGGTCAGGCTCAAGGCCAGGAGGAGTGATTGAACACATTTTAACCCATTTTTTCTGGTATCTATTAAGCACTTACTTTGGGGCAGGCTCTACCCCAATAGGCTATACTAAGCACTAGGGTAAATGCGAGCTAATCAGGCTGGACTCACTCCATGTCCCACGTGGGGCTCACATTTAACAGAAGAGGGGACTGAGGCCCAGAGGAGTCAAGTTTGTTTCGTTCTGTTTTGCTCTGCTGTCTGTCTCCCCCGATTAGACTGTGAGCCCGTCACTGGGCAGGGATTGTCTCTATCTGGTGCCGAATTGTAATAACAATAATAACAATGTTGGTATTTGTTAAGCGCTTACTATGTGCCAAGCACTGTTCTAAGCGCTGGGGTAGACACAGGGGAATCAGGTTGTCCCACGTAGGGCTCACGGTCTTAATCCCCATTTTACAGATGAGGGAACTGAGGCACAGAGAAGTGAAGTGACTCACCCACAGTCACACAGCTGACAAGTGGCAGAGCTGGGATTCGAACTCATGAGCCCTGACTCCAAAGCCCGTGCTCTTTCCACTGCGCCACGCTGCTTCTCAATTGTACATTCCAAGCATTTAGTACGGTGCTGTGCTCAATAAATACTACTGAATGAATGAATGAATGAAGTGACTTGCTCAAGGTCACACAGCAAGCAAGTGGCGGGGTTGGGATTAGAACCCAGGTCCTTCTGACTCCGGGGCCTGTGCTCTAACCGCTAGGCGACCGCTGCTTCTCATGCACTGTGTTGCTATTTGTGGGGCCTGGGGCCAGTGCCCCAAGCCTGCCCCGTCAGGAGAAGGGTGAATTCACCTCTTGTTCCTCCCTGTTTATTTTCACTGGCTTCCCCGGGACCTTTATTCAATAGTATTTATTGAGCGCTTACTATGTGCAGAGCACTGTACTAAGCGCTTGGGATGAACAAGTCGGCAACAGATAGAGACAGTCCCTGCCGTCTGACGGGCTTACAGTCTAATCGGGGGAGACGGACAGACAAGAACAATGGCACTAAACAGCGTCAAGGGGAAGAACATCTCGTAAAAACCGATGGCAACTAAATAGAATCAAGACCTCAGTACAGGTGTCTGCTTGCAAGCATTTACAGACGCATAAAACGGAATGTCCCTGCCCCAAGGGGCTAATCTAAATCAGCAGACTGACTTGTGCCCGTGGAAACCCCCGACAGACACACAGACAGACAGGCAGGCAGGCAGACACACAGACAGGCAGACAGAGCTCCTCAGGGGAGTGGAATTGAAAGGTAGGAGGAGGTGGGGAGACCGCAGGGCTTGGAGAAGAACCAAGGCGATTCATTCATTCATTGATCTCCCCCCTTCCTTCCCCTCCCCTCAGCACCGTACTCGTCCGCTCAACTGTATATATTTTCATTACCCTATTTATTTTGTTAATGAGATGTACATCGCCTTGATTCTATTTATTTGCTATTGTTTTAATAAACAATGCTATTTATTGCCATCGTTCTTGTCTGTCTCCTCCGATTAGACCGTAAGCCCGTCAAAGGGCAGGGACTGTCTCTTCTCTGTTACCGATTTGTACATTCCAAGCGCTTAGTACAGCGCTCAATAAATACTATTGAATGAATGAATGATCTAATTGAGCGCTTACCGTGTGCACAGCACTGTACTAAGCGCTTGGGAGAGTACAACACAATAATATACAGTCGCATTCCCCGCCCACAATGAGCTTACAGTCTGAGGGAGGGGAGACAGACAGGAATAGAAATGAATAAAGGATCGATATGGACGTAAGTAAGTGGGGTGGGGCTGGGACGGGGGATGAATAAAGGGAACAAGTCAGGGCGACGCAGAAGGGAGTGGGAGAAGAGGAAAGGTGGGGGCTTAGTCAGGGAAGGCCTCCAGGAGGAGATGGGCCTTCAGTAAGGCTTTGAAGGGAGGGAGAGTCATTGTCTGTGGGATTTGAGGAGGCAGGACGTGGGCTAGGGATCCGCGGCGAGACGGGCGAGATGGAGGCGCGGTGAGAAGGTTAGCACCGGGGGAGCCGAGTGGGCTTCAAGTCTACTATGGGAGAGGCGGGATAGGAGGAGCCCAGATGGATCCACCAGTAGTATTTACTGAGCGTCTTAAGCACAGAGGGTTAGAATCGATCAATCGTATTTATTGAGCGCTTACTGTGTGCTTACTGTGTGCAGGGCTTGGGAGAGTACCATGGAACAATAAACAGACACATTCCCTGCCCACAACAAGTTCTAATCCCGGCTCCGCCACGTGTCTGTTGTGGGACCTTGGGCAAGTCACTTAACTTCTCTGTGCCTCAGTTACCTCATTTGTAAAATGGGGATTAAAACTGTGAGCCCCCTGTGGGATAATCTCATTAACTTGTATCTACCCCAGTGCTTAGAACAGTGCTCGGCACATAGTAAGTGCTTAACAAATACCATCATTATTATTATTATGAGAAGCAGCATGGCTTAGGAGATAGAGCCCAGGTCCGGGAGCCAGGAGGAGGTAGATTCTCCCTCCTGGCAAGTCACTTCACTTCTCTGGGCCTCAGTTCCCTCATCTGTAAAATGGGATTAAGGATGTGAGCCCCATGTGGGACAGGGACTGCGTCCAACCTGATTAGTTTATATCTACTACTCCAGCCCCAATCTCTTGACCTCTCATCTGACCAACACTCTCCCACCCAACATCTTAACAATAACAATAATAATAATAATAATGTTGGTATTTGTTAATCGCTGACTATGTGCAGAGCACTGTTCTAAGGGCTGGGATAGATACAGGGTAATCAGGTTGTCCCACGTGGGGCTCACAGTCTGAAACCCACTTTACAGGTGAGGTGACCGAGGCACAGAGAAATGAAGTGAAGCCTAAAGTCACTCAGATGACAAGTGGAGGAGCTTAACTGTGGTATTGTTAATAACTGTGGTATTTGTTAAGTACTTACTATGCTTACTTAAGTGCTTAGTACAGTGCTCTGCACACAATAAGTGATCAATAAATACGATTGAATACGCCAGGCCCTGTACTAAGGCCTGGGGTACATACAAGCTACTCAGGTTGGACATGTCCATGTTCATTCATTCAATGGTATTTATTGAGCACTTACTATGTGCAGAGCACTGTACTAAGCGCTTGGAATGTACAATTCGGCAACAGTGGGGCTCACATCTTAATCCCCTTTAGACAAATGACGGAATTAGGCCCAGAGAAGTACCAAGCGCTTAGTACAGTGCTTTGGTACAGTGTTTTGCACGCAGTAAGCGCTCAATAAATGCGACTGAATGAATGAAGTACCATGACTTGCCTAAGGCTACGGCAGACTAAGGGGCGGAGGTGGGATTAGAGCTCAGGTCCATTGAGACCTTAGAAGAGTGTGGCTTAGTGGAAAGAGCCCGGGTTTGGGAGTCAGAAGGCGTGAGTTCTAATCCCAGCTCTACCATCTGTCTGCTGTGTGACCTGGGGCAAGCCACTTAACTTCTCTGTGCCTCAGTGACCTCATCTGTAAAATGGGGATTAAGACTGTGAGCCCCACATGGGACAACCCAATTATACTGTATCTACTCCAGCGCTTAAGACACTGCTTGGTGCGTAGTAAGCGCTTAACAAATACCATCATCATCGACTCCCAGGCCCTGGCTCTTTTCACTGGGCCGCACTGCTTCTCTCTTCTTTGCACCAGTGTCAAGGGGTCACCGGGTCTGCGGGTCTCCACCGCTGTCTGCGTGAATCGGTCTTTGTCTCTCTCGCCGTGCGTGTCTGTGTAAATGCGTCAGAGCGTCACTGTGTCGGTGTGTCCCCGCCACTAGCTGTTTGTATCGGCATGTGTCCCCGTCGCTGTCTCTGTGTGTGTTTGTGTGAGTGACCTACCTGGGCATCATCGTATGTGTGTGTGTGTGTCTGTGCATCTCCCCCCCCAGCGCCGCTGCCCGGCTCTCTGGACCCGGGCCCCTGCCCAGGCTAGGGAAGCAGCGGTTTGTTCCTACTGGGGATCGGAGGCCGGGGAGAATATTTTGAAGCGGTAACTTCCCTTTCGCCGCTCTCCCCCCGCAAACCCACCTCCACCAGTGTTATTTTTCCGAGTACGAAGCCTAAGCACGGAAACCTTAATCCGAAACCAAAGAAAAAGGAAGGCGCTGCAGCCAGAATTAACCATTCAGGAGCACGGTTATCATTCCGCTCGACGTTTAGACTAGCAGGGTTCCCGACAAGGATTTTTTTCCTAGTGTAACTTACCTTGATCTCGTCTATCTCGCCGTTGACCTCTCGTCCGCATCCGCCTCTGCCTTCGAACGCCCTCCCTCTTCATAACCGAGAGATGATCACTCTCCTCACCTTCATTGCCTTATTGACCAAGAGGCCTTCCCCCACTAAGCTCGCATTTCCTCTTCTCCCAGTCCCTTCTGTGTCACCCTTGCATTTGGATTTGCATCCTTTATTCTCCCCTCCCTCAGTCTCACAGCACTTGATCCATATCCAGAATTAATTTATATTAATGTCTACCTTCCCCTCTAAACTATAAGCCCACTGTGGGCAGCGAACATGTCTACCACATCTGCTCTAGTGTACACCCCTGAGTGATTAGTACAGTGCTCTGCACATAGTAAGTGTACAATAAATACCATTGATTGAGTGAAGATTGTTGTGGGTGGGGAATGTGTCTACCAAATCTGTTATATCGTACTCTCCTAAACTCTAGGTACGGTGCTCTGTTCACAGTAAGTGCTCAATAAAAACCATTCATTGAGAACGAGCCCCTTTTTCTTCTCAGGAGACGTGCAGGGTGATTGGAATCGTCCAGACTGTGAGCCCACTGAGGGCAGGGATTGTCTCCCGTTGTTGCTGAACTGTACTTTCCAAATGCTTAGTACAGTGCTCTGCACACAGTAAGCACTCAATAAATCCGATTGAATGAATGAATGAAGGTACTTATTAAGCACTTATCAATCAGTGGAATTTGGGAGCTTATTGTGTGCAGAGTACTGTACTGAGCACATGGGAGAATAAATAATAATGTTGGTATTTGTTTGGTACTATGTGCAGAGCACTGTTCTAAGCGCTGGGGAATCAGGTTGTCCCACGTGGGGCTCACAGTCTTCATCCCCATTTTACAGATGAGGTAACTGGAGCACAGAGAAGTTGAGTGACTTGCCCACAGTCACACAGCTGACAAGGGGCAGAGCTGGGATTCAAACTCATGACCTCTGACTCCAAAGCCCGTGCTCTTTCCACTGAGCCACGCTGCTTTTCCTACAACTACACTACAACAAAGTTGGTAGATACGTTCCCTGCCCTCATTGAACTTACAGTCTCGAGGAGGATTAATATGAATAAATCGTGGTTATGTACATAAGTGTTGTGGGGCTGAGAAAGGGGTGAATAAAAATAAATCCAATTGCAAGGACGACAGAGAAGGGAGAGGGAGAAGAGGAAACGAGGGCGTAGGGCAGAACCGAGTCCGCAGGGGATGCGGAAGGGAGAGGAAGTTGGGGAAAAGAGGGCTTCAGCGGGGAAGGCCTCTTGAAGGAATCGAGACCTTAATAAGACTCTGAAGGTGGGGAGAGGGGCGGTCTGGCCGATTCGGAGGGGGAGGGAGTCCCCGGCTAGGGGGAGGACGAGGGAAAGGGGTCGACGGCGAGATAGACGAGGTCGGGGCGGGGTGAGGAAGCTGCCATTAGGGGAGCAAAATGTGCAGACTCAGTTGTAATAGATGAGGAAGGTAGGGTAGGAAGGGGTGAGTTGATTGAGTGCTTTAAAGTCGACGGCGAGGAGTTTCTGTTTGATGCGGAGGTGGGTGGGCAACCACTGGAGCTTATTGAGGAGTGGGGAGACGTGGACTGAATGGTTTTTCAGAACAATGATCCATGCGGCAGAATGAAGTGTGGACTGGAGTGGGGAGAGACAGGAGGCAGGGAGGTCAGCAAGGAGGCTGATTCGGTAGTCGAGGCGGGAAAGGAACGCTTGGATCGGCAGCGTAGCAATTTGGATGGAGGGGAAGTATTGTTGCCATGTGGAGGAGAGGGCAGAGTTAAAGCAGGTGAGGATGAGTTTAAAATGGACGCGGTCAGCCTGGTGTTTGGATTTCCTCCAGCCGCGCTTTGCGGCTCATGCAAATCTGTGAAGGCGATCCGGGGCTGCGGGTTGGTGGTACGAGATCTGCAGAGGGACAGGGGAGCGGGTGAGTCGAACTGAGTGGAGAAGGGCAGTGTCGACGGCGTGGATTTGTGCATTAGAGGAGGTATTTTGGATGTGGAGATCATTTGGGGTGTGATGGCTTTAGAAAACTGGAGAATGTCAAAAGATCAGAGGTCTCCGTAGGGGAACAGGACAGATTTGGGGCATGGTTAGAGGGGGAGGTTGTGGGAGAGAAGGCAGGTGAGGGGATTGTGGTCAGAGAGAAGAATTACAGAGTTGTTGAGGGTAGAGATTGTTGAGTGATTAATAATAATAATTCTGGTATTTGTTAAGCACTTACTGGGTGCCAAGCACTGAACTAAGCACTGGGGTGGATACAAGCATAGCAGGTTGGATAATATTCCCTGTCCCACAGGGGGTTCACAGTCTCAATTCCCATTTTACAGATGAGGTCACTGAGGCCCAGAGAAGTGATTTAATAATAATGTTGGTATTTGTTAAGCGCTTACTAGGTGCCGAGCACTGTTCTAAGCGCTGGGGTAGACACAGGGGAATCAGGTTGTCCCACGTGGGGCTCACAGTCTTAATCCCCATTTTACAGATGAGGTAACCGAGGCACCGAGAAGTGAAATGACTTGCCCAAAGTCACACAGCTGACAAGTGGCCGAGCTGGAATACGAACCCATGACCTCTGACTCCAAAGCCCGTGCTCTTTCCACTGAGCCACGCTGCTTCTCCCAGAGCAGGAAGTGGCGGAATTGGGATTAGAACCCACGACCTCTGACTCCCAGGCCTGTGTTCTATCCATTAAGCCATGCTGCTTGACTAGAGATGATGAGATGGAGCGTGTGCCCAAGTTGGTGAATGGGTGAGGTGGAGTGGAGCAAGGGGTCTCTGGAGCATGCAGCAAATGCTTAGTACAGTGCTCTGCACCCAGTAAGTGCTCAGTCGATACCATTTGTTGATTGATTGAAGATGGGTTTCTCGAAAAGCTGCTGAGGAAAGAAGAGACAAATGAGGAAAATTTCTACTTTGACTCCCAGAAACCAGCGACAGCAACAAAGCCTGTGGAACATTAGCCTAGTGAAAAGAGTACAGGGTGGGGAGTTAGGAGAGCTGGGTTCTAATTTCAGCTCCGCCGCCTGCCCGCTGAATGACCTTGGTCGAGTCATTTCGCTTCCCTAGGGCTGCAGTTTCCTCATCTGTAAAATGAAATTCGATCCCTGCCTTCCCTCCGCCCTTTGAATCTGAGGCCAGTGCAAGACAGGGATTGTGTCCAATCTGATTTTCTTGTACCTACCACTGCACTTAGTAAGCGTTTTTAAAATGTTGCTATTATTATTATTATTTTATTATTGTTATTATTAAAAGAGACCCGGCGGGGGAGAACTGAGGTGATGATTGATGACGTGCTAGCATATGGAAAGTTTTAGGGAAGAGAAAAGCGGGCAGGAACTTGGAGAGAGGGGTGTGTGTACCATCTGTTTGCCCTCTGAGATGAGGAAATGGTACTAAACCTCAGTCTCTTTCGGGAGCGACATTAATCAATGGGACCCCATGTTGCCAAACTGTTTTCAAGCCATAAATATCCAGTCAGATCAAAAGCTAGCGAGTGTTGAAATGTCGGATATTTGAAGCCAGCCAGAGAGTAATTTCAATAAATAGCATTTCTCAGATGACCTCATTCACCAAAGCGGAAGGGAAACAAACCTTTTCTAGAATCCTCCATCTCAAAACACACACTGGTTTGCCTCATTGAAAGACTTATGAATTTAATAATGCTAATAATAATGATAGTATTTGTTAAGGGCTTACTTTGTACCAAGCGCTGTTCTAAGCGCTGGGGTAGACACAAGGTAATCTGGTTGTCCCACGTGGGGCTCACAGTCTTCATTCCCATTTTACAGATGAGGTCACTGAGGCACAGAGAAGTGAAATGACTTCCCCAAGATCACACGGCAGACAAGTGGAGGAGCTGGGATTAGAACCCATGACCTTCTGACTCCCCAGGCCCGGGCTCTATCCATTAGGCCAGGTTGCTTCACTTGTGAATTTTCCCCCTCGAACCTGTCTCATTAGAACAGGTAGCGATGAGCCGCAAGGGCTGACTTGATCTTTTCGAGAAATCCAAGATGCTATCACTCTCTTTACCCGATCTCTGGTTAAGGAAATGGAAGCAGGGTGGCCGGGTGGATAGACCGTGGGCCTGGGAGTCAGAAGGACCTGGGTTCGAATTCCGACTCCACCACCTGCCTGCTGCGTGACCTTGGGCAAAGTCACTTCGCTTCTCAAATACCCATTCTGTAAAATGGGGATAAATCTGTGAGCTCCATGTGGGACAAGGACTGTATCCCACCCGATTGATTTAAGCTTAGACGGTGCTTGACACATAGCAGGCGCTCAGTAAATACCATTGCTTGATTGATTGGCATTTATTGAGCGCTTACTGTGCGAAGAGCACTAACTAAGCACTTGGGAGAGTACAATATAACAGAGTTGGTAAATACTTTCCCTGCCCACAACGAGCTTACAGTCTAGAGAGGGAGACAGATATTAACAAGCAGCAAGGTGAGGTGGATAGAGCAAGGGCATGGGAGTCAGAAAGTCATGGGTTCTAATCCTGTCTCCGCCACTTGTCTTGCTGTGCGTGTGTACTTGGGCAAGTCACTTTACTTCAGTGTGCTTCAGTTAGCTCATGCGTAAAATGGGGATTTGAGACTGTGAGCCCCACGTGGGAGAGGGACTGGGTCCAACCCGATTTGCTTGTATCCACCCTATTCATTCATTCAATCGTATTTATCGAGCGCTTACTATGTGCACGGCACTGGACTAAGCTTTTGGAATGTACAATTTGGCATCAGCTAGAGTCCATCCCTGCCCAACAACGGGCTCACAGTCTAAAAGGGAGAGACGGGCAACAAAACAAAACAAGTAGGCAAACGAAACATACCTTATTACAGTGGCTGGCACATAGAAAGCGCTTAACAAAAATCATTATTATTACTATTATTATTACCAATAATAATAAAATAAATTATGGCTGTGGACAGAAATAAAGACTATGGGGCTGAGGGTGTGGGGGATCATGAAATGCTTAAAGGATATTCATTCATTCAACAGTATTTATTGAGCGCTTGCTATGTGCAGAGCACTGTACTAAGCGCTTGGAATGGACAATTCAGCAACAGATATAGATCCAAGCGCATAGTTGACACAGAGGGAGAGGGGCAGGAGAAATGAGGGGTTAGTCATGGAAGGCCTCCTGGAGGAGATGTGATTTTAGGAGGGTTTTGAAGAGTGGGGGGGGTCTATTAGATAGGAAGTGGGAGGGAGTTCCAGGCCTGAGGGAGGCCTGGCGCTCCCCTGGGTGGTATTGGTGATAGCAATAATGATAATGATAATAACTAATGAGAGCTATAGTACTATTCCTAATAATTGAAGCACTTGTTAAGCATTTGCTAGGTTCCAAGCACTGTATTAAGTGCTGGGGAAGACAGGATAATCAGGTCCCACGTGAGGCTCACAAAGTAGGAGGGAGAATAGGTACTGAACCCCCATTTTGCAGATGTACTGAGGCCCAGAGAAGTTCAGTGACTTGCCCAAGGTCACACAGCAGATAAGCATCCAGGATTAGAACCCAGGTCCTCTAATTTCCTGGCCCGTGCCCCTTCCGTTAGGCCTCGCTGCTTCCCTCATTCCAGGACCTGGCTGCATGCCAGTCTATCTTGTGACCCAATCAATCTGTGGTATTTATTGAGCGCGTACTGTGTGCAGAGCACTCTACTAAAGTGCTTGGGAGAGCACACTATAACCGGGTTGGTAGACACGTTCCCTGCCCACAATAAGCTATGAGCCTAGAGGGGGAATGCTGAATATAATAAAAAAAAAATGATAATGGTATTTTTTAAGCGCTTACTATATGCCAAGCACTGTTCTAAGAACTGGGGTAGATACAAGGTCATCAGGTTGTCCCAAGTGGGGCTTATTCCCCATTTAACAGATGAGGTAACTGAGGCACAGAGAAGTTAAGCGAGTTGCCCAAGGTCACATAGTGGACATGGCCTAGTGGATAAAGCCCGGAACTGGGGCGGTCAGAAGGTCATGGGTTCTAATCCTTCTCCTCCTCATGTCTGCTGTGTGACCTTGGGCAAGCCACTTCACTTCTCCAAGCCTCACTTACCTCATCTGTAAAACGGGATCGAGACTGAGAGCCCCATGTGGGACAGGGACTGGGTCCAACCCCATTTGCTTGTACCCACCCCAGCGCTTAGTACAGTGTCTGGCCCATATTAAACACTTAACTACCACAATTATTACAATTATTATTATTAATATGGCAGGGAAAGATGGGTGCTGTGGGCACAGCTCAAGAAACAGACGTGGCCTCCGTGGGAGGACAAAATCTTAAGGGCTTAGTACAGTGCATTGCGCACAGTAAATGATCAATGAATACCCTTGATTGATTGATTGAGTTTCACCGGTTATTACCCCCTGGGCCCAGCGCTGTAGATTTAATCTCCAGCCGCTCAAGTGCTGGACCTCTTTGCTGAATTGATGTTGGCAGAATATGGAAAGTCGCATGAGCTCCTCAGCCTGAACGCAGCAGGGATTGACAAGCTGTCCATCGATCAATCGTAGTTATTGAGCGCTTACCCTGCGGCCTAATGGAGAGGGCTGGCCTGGGGCTCAAATGGACCCGGGTTCTAATCCAGCCTCCGCCGCTTGCCAGCTGTGGGACCGTGGGCAAGTCACTTCATTTCTCTGGGCCGCGGGTATCTCATCTGTAAAATGTGAATAGAAGAGATATTGACAGGAATGCTGTGGGGATGGCGGGGGTGGTGATGAATAAAGGGAGCAAGTCAGTGTGGTGCAGAAGGGAGAAGGGGAAGAGGAAAGGAGGGTTTAGTCAGGGAAGGGCTCTTGGAGGAGGCGGGCCTTCGATGAGGCTTCGAAGGCGGCGGAGAGTCATTGTCTGTGGGATTTGAGGAGGGAGGGAGTTCCAGGCCAGAGGCAGGATGTGGGCTGGTAGTCGGCGGCGAGATAGATGAGATGGAGGCCCAGTGAGAAGGATGGCATTAGAGGAACCAAGTATGCGCTTTGGGATAATAATAATAATATTAATGTTGGTATTCGTTAAGCGCTTACTATGTGCAAACCACTGTTCTAAGCCCTGGGGTAAAAAAAAAATTGGGATTTAAGCGCTTACTATGTGCAGGGCACTGTTCTAAGCCCTGGGGTAGATACAGGGTAATCAGGTTGTCCCACATGAGGCTCACAGTCTTCAACCCCATTTTACAGAGGAGGTAACTGAGGCTCAGAGAAGTTAAGTGACTTGCCCACTGTCACACAGCTGACAAGTGGCAGATCTGGAATTCGAACCCATGACCTCTGACTCCCAAGCCCAGGCTCTTGCCACTGCTTCCAAAGTCATCAGGAAATCATCATCAAAGTCATCATCCCGCTGCTTCCAAAGTCATCAGGTTGTCTCACGTGGGGCTCACAGCCTTCACCCCCATTTTACAGATGAGGTAACTGAGGCCCAGAGAAGGGACGTGACTTGCCCAAAGTCACACAGCTGACAGGCAGCAGAGCCAGGATTCAAACCCATGACCTCTGACTCCCAAGGCTGGGCTCTCCACACTGCTTCTGTAATGTAGTAGGAGAGTAGCGAGGTAAGAGGGGACAAGGCACACACACCCCTTCTCCAACTCTCTTCTGGCCCTTCTTCCCATGAGGTGGCCAGAACCGCACGTGACTCAGTGGAAAGAGCCCGGGCTTGGGAGTCAGAGGTCACGGGTTCGAATCCCAGCTCTGCCACTTGTAAGCTGTGTGACTGTGGGCAAGTCACTTCACTGTGCCTCAGTGACCTCATCTGTCAAATGGGGATGAAGACGGTGACCCTCACGTGGGACAACCTGATGACCCTGTATCTCCCCTGGCGCTTAGAACAGTGCTCTGCACATAGTAAGCACTTAACAAATACCAACATTATTACTATTAACCGCACGTAGGAGCGGATGGTCCGGGGGTTGCCAAGAGTGAGTAATCTGGCCGTCTTCTTTTCCTAGCCCATCCCGATGACGCCCGGCATTTTCCAATCCCACCCTGCCCAGTCCCGGCGGCCCAAGGGCAGAGCCGGCCAGCTTGGGAAATCCACGGCCGGCCGGCCCACGGGACACGTCGCCTCGGTTAAGTCGGTTTCCCCGTAAGGGCGGTGGTAGATTTCCCTCTGGTGGCAGTCGGAAAGCCCTCCGCCTCCACGGGAACCAGCCCGGCCTAGTGTGGTCGACGGTACCGACCGAGTGCTCTCTGTGGGCAGAGCTCTGTACTAGGCGCTCGGGACAGTACGAGCCAACAGAGTCGGTAGATCCGTCCCCTGCCCGCGGTGAGCTTACCATCTAGGGAGAAGCACGAGCCTGGGAGTCAGAAGACCTGCCTCCTGATCCTGGCTCCGCCACTTCATTCAGTCAATCGAATTTATTGAGCGCTTACTATGTGCGGGGCACTGTACTAAGCGCTTGTAATGGACAATTCGGCAAAGGAGAGAGACGATCCCTGCCCATTGACGGGCTTTGCCAGCCGGGTGACCCCGGGTAAGTCACCTCACAGTGGGACGGTGACTGCGTCTGCCCCGATTATCTTGTACCTGTTGTCTGCTGTGTGACTTTGGGCAAGTCACTTCACTTCTCTGTGCCTCAGTGACCTCATCTGTAAAAATGGGGATGGAGACTGTGAGTTCCTTGTGGGACAATCTGATCACCTTGTATGCCCCCAGTGCTTAGAACAGTACTTTGCACAAAGTAAGCGCTTAACAAATACCAGCATTATTATTATTACCCTGGTGGTTGGTAATAGTAAACCCTTAATAAATCAATTATTATAGTAATAATAGTGCTATCTGTTAAGCGCATACAATGTGCCAAGCACTGTTCTAAGTAATAATAATAATGATGTTGGTATTTGTTAAGCGCTTACTACGTGCAGAGCACCGTTCTAAGCGCTGGGGTAGAATCGGGGTAATCAGGTTGTCCCACGTGAGGCTCACAGTCTTAATTCCAATTTCACAGATGAGGGAACTGAGGCACAGAGAAGTGACTTGCCCACCGTCACACAGCTGACAAGTGGAAGAACTGGGATTCGAACCCATGACCTCCGACTCCCAAACCTGTGCTCTTTCCACTAAGCCACATCGCTTTGGGGTAGATACAAGTTAGTCAGGTGGGACACAGTCCCTGACCTACATGGGGATCAGCTTTAATCCCCATTTTACAGATGAGGGAACGGAGGCCCAGAAGTGACTTGTCCAAGGTCACTCAGCAGACACGTGGCGGAGTCAGGATTAGAACCCAGGTCCTTCTGACTCCCAGGCCCGTGCTCGATCGACGACCTACCCTGAATCCTGAAGCGATGGGAAACGATTTCTCCTCTAGCCCCCGACTGGGGGAGCGGGGAGCCGTCTATTTTGGAATCATTGTACCCCGTAGCCACAGCCAGTCAAAAGTGAAAACCTCCTTACCCAGCAGACCTTGGGGATTTTTGACAGCCAGAAGGGCTTGGCGGGGGGTGTGGGGGGGGGGTGTGGGCGCTCCAGGGTGTAATTGGCATCTGCTCCCCCTGGCTCTCATGTAGCACGACCAAGTAGACTCCCTGTTGAGAGGCCAGCACAAAGCTCACCTCGGCAGGTGAGAAAAAGGGAAGAGCCCGCCTTCAAATCTTCAGGCCGGGTTTCCCCACTCCTTGAGAACCTCCCCTGGTCGCCCATCCACCTCCACGTCAAACAGAAGCTCCTCACCACTGGTTTTAGAGCTCTCCATCCCCTCGCCCCCTCCTCCCTCGCCTCCCTTCTCTCCTTCTCCATCCCAGCCGGCGCGCTCCGCTCCTCTGCCGCCGCTCACCTTCACACTGGGCCTCCGTCTCACCTACACTGCCGACCTTGGGCTTCGGCCTTGAACGCCCTCCCTCCTCATACCCGACAATGCCTCTTCCCACCTTCAAAGCTTTACTGAAGGCCCACCTCCTCCAAGCAGCCTTCCTTGACTATGCCCTCCTTTCCTCTTCCCCTACTCCCTTCTGCGTCGCCCTGACTCGCTCCCTTTCTGCTTCCCCCCTCCCAGCCCCACAGCACAAATGTCCATATCTGTCACTTACTTATATTGATGCGTCTCCCTCTCTAGACCGTAAGCTCGTTGCGGGTGGGGAAATGCGTTATATTGTTCTATTGCACTCTCCCAAGCACTGCACATAGCGAGCTCTGCACATATGTGCTCTGCACATAGCGAGCGCTCAATAAATACAATTGACTGGCTGACAGACCTTCCTTTTGCTTGCAAAACCTGGCTTGCAATGACACCGCGTGATTTGAAACTGGGGCAGCATTGGTGGGAGACCCAAGGACACCTGCCCTATCCAGCCCATGAGAACCTGGAGGTCTTCCTGGCCTCAAAGTCTCGCTTTCCTCGGCCGGCCTCCAGATGAAATGGTGGGGCCTTCTTTTTTCGACTGAAGCTCCTCGTGGGAAGGGAACGTGTCTACCGACTATGTGACATTCTCCCCAAGCGTTCCGTACAGTGCTCTGCCCGCAGTAGGTGCCCAATAAATACGGCCGATTTAGTTCTTGCCTTCTGCTTGATTTGGCAAAGAGCTGCAAAGTCCTCAAATGGGATACTCTTCATCTGCTAATTCTGTTTTACCGGACCCTCCCAAGCGCTTGGTAGAGTGCTCTGCACATAATAAGCGCTGAATAAATACTACTGATTGATATCCAGATGAAAAACTCTCGGGCAGGAGAAGTGTCTGCCAACTCTGCTATATTGTACTCTCCACAGTGCTTAGTACAGTGGTCTTTACAGTAAGTACTCAATAAATACCATTCATTGATTGATTCCCATTGGCATCGACTCGCAGACGGCCGCCAGGTGAATTCGGGATCAGCGGGCTACCATCAATTTCCAATTTTCTTCCTCTAATACCAAAGAGAAACAAACACTTTACGCCTGTAAGCAGTCGGGTGGCCTGATATGTAAGAATTCAGGCATTTTACAGTCCTCCAGACTGTAAGCTCCTCGTGAGCAGGGAATGTGTCTACCAACTCGGTCCCGCTGTCCTCTCCCAAGCGCTCAGAACAGTGCTCTGCAGGCAGCAGGCACTCCAGAAATACCACCGATTGACTGAAGGCACTGAAAACAACTACGAGTTCAAGCTAGTTCGATTCAAGGAGGCTACACACCGAGATTTTTAGCGTTTTATAAGATCGTTCCGTCCACGGGTCTGGGAAGGGTCGGGCTAGCAGATCGATTAAACGGCTGTCACGGGGCTTGATGTTTCTGGAAATGGAGCCGCGGCTCCCGTGGCTCCAAGCCGCAGGGCGGATTTCGAGCCTTTAGAGAGTTCGTCCGGTCAGCGGGGGCCCCCGGCTACGAGTCTGGCACGGCGTGGCTGTGGGGGCCGCTCCGGGTCTTCAGCTGGGATTGGGCGATGTCAGCGAGCGCGCTCTGGATCTTTTCCAGAAGCAGGTCCCCCCGGTAGACCACGTCTTCCAAACAGGTAGCGGCCTCGTGGTTCTCATCCTCCAGCTTGTGCAAGCTTGCGGCCTTTAAGAGACAGAGAACAGCAACCATTTATGAAACCAGTCGGAGCCCGGGGCCTTGATGAGGGGGGAGGAGAAATGGCAGGGCGAGAGAAGGGAGCCTTTCAAGTATTCAGGGTTTCAATCGATCGATCGTTGGCATTTACTGAGCGCTTACTGTGTGAGGAGCACTGTAATCATAACCGTGGTACTTGTTAAGCGCTTACTATGTGCCAGGCACCGTTCTAAGCACTGGGGTGGATAGAATAATAATAATAATAATGTTGGTATTTGTTAAGCGCTTACTATGTGCAGAGCACTGTTCTAAGCACTGGGGGAGATACAGGGTAATCAGGTTGCCCCACGTGAGGCTCACGGTTAATCCCCATTTTACAGATGAGGTAACTGAGGTACAGAGAAGTGAAGTGACTTGCCCACAGTCACCCAGCTGACAAGGGGCAGAGCCGGGATTCGAACCCATGACCTCTGACTCCCAAGCCCGGGCTCTTTCCACTGAGCCACGCTGCGGCTGGACACAAGCCCATCCCACACAGGGCTCTCGGTCTTAATCCTATTTTACAGATGAGGGAACTGAGGCACAGACAAGTTAAGGGACTTGCACAAGGACACAGAGCAGACGAGTAGCGGAGCCGGGATTAGAAGCCAGATCCTTCTGACTCCCAGGCCCTTGCTCTCTCCGCTAGGTCATGCTGCTTCTCTGTACTAAACGCTTGGCTGAGTACAATATAACAGAGTTGTTAGGCACGTGCCTGCCCACAATGATCTTACGTCTGGGGGTGGGGGGGGTAGACGGACATTAATATAAATAAATAATGGATAGGGCCTTAATCAACGGTATTTATTAAACACTTACTGTCTGCAGAGCACTGTACTAAGTGCTTGGGGGAGGACAACATAACAGAGTTGACAGACACGTCCCCTGCCCCTAATGAGCTTACATCTAGAGGGGGAATCAGTAATATAAATAAAGGATACGCTCGTAAGTGCTCTGGGGCTGAGGGAGAGAAGAGGGGGGCAAATCCAAACGCCAGGGTGATGCTGAAGGGAGTGGGAGGGGAGGAAATGAGGGTTTCTCGGAATTCCCAACACCGAGAAGCCAAGTCCAGACCCACGACCAGCTCTCAAGCTGCGTTACAGAGAGAGGGAGACGGTTTCTAAATCACCCAGCTACTCTCACTTCTTCAGAATCATTTCCCCAAATTTTCTAGTGCTCCCTCTCCAACGCTCCTCTTGTTCTGGGGTCCGAAGGTGCTGACCCTGGAGGAGTAGCGTGGCCCGGGCCCGGGAGTCAGGCTACCCTGGGTCCTAATCCCGGCTCCACATGTGCCTGCCGTGTGACCTTGGACATGTCACTTCACTTCTCTGTGCGCCTCGGTGATCTCATCTGTAAAATGAGGATTCGAAACCTGCTGTCTCTCCGACTGTGGCCCCACACGAGACCTGATTAACTTGGATCTACCCTGGACCTTAATACAGTGCTTGGAATGTAGTAAGCGCTTAACAAATACCACAATTATTATTATTAATGCAGGAACAGGAGGGTGAGGAGGAAGAGCGAGGCAGGGCACCCCGAAGCTCGGCATGGGCCAGAGATCCAGCGCCCACGTCCACAATGAAAGGGAAGGTGGGCGCAAGGAGACCCAGCAGGACCTAAGCATCCCCGTGCGTGGCGACACCTGTATCGTCCCCACTGCCCCCAAATACCCCCTCCCAAACACTTCTGTCCATAACTCTCATTTATTTATTCCCTTTAATGTCTGATAAGCCCACTGTGGGCGGGGAACGTGTCTGTTAGATTGTTCTGTCGTACTTTCCCAAGTCCCCTCTCAGGGACAAACCTGGATAGCTTCCTGTCCTCTACCAGTCGCGACTATGGGAGGGAGAGTGAAGCAGAGGCCTGTCCATTCCTGTCCTAGCTTGGCCAGTGGCTAGCGAGTGGAAGGCCATCGGCCACAAGTCAAAACTCTCACCCGAGCTGGGCAGCAGCAGCGGCATGAGAGAGAGAGAGTCGAGGGAGGAGACTCAAGTTGACTGCAGGGAAGGAGGCGATGGTAAACCACTTCTGGATTTTCACCAAGAAAATTCTAAGGATCCACTACCAGAACGACTGCAGGTGGAGGTGGGGTGCTCTGGGAGAGATGCATCCAAGGCGTCGTTTTGGGTCGGAGATGACCAGAAGGCTTGAGACAAGACTCTCCCAAGCGCTTGGTAGAGTGCTCCGCACATGGTAAGCGCTCGATAAATACTACTTACTGACCCAACAGGGTCCTGTCCGGTCCGGAGATGACCTGCCCCGGCAGACTCGAGGCCCAGAGGCCTGGCCTGCCTTGAGCAGGGTGTTGGGGGGCATCCATGTCTGCACACAACTTCAGCCTCCCAGTTCCAACTCGGCCACGTGACCGGGAAGCAGCTTGTGGCCTAGTGGAAAAAGTCGTGCCTGGGAGTCAGAAGGACCTGGGTTCATTCGTTCATTCACTCATTTATGGAGCATTTACTGTGCGCAGAGCACTGTACTAAGCACTTGGGAGAGTAAAATACAACAATGAACAGTCACACTTCCAGCCCAGAAGGGGCTTACAGTCTAGGATGGGGGAGACCGACATCGATACGAATGAATAAAATGACAGATGTGGACATAAGTGCTGTAGGGGCGGGGTGGAGGAAGAGCAAAGGGAACAAGTCAGGGTGAGGCAGAAGGGAGTGGGAGATGAGGAGAAGTGGGGCTTGGTCTGGGAAGGCCTCTTGGAGGAGATGTACTTCAACAAGGCTCTGAAGCAGGGGGAGAGGAATTGTCTGTGGGATTTGAGGAGGGAGGGCGTTCCAGGCCAGCAGCAGGACGTGGGCAAGAGGCCGGCGGCGAGATAGACGAGATCAAGGCACAGGGAGAAGATTGGCGTCAGAGGAGCAAAGTGTGCGGGCTGGTTGGAGTAGAAGAGCAGTAAAGTGAGGGAGGAGGGAGCAAGGTGATTGACTGTTTTAAAGTTAATGGAGAAGAGTTTCTGTCTGATGCGAAGGTGGATGGGCAAACGATGGAGTTTTTTGAGGAGGGCTGACGTGTCCTGAACATTTCTGTGGAAAAATGATCCAGGCAGGAGAGTGAAGTATGGACCGGAGTGGGGAGAGACAGAAGGTTGGGATGTCAGTAAGGAGGCTGATGAAATAAACCAGAGGGATAGGATCAGTGATTGTATTAACATGGCAGCAGTTTGGATGGAGAGGAAAGGGCAGATTTTCGCAACGTTATGACTGACAGAATTTCACGATGGATGGAATATGTAGGTTGAAGGACAGAGAGGAGTCAAGGATAACACCAAGGTTACCGGTTTATGAGACAGGAAGGACGGTGGTGCCGTCTACCACGATGGGAAGTCAGGGGAGGACAGGGGGAGGATGGGAAGATAAGGCTCTGTTTGGGGCACGGTAAGTATGAGGTGACAGGAGGACAGCCAAGTAGAGATGTCTTGAAGGCACGAGGAGATGACGGTGTTTGGGGTATCGTCCGCGGAGAGGGAGAAAGAGATCCGGGATGACGGTGTTTGGGGTATCATCTGCACAGAGGTGGCAGTTGAACCCTCGAGAGAGAATGAGTTCTCCGAGGGAGTGAGTGTTGATGGAGAATAGAAGGGGACCCAGAACTGAACCGCGAGGGACCCCCACAATTAGGGGGTGGGAGACAGAGGAGGAGCCCGCGAAGGAGACAGAGAATGAGCAACCAGAGAGATAAGAGGAAAACCAGGAGGGGACAGAGTCAGTGAAGCCAAGGTTGGATAATGTTTTCAGGAGAAGGGGTTGGTCAACAGCGTCCAAGGCAGCTGAGAGGTCGAGGATGAAGTAGAGGCCACTGGATCTGGTGACCTCTGAGAAGGCGGTTTCTGTGGATTAAAGGGGGCAGAAGCCAGATTTGAAGGGGTCAAGGAGAGAATTGGAAGAGAGGAATTTGAGACAGGGGGTGTGGAAGACTCGCTCAAGGAGTCTGGAGAGGAATGGTAAGAAGGAGACAGGGCGACAACTGGAGGGAGTCGTGGGGTCAAGGAAGGGTTTTTTTAGGATGGGGGAGATGTGGGCATGTTTGAAAGCAGTGGGAAGAAGCCACTGGAGAACAAACGGTCGAAGCCGGCTGTTAGGGAGGGAAGAGGGTGAGAGCTTTGATAAAGAGAAGCAGCATGGCTCAGTGGAAAGAGCGTGGGCTTGGGAGTCAGAGGTCACGGGTTCTAATCCCGTAACTAGTCAGCTATGTCCCCTTGGGCAAGTCGCTTAACTTCTCTGTGCCTCAGTGACCTCATCTGTCAAATGGGGATAAGACTGTGACCCCCACGTGGGACAACTTGATCACCTTGTATCCCCCACCGCTCAGAACAGTGCTTTGCACATAGTAAGCGCTTAACAAATACCACAGTTTATTTTAAAGTTGCGAAGGGATGGGGTCGGATACGCAGGTGGAGGGGGTGGCATTTGAGGGGAGGCAGGAGATCTCCTCTACAGATACTGCTGGGAAGGATGGGAGAGTTGAAGAGGGGCTGGAAGGGGGAGGGACTGAGGAGGGGCAGGGGCCATTTTAGGGAGCTCACACCTAATAGTGTCAAGGTTGCTAATAAAGTAGGTGGCCGGCTCACTGGGGCAAAGGATGAGGGAGGTGGAGGGACAGGGGGCCTGAGGGGGAGTTAAACATCTGGAACAACTGGCGAGGATGATGGGCACGGGTGTCAAGAAGGGAAGAGAAATAGTTTTGCCGGGCAGAGAAGGCAGACTTAAAGCATGCAAGGATAAACTTGAAGTGGACAAAGTCGGCCTGATAATACCCCGGCTCCACCACACGTCTTCTGTGTGACCTTAGGCAAGTCACTTCACTTCTCTGGGCCTCAGTTTTCCTGTTCTCCCTCCTACGTACACTGTGAGTCTCATGTGGGGTAGGCACTATGTGTGGCTTAGTTCATTTGTATCTCCCCTGGAGCTTAAACCAGAGTTTGACCCATATCAACCACTCAACAGATGCCATATAGAGGAAAAAAACTGTGTAAAATATGGGTATGAAAGCAAATTGCTTCGCCCCTCCCAATCCGATCTGCTTGTGGGGATGGGAGTGGCTGTCACCTTCTCCATCATAGCTCAGCCTCAGCTCAGAAGAAGCGTGGCCTAGTAGGTAGAACCCGGGTCTGGAGAAGTCAGAAGGCCCTGGGTTCTAATCCCAGCTCCCCCACTTGTGTGTTGGGTATCCCTGGGCAAGTCACTTCCCTGGGCCTCAATTCCCTCATCTATAAAATGGGGATGAAGACTGCAAACCCTCTGGGGGGACAGGAACTATGCTCAACATGATTCGCTTGTAATAATAATAATAACAATAATAATGTTGGTATTTGTTAAGCGCTTACTATGTGCAGAGCACTGTTCTAAGCACCGGGATATTCATTCATTCATTCAATAGTATTTATTGAGCGCTTACTATGTGCAGAGCACTGTACTAAGCGCTTGGGATGAACAAGTTGGCAACAGATAGAGACAGTCCCTGCCGTTTGACGGGCTTACGGTCTAATCGGGGGAGATGGACAGACGAGAACAATGTAGACACAGGGGAATCAGGGGAATCAGGTTTTCCCACGTAGGACTCACAGTCTTCATCCCCATTTTACAGATGAGGTAACTGAGGCACAGAGAAGTGAAGTGACTTGCCCAAGGTCACACAGCAGACAAGTGACAGAGCCGGGATTCGAACTCATGACCTCGGACTCCAAAGCCCGTGCTCTTTCCACTGAGCCACGCTGCTTCTCAAGAACTCTAAACTCTACCCCAGAGTTTAGAACGGTGCCTGGCACATGGTAAGCGCTTAACAAATGCCATTAAAAAATGCCCAAAAAACATTAGGTCCAGATTTCTCTGCTTGGAACGTCCGCCTGTTAGAAAATATCCTTACCTGCAAAGCTGCCGTAGATTCTTCGCTGGGCAACGAATCGATCAACACGTCGATGTCCTTAGCTGTTCGCGCAATCAGGGCTGCAAAGAGCTGGGCATATTCTAGGGAAAGGTATTAAATTGGGCAGGAGTCACACCATTCATTCAATCTTACTTAATGAGTGCTCACTGTCTGCAGAGCACTGTACTAAGCGCTTGGAAAGTACAATTCGGCAACAGAGAGAGACAATCCCTACGCGACAACGGGCTCACAGTCTAGAAGTAGAGAAGCAGTGCGGCTCAGTGGAAAGAGCCCGGGCTCGGGAGTCAGAGGTCATGGGCTTGAATCTCGGCTCTGCCACTTGTCCACTGTGTGACTATGGGCAAGTCACTTAACTTCTCTGTGCCTCAGTTACCTCATCTGTAAAATGGGCAGACACTTCTCCTGCCCGAGAGTTTTTCATCTGGATATCAATCAGTAGTATTTATTCAGCGCTTATTATGTGCAGAGCACCCTACCAAGCGCTTGGGAGGGTACGGTAAAACAGAATTAGCAGCAGATGAAGAGTATCCCATTTGACGACTTTGCAGCTCTTTGCCAAATCAAGCAGAAGGCAAGAGCTAAATCACTCAGTCGTATTTACTGAGCACCCACTGCGGGCAGAGCACTGTACTAAAATGGGGATTAACTGTGAGCCGCATGTGGGACAACCTGATTACCCTGCATCTACCCCAGCGCTTAGAACAGTGCTCTGCACATAGTAGGCGCTTAACAAATACAAACATTATTATTACTATTATTATTAGAAGGAGGGAGGCAGACAACGAAACAAGACAAGTAGACAAGAAGACACCACCTTCGGGTCAATGGTCAATGCAATGAAAACCAGCTCCCTGCAAGCTTCAACTGTTGATTATTTTCCTCAACTACTAGTCACTGCTTTCCAATCCTTAGAAACACAGAGGACTGGAAAACTGAGGTTTGCTGATACATCTTAACACTGGATATTGAGAAGCAGCATGGCGGAGTGGATAGAGCACGGGCCTGGCAGTCGGAAGGTTCTAATCCCGGCTCCACCACTTGCCTGCTGTATGACCTTGGGCAAGTCACTTCACTGCTCTCTGCCTCAGTTATCTTCTCTGTAAAATGGAGATTGAGACGGTGAGTCCCGGATGGGACAGGGACTGTGTCCAACCTGGTTACCCGGCATCTACACTAGCGCACAGAACAGTGCTTGACAGAGGCAGCGTGGCTCAGTGGCAAGAACCCGGACTTGGGAGTCAGAGGTCATGGGTTTGAATCCCGGCTCCGCCACTTGTCAGCTGTGTGACTGTGGGCAAGTCACTTCACTTCTCTGTGCCTCAGTGACCTCATCTGTAAAATGGGGATTAACTATGAGCCCCACGTGGGACAACCTGATTCCCCTGTGTCTATCCCAGCGCTTAGAACAGTGCTCTGCACATAGTAAGTGCTTAACAAATACCAACATTATTATAATAAGCCCTTAACAAATACCATTGTGATTATACACTATAATTGTCCAGTAACTGGCTCAGTCCTTGCACCTTAACAATGTGGTGTTTATCTGAGAACCTTGGCTCTAACCAGGAGATGGAGCTCGCAAGTGACAGTGCAGAATTCGAAAGCAGCAGTATGGCCTCGTGGCTAGAGCCGGGGCCCGGGAGTTAGAAGGGCCTGGGTTCTCAACCGGGTTCTGCTCTGTGACCGTGGGCAAGTCACGTCACGGTGCCCCAGTTCCCTCATCTGTAAAATGCGGATTAAGACTATTACAGCCGGGATCCCGCTGTTCTATGTGCTGGGGTAGTTCAAGTTCATCAGGTTGACTTCAATATAACAGGCACATTCCCTGCCCACAGCGAGCTTATGGTGTAGACGGGAAGACAGACATTAATAAACAGCCGCCCGGACTCTGGCTTGGAGCTACCATGCCTCGTCCCCACCCTCGCACTTGAATTTGCTCCCTTTATTCCCCTCTCCCTCGGTCCCAGCGCACTTACGTCCATATCCGTCACGTACTTATTTCTATTATCGGGTCTCCCGCTCTGGACTGCCAGCCCGTTGTGGGCAGGGAACGAATCTCCCAACTCTACCACACTGTACTCTACCAAGCCCTTGGCACACGGCTCTACCCATTGTCAAGCATTCAGTAAACACCACTGATCGTCCGATCGAGGCCGTCGCCTAAACTGAGCCAAGGCATCACTTGCGAGTCACTGGGACGTCCATTCCCAAACTGCCATTTAGCATTTGGGCTTCCAGCACCCCGGAGAAGGCAAGAGGGGCAGGGAGAGGGAACGGAGAATTTGGCGGTGGTCGGAGCGACACATCTCACACTGATGTGATAGCTCCCGGAGGCGGGTTTCATGACTACGAATTCTCTCTGGGAGAGTACTACATCCCAGACTCGGGCATCAGGAAGAAACGGCTGGCTGTTCTCGATTCTGATTTTCCAATTCGATCAATCGATGGAACCCGCTGAGCACATTCTGTTGGCAGAGCACGCTCTCCCCAAACTGTGAGCCTTATGTGGGGCAGGGACTGTGTCCAACCTAATTATCGTCTGTCTACTCCGCCACCTAGCATTCAGTACATTCCCAGAGAAGCGGTGTGGCTTAGCGGAAAGAGCACGGGCCTGGGAGTCAGAGGACCTGGGATCTCCGCCTTGTTGGGTGAACCTGGGCAAGCCACTTCTCTATACTTCAGTCTCCTCAACTGTACAATGGGGAATCAATACCTGTTTTCCTCCTATTTGGACCGTGAGCCTCACGTAGGACAGCGACTGTGTCCGACCTAATTAGTGGGCACCTACCCCGGAGCTTTGGAAGAGTCTTTGAGACACAGCAAGCACTCAACAAACACCATACAAAAGAATCTTGGCACAGAGATGGGCTTAACAAATACTATAATTTTTCCCGTACGATAGAGTCAGTGGAGCCTCTATCCCTGCCCTGGAGGAGGCTCGTGGGAGACGTCGACCTGAATGTTTTTTCTTAGCCACATACCTTCGGTGGGGTTGGCGGGTTGATCTTTGTTAATGGCCGTCTGGATGTTGCTAAAGGAGGCGGGAGGGCCACACTGCTGCAGGACGCCGATGGCGTTACAAAACTGATCTGCCAGCTGCAAGAGAGAAACACAGGCACATACACAAATTTATTCTAGACTGTGAGCCCGTTGTGGGCAGGGATTGTCTGAATTGTACTTCCCAAGCACTTAGTACCGTGCTCTGTATACAGAAGGCGCTCAATAAGTACAACTGAATGAATGAATGGTATTTGTTAAGCGCTTACTAGGTGCCAAGGACCGTTCTAAGCACTAGGGTAGACATGAGGTGATCAGGTTGTCCCACCTGGGGCTCACAATCTTAATCCCCATTTTACAGATGAGGGAACGGAGGCCCAGAGAAGTGAAGTGGCTTGCCCAAGGTCACGCAGCAGACAAGTGGTGGAGCCGGGGATTGGGACCCTCGTCCTCTGATTCCCAAGCCCATGCAAGCCACGATGCTTGGGCGGGAAGTCCGTTTTCACTTTCTGGTTTGTTTCAGATTCCGCTGGTTGGAGGTTTCGATTCCTTTACCGATGGCCCCCTCTAGATCAGAAGCTCCTCGTGGGCAGCGAACGTTTCTACCGACTCTGTTGTAGTCAACTTTTCCAAGCGCTGAGCACAGCCCTCTGCACACAGGAAGCACTCAAATAATAACAACAATAATAATAGTGGTATTTGTTAAGCGTTTACTATTCCCTATCATGGGCTGTGCCTTGGCTTAGTGGAAAGAGCCCAGGCTTGGGAGTCAGAGGTCACAGATTCTAATCCCAGCTCCGTCACTAGTCTGTTGTGTGACCGTGGGCAAGTCACTTCACTTCTCTGTGCCTCAGTTCCTTCATCTGTAAAATGGGGACTGAGACTGAGCCCCTGTGTGACAACCTCATGAGCTTGAATCTACCCCAGCTCTTAGAACAGTGCTGGGCACACAGTAAGTGCTTAACAAATACCACCATTATTATTTTTTAAAAAGTTGGTATTTGTTAAGTGCTTACTATGTGCAGAGCACATAGATTAGATTATATATATGAGATTGATTAGACTGTAAGCCCGTCAAAGGGCAGGGACTGTCTCTGTTACCGATTTGTACATTCCAAGCGCTTAGTACAGTGCTCTGCGCATAGTAAGCGCTCAATAAATACTATTGAATGAAAAGAGCACTGTTCTAAGCACTGGGGTAGATACAGGGTCATCAAGTTGTTCCACGTGAGGCTCACAGTTACTTCCCATTTTACAGATGACGTAACTGAGGCACAGAGAAGTTAAGTGACTTGCCCACAGTAACACAGCAGACAAGTGGCAGAGCCGGAATTCAAACTCATGATGTCTGACTCCAAAGCCCGGGCTCTTTCCACTGAGCCACACTGCTTATTATTATAAGACAAGGGGCCTGCTCTCAAGAAGCTTAGAATTTAATGGGAGAGAAGGCTTGACAGAATTTACAGATGAGACACAGGATGGCCCAGTGGATAGACCATGGGCTTCCAAGTCAGAAGGACCTGGGTTCTAATCCCAGCCCAGCCACTTTTCTGCTGTGTGACTCTGGGCAAGCCACTTCACTTCTCTGTACTTTAGCTACCGCATTTGTAAAATGGGGATTAAGACTGCGAGCCCCGTTTGGGGCAGAGATTGGGTCCAACCCGATTTGCTGGTATCCACCACTCAGAGAAGCAGCATGGCTCAGTGGAAAGAGCCTGGGCTTCGGAGTCATAAGTCATGGGTTCGACTCCCGGCTCTGCCACTTGTCAGCTGTGTGACTGTGGGCAAATCACTTCACTTCTCTGGGCCTCAGTTACCTCATCTGTAAAATGGGGATTAACTGCGAGCCTCACGTTGGACAACCTGATGACCCTGTATCTACCCCAGCGCGCAGAACAGTGCTCTGCACATAGTAAGCGTTTAACAAATACCAACATTGTTATTATTATTACAGTGCCCGGCACACAGGAAGTGATTAACAAATTGTTTCTTTCTTTCTCCAACCCAGCCCGCTCACTTCACTCCTCTGAGCTAACCTTCTCACCGGGCCTCCGTCTCGCCGTGGACTCCTGGCCCAAGTCCTGCCTAAGGCCTGGCACCCCCTCCCTCCTCAAATCCCACAGACAACTCCTCTCCCTCCCTTCAAAGCCTTACTGAAGGCCCATCTCCTCCAAGAGGCCTTCCCAGACTAAGCCCCACTTTTTCTTCATCTCCCACTCCCTTCTGCCTCGCCCTGACTTCCTCCCTTTGCTCTCCCGGAGCCCGGCCCCGGCCCCACGGCCCTTAGGTGTATAATCTCTAATTTTACTTATTTGTATTGATGTCTGTCTCCCCCCCTCTACACTGCGAGTTCATTGTGGGCAGGGAATGTCAGTATATTGTTGCATTGTACTTTTCAAAGCGCTTAATACAGGGCTCTGCACACAGTAAATGCTTAAAAAGTACGATTGAATGAACGAATGAAATACCATAATTACCAATATTGTCTATGTGACTCTGGGCAAGTCACGTCTCTGTGACTGTGTTTTCTCATCTGTAAAGTGGGGATGAAGCGACTGTGAGCCCTGCGTCCAACCTGAACAGCTTGTACTTGCCCCAGTGCTTAGTATAGTACTCTGCACATAGGAAGTGCTTAATAAATACCATAATTATTATCATGATTTTAATTATTATGCCAAACGGGATAATTTGGAGAAATAGGGAGGTACAGGCGTGAGCAACTCCAGAGGAATCAGAGGAGAGAAAACTCATCATCAATATTGCGTGGGCAGAGCCTGGTACTAGATTCATTCATTCAATCATATTTATTCAGCGCTTACTGTGTGCAAAGCACTGTACTAGTTGCTTAGGAACATGCAATAGGACACAAAAGACAGAGCTCCTGCTCTCAAGGAGGTTCCAATCCACTGGAACAGTTTACAATCACAAGAAATAGTCTGAAAATGAGAATAAGCTTGTTTTCCCTCTCCTTTGTTAGCTCTAATAATAATAATAATAATAATGAATAATTATGGTACTTGTTGAGTACTTACTATATGCCAGGTGCTGTATTAAGCACTGGGTGGATATAAGCAAATCGGATGGACACAGTCTCTGTCCCACGTGGGGCTCACGGTCTCAGTTCTCATTTTACAGATGAGGTCACTAAGGGGCCAGTGAAGTGACTTGCCCAAGATCACACAGCACTAAAGAAAACTTCCTAGAGGAAAAACAAATGTGGGCTGACAACCGGTGTGGTCAAGGACTTATGGCAGAGAAGCAGCATGGCTTAGCGGAAAGAACCCGGGCTTGGGAGTCAGAGGCCGTGGGTTCTAATCCTGGCTCCACCATTTGTCTGCTGGGTGACCTTGGGCAAGCCACTTTACTTCTCTGGGCCTCAGTTCCCTCCTCTGTAAAAGGGGGATGAAGACTCCGAGCCCCACGTGGGACAACCTGACCCAGCGCTTAGAAGAGCGCTTGGCTCATAGTAAGTACTTAACAAATACCATCATTTATTATTATTATCTATTTATACCCATGTCTAAACAATCAGTCAATGGTATTTATTGAAAGCTCTTCCCCTGTGTAGAACACACTAAAATGTGCATCTGCACACCTGTGAATACCTGTAGACACCTGTAGACTGCAGAGCTAAAACCCTCAAGACTTTAAATGCATTGAGGGCAGGGAATGTCTGTTTTATTGTTCTACTGTATTCTGCTGGTAGTAAGTGCTCAATGAATACGACTGACTTACCTACCCTGCCCACAGCGAGCTTACAGTTTAGAGGGGCAGACACATTAATACGGATAAATACATTTTAGATATGTAAGGCTAGCGCACGGAAGGCTATAGAGAGGCAGGGTGGCTTAGTGGAAAGAGCCCAGGCTTGGGAGTCAGAGGTCATGGGTTCTAATCCCGGCTCTGCCGCCTGTCGGCTGGGTGACTCTGGGCAAGTCACGTCTCTGGGGCTCAGTTACCTCAGCTGGAAAATGGGGATTAAGACTGTGAGCCCCGTGTGGGACAACCTGATGACCTTCTATCTCCCCCAGTGCTTAGAAAAGAGGTTGGCACCTAGTAAGCGCTTAACAAATACCATCATTATCATTATTACAAATCAAAACTCCTCCGTGCTGGGCAGCAGCGGCAGGGGAGAGAGTCGAGGGTGGAGATTCGAGTGGACTGTGCGGAAGGAGGCGACGGGAAATCGCTTCCGGATTTTTCCCAAGAAAACTCTCTGGATCCGATATCGGAATGATTGCAGATGGAGAGCGGGGCGTTCGGGGAGAGATGTGTCTGTGGTGCCGCTATGGGTCAGAAACGACTCGACGGCAAAAGATAAGACCTAATTGCTACGGAGCTAGGAAGGGCTGATGAATAAAGGGAGCAAGCTGGGGCTCTGTGAATTACTCTGTGAATATTTTTACGTGTCTCCCCATTATCGTGCAAACTCCTAATTAACAGGTTTAGTGAAAAGAGCTGGGACCTGGGCTGGCTTTGCTATATTAAACATCTAACATATATATATATATGTTATATCCCCTTTTCCCTCTGCTCCCTCTCTGCCCCTCCTTCACCTCCTCAGCTAAGCCCGCTTCCCCCCCTTTCCCTCTGCTCCTCTCCCTCTCCCTTCCCCTCAGCACTGTGCTCATCTGCTCATTTGAATATATTTTTATTATCCTATTTATTTTGTTAATGAGATGTACATCCCCTTGATTCTATTTATTGCTATCGTTTTTGTCTGTCTCCCCCGCTTAGACTGTGAGCCCGTCAATGGGCAGGGACTGTCTCTATCTGTTGCCAAATTGTCCAAGCGCTTAGTACAGTGCTCTGCACATAGTAAGCACTCAATAAATACTATTGAGTGAATGAATAGTAATGATTGTCTCCCCTCTAGTCTACAAGTTCACTGTGGGCAGGGATCATCTGATAACCTACATCTCCAGCTCTGAACTCTCTCCTTCTCTGCAGTCTCCTCTTTTCCTTTAGAAAAAGGAAAAGGCCTTAATCTTAAAGGCATTTCCTCTTGCCTTTAAGACACCTTTACTTGGATGTCCTCCCGTCACCTCAAGCTTAACGTGTCCCAAAACTGAATTCCTCATCTTCCCACCCAAACCCTGTCCTCCCCCTGACTTTCCCATCACTGTAGACGGCATCACCATCCTTCCTGTCTCATAAGCCCTAACCTCGGCGTCATCCTTGCCTCCTCTCACTCATTCAACCCGTTTATTCCATCCATCACCAAATCCCGTCGGTCCCCACTTCACGATATCGCTAAAATCCACCCCTTCCTCTCCATCCAAACCGCTACCACAGTAATACAATCACTCATCCTTTCCCCCCTGGATTAATAACAATAATAATTACGGTATTTGTTAAGCGCTTACTATGTGCCAAGCACTGTCCTAAGCACTGGGGTAGACACAAGGTAATCAGGTTGCCCCACATGGGTCTCACAGTCTTAATCCCCATTTCCCGCGGTCCTGGAACGCCCTCCCTCCTCACCTCCGCCAAACTGATTCTCTTTCCCTCTTCAAAACCTTACTTAAAAATCACCTCCTCCAAGAGGCCTTCCCAGACTGAGCTCCTCTTCCCCCTCTACTCCCTCTGCCGTCCCCCCTTTACCTCTCCGCAGCTAAAGCCTCATTTTCCCCTTTTCCCTCTGCTCCTCCACCTCTCCCTTCCCATCCCCGCAGCACTGTCCTCGTCCGCTCAACTGTCTATATTTTCGTTACCCTATTTATTTTGTTAATGAATTGTACATCGCCTCGATTCTATTTAGTCGCCATCGGTTTTTACGAGATGTTCTTCCCCTTGACGCTGTTTATCGCCATTGTTCTCGTCTGTCCGTCTCCCCCGATTAGACCGTAAGCCCGTCAAACGGCAGGGACTGTCTCTATCTGTTGCCGACTTGTTCATCCCAAGCGCTTAGTACAGTGCTCTGCACATAGTAAGCGCTCAATAAATACTATTGAATGAATGAATGAATGAATGAATGACAAATGAGGTGACTGAGGCACAGAAAAGATAAGTGGCTTGCCCAAGGTCACATAGCAGACAAGTGGTGGAGCTGGGATTAGAACCCACATCCTCTGACTCCCAGGTTCGTGCTCCTCCCACTAAGCCACGTAACCGCATCAGCCTCTTCGCTGACCTTCCTTTTCTTCGATCATATTTACTGAGCGCTTATTGTGTGCACAGCACTGTACTAAGTGCTTGGGAAAGGACAACACAGCAAGAGAGACAGACAAAACCCTGCTCACAATGAGGTCACGGTCTAGACGACCTCCCAGTCTCCCGTCTCTCCCCGCTCCAGTCTATTCTTCGCTCCGCCGCCCGGCTCATCTTCCTGCAGAAACGCTCTGGGCCTGTCACTCCCCTCCTCAAAAACTTCCACTGGTTGCCTATCGACCTCCGCACCAAACAAAAACTTCTCACTCTAGGCTTTGAGGCTGTCCATCCCCTCGCCCCTTCCTACCTCTCCTCCCTTCTCTCTTTCCACCGCCCACCCCGCACGCTCCGCTCCTCCGCCGCCCACCTCCTCGCCCTCCCTCGGTCTCGCCCGTCCCACCGTCGACCCCCGGGCCACGTCCTCCCGCGGTCCCGGAACGTCCTCCCTCACCTCCGCCAAACTCCCTCTCCTCCCCTCTTCAAAGCCCTCCTGAGAGCTCACCTCCTCCGGGAGGCCTTCCCACACTGAGCCCTCCCTTGTTCTCTGCCCCTCCTCCCCTCCCCACAGCACTTGTGCATATTTGTATATACTATTACTCTATTTTATTAATGAGGTGTATTTATCTTGGTGATATTGATGCCTGTCTGCTTGATTTTTTCTGTTGTCTGTCTTCTCCCTTCTAGACCGTGAGCCCGTCGTTGGGCAGGGAGTGTCTCTCTCTGTTGCCGAATTGGACCTTCCAAGCACTTAGTCCAGTGCTCTGCACACAGTAAGCGCTCAAAAATACGACGGAATGAATGAACCCTTCGTGGGACAACCTGGTTACCGTGTCTACCTGATTACCCCCAGCGCTTAGAACAGTGCCTGGCACGTAGTAAGCACTTAAATACCATAAATATATAATATAGAAATAAAATGTGGATTAAGACTGTGAGTCCCACGTGGGACAACCTGATTACCTTGTATCTACCCCAGTGCTTAGAACAGTGCTTGGCACATATTAAGCACTTAATACCATAAATATATAACATAAATAAAATGGGGATGAAGACTGTGAGCCCCACGTAGGACAACCTGATCACCTTGTATCTCCTCCAGTGCTTAGAAGAGAGCTTGGCACAGAATAAGCGCTTAAGAAATACCATCATTATGATTATTAATAAAGTAAGTGCTCAACAAATATAATTATGATTATCTTTATCTCCCCCAGTGCTTAGAACAGTGCTCGGCACATAATAAGCGCTTAACAGCTACCATCATTATTATTATTATAGTAAGCACTCAACAAATGAGCCCGTTGTTGGGCAGGGATCGTCTTTCTCTGTCGCCAAATTGTACTTTCCAAGAGCTCAGTACAGTGCTCTGCGCACAGGAAGCGCTCAATAAATACCACTGAATGAACAAATACCATAATTATTATGAGTAGTGATTATCATCTTTAAATTGGAGATTGAGACTGGGAGCCCCATGTGGGACGGGGACTGGATCCAACCCGATTATTTGCCTCCAACCCAGTGCTCAGTAATAATAATACTATTAATGATGATGGTATTTGTTAAGCGCTTCCTATGTGCCAAGCACTGTTCTACACGCTGGGATAGACATCAGGTTTGGTCATCAGGTTGTCCCACGTGGGGCTCACTGTCTTCATCCCCATTCTACAGATGAGATCACTGAGGCCCAGAAGAAGTTCATTCATTCATATTTATTGAGCGCTTACTATATGCCGAGCACTGGACTAAGCGCTGGGAATGGACAATTCGGCTTCAGTGACTTGCCCAAGGTCACCCAGCTGACAAGTGGCAGAGGTGGGATTAGAACCCATGACCTTTGACTCCCAGGCCCGGGCTCTATCCACTGAGCCACAGTAGAGTGCCTGCCACTTAATGAGTGTTTAATAATAATAATAATAATAATGATTATGATGGCATTTGTTAAGTGCTATGTGCTAAGCACCGCTGTAAGCGCTGGGATAGACATAAGGCGCATCAGGTTGTCCCCTGTGAGGCTCCCAGTCTCCACCCCCATTTTCCAGATGAGGTCGCTGAGGCCCAGAGAAGTGAAGTGACTTGCCCAAGGTCACCCGGCTGACAAGTGGCGTGGGCAGGATTAGAACCCCCGACCGCTGATTGCCAAGCCCGTGTTCTATCCACTGAGCCACAAGAGAGTGCCTGGCACGTAGTGGGCGCCTAATAATAATGATAATAATAACGTTGGTGTTTGTTAAGCGATTTCTATGTGCCAAGCACTGTTCTAAGAGCTGGGGTGGGGGGGGGGTGGGGGGGGGGTGGGGGGGGGGAGGGGAGAAGCAGCGTGGCTCAGTGGAAAGAGCCCGGGCTTGGGAGTCAGAGGTCATGGGTTCAAATCCCAGCTCAGCCGCTTGTTAGCTGTGTGACTTGGGCAAGTCACTTTACTTCTCTGGGCCTCAGTGACCTCATCTGGAAAATGGGGATGAAGACTGTGAGCCTCACGTGGGACAACCTGATGACCCTGTGTCTCCCACAGCACTTAGAACAGTGCTCTGAACATAGTAAGCGCTTAACAAATACCAACATTATTATCATTCATCCCCGTTTTCTAGATGAGGTAACTGAGGCACCGAGAAGTGAAGTGACTCGCCCAAAGTCACTCAGCCGACAGTAATAATAATGTTGGTATTTGTTAAGCGCTTACTATGTGCCAAGCACTGTTCTAGACACAAGGTGATGAGGTTGATCCTACGTGGGGCTCCCAGTCTCCATTCCCATTTTCCAGATGAGGTCACTGAGGCCCTGAGAAGTGAAGTGACTCGCCCAGAGTCATACAGCTGACCAGTGGCGGAGGCGGGATTAGAACCCACGACTTCTGACTGCCAAGCCCCGGCTCTTTCCACTGAGCCATAATAATAATGTTGGTATTTGTTAAGCGCTTACTCTGTGCAGAGCACTGTTCTAAGTGCTGGGGTAGGTACAGGTTAATCAGGTTGTCCCACTTGGGGCTCACAGTTAATCCCCATTTTGCAGATGAGGTAACTGAGGCCCAGAGAAGTGAAGTGACTTGCCCACAGTCACACAGCTGACAAGTGGCTGAGCCGGGTTTCAAACCCATGACCTCTGACTCCCAAGCCCGGCCTCTTTCCACTGAGCCATAGTAGAGTGCCTGGCACGTAGTGAGCGCCTAATAATAATAATAATGTTGGTATTTGTTAAGCGCTTACTCTGTGCAGAGCACTGTTCTAAGCGCTGGGGGGAGATACCATAATAATAATAATGTTGGTATTTGTTAAGCGCTTACTCTGTGCAGAGCACTGTTCTAAGCGTTGGGGGGATACAATAATAATCATCATCATCATAATAATAATGTTGGTGTTTGTTAAGTGCTTACTCTGTGCAGAGCGCTGTTCTAAGCGTTGGGGGGATACAATAATAATCATAATGTTGGTATTTGTTAAGGGCTTTACTATGCTGACTTGTTCATTTCAAGTGCTTAGTCCAGTGCTCTGCACACAGTAGGCACTCAATAAATACTATTGAATGAATAAATGTGCAGAGCACTGTTCTAAGCGCTGGGGGAGATACAACAATAATAATAATCATAATGTTGGTGTTTGTTAAGCGCTTACTCTGTGCAGAGCACTGTTCTAAGCGCTGGGGGAGATACAACAATAATAATCATAATAATGTTGGTGTTTGTTAAGCGCTTACTCTGTGCAGAGCACTGTTCTAAGCGCTGGGGGAGATACAACAATAATAATAATAATAATGTTGGTGTTTGTTAAGCGCTTACTCTGTGCAGAGCACTGGGGGGATACCATAATAATAATAATAACGTTGGTATTTGTTAAGCGCTTACTCTGTGCAGAGCACTGTTCTAAGCACTGGGGGGATACCATAATAATAATAATAATAATAATGTTGGTGTTTGTTAAGTGCTTACTCTGTGCAGAGCACTGTTCTAAGCGCTGGGGGAGATACAACAATAATAATAATAATAATGTTGGTGTTTGCTAAGCGCTTACTCTGTGCAGAGCACTGGGGGGATACAATAATAATAATAATAACGTTGGTATTTGTTAAGCGCTTACTCTGTGCAGAGCACTGTTCTAAGCACTGGGGGGATACCATAATAATAATAATAATAATGTTGGTGTTTGTTAAGCGCTTACTCTGTGCAGAGCACTGTTCTAAGCACTGGGGGGATACCATAATAATAATAATAATGTCGGTGTTTGTTAAGTGCTTACTCTGTGCAGAGCACTGTTCTAAGCGCTGGGGGAGATACAATAATAATAATAATAATAATGTTGGTGTTTAAGCGCTTACTCTGTGCAGAGCACTGGGGGGATACCATAATAATAATAATGTTGGTGTTTGTTAAGCGCTTACTATGTGCCGAGCACTGTTCTAAGCGCTGGGGGAGACACAGGGTCATCAGGTGGTCCCACTTGAGGCTCCCAGTCTTCATCCCCATTTTCCAGATGAGGCCACTGAGGCCCAGAGCGCGCTTAGTCCAGGGCCCTGCACCTTGTAAGCGCTCAACAAATTGAATGACTGAATGAATGAAGGGAAGCGACGGGTCCAAGGTCAGCCAGCTGAGGGGGTGGCAGGATTAGAACCCAGGCCCCGGGGCAGGGAGTGAGCGCTTCCTCCGGACGACAGCGAGGATGATGACGCCGCCGGGTGTCGGGGATTGTCGGCGGGCGTTGTGAGGTGTGTGTGGTGTCTCCCTCCCCTCCCTTCCCTTCCGCGGCCGCCGCCGCCTCCCGGAGCGTTTCCTCACCGAGTTGACGGCGTCCTGCAGCTGCGTCAACCGGTCCGCCATCTTCCTTCCTCCCCCGACCCCGCCCTCTCGCCGCCCCCCCATTGGTCAACCTCCGGCCAATCGGAAGGCTCCTTCTTGGACGGCCCGTTGGGTGACGTCACCGGAGGCGGGGCCTTGGAGCGCCCGGCCGGGCTCGCGCATGCGCGCTAGGCTTCGCCTCTCCCCCGTTTCCCCCTCCCCCCTTCTTTTTTTCCTTTGGAGAAGCAGCGTCGCCTAGTGGAGAATCATAATATTGGGGGTGTCTGCTAAGCGTCTACTATTCTTATAGTGCTTATTGAGCGCTTACTATGTGCAGAGCACTGTACTTATCACTTGATAATAAAAATGTTGGCATTTGTTAAGCGCTTACTATGTGCAGAGCACTGTTCTAAGCGCTGGGGTAAACACAGGGGAATCAGGTTGTCCCACGTGGGGCTCACAGTCTTAATCCCCATTTTACAGATGAGGGAACTGAGGCCCAGAGAAGTTAAGTGACTTGCCCACAGTCACACAGCTGACAAGTGGCAGAGCTGGGATTCGAACTCATGAGCCCTGACTCCAAAGCCCGTGCTCTTTCCACTGCGCCACGCTGCAATAATAATGTTGGTATTTGTTAAGCGCTTATTATGTGCAGAGCACTGTTCTAAGCACTTGATAATAATAATGTCGGTAGTTGTTAAGCGCTTATTATGTGCAGAGCACTGTGCTAATCGCTTGATAATAATAATGTTGGGAGTTGTTAAGCGCTATGGGCAGAGCACTGTACTAATCGCTTGATAGCAATAATAATGTTGGTAGTTGTTAAGCCCTTACTATGTGCAGAGCACTGTTCTAAGCACTTGATAATAATAATAATAATAATGTTGGTAGTTGCTAAGCCCTATGTGCAGAGCACTGTTCTAAGCGCTTGATAATAATAATAATCATGTTGGTATTTGCTAAGCCCTTACTATGTGCAGAGCACTGTACTAAGCACTTGATAAGAATAATAATGTTGGTATTTGCTAAGTGCTTACTATGTGCAGAGCACTGTACTAATTGCTTGATAATAACAGTAATAATGTTGGTATTTGTTAAGTGCTTTCTATGTGCAGAGCACTGTACTAATTGCTTGATAATAATAATAATGTTGGTATTTAAGCGCTTACTATGTGCAAAGCACTGTACTAATCACTTGATAATAATACTGTTGGTATTTGCTAAGCCTTTAGTCTGTGCAGAGCACTGTTCTAAGCGCTGGGGGAGATACAGCATAATCAGGTTGTCCCACGAGAGGCTCACAGTTAATCCCCATTTTACAGATGAGGGAACTGAGGCCCAGCAAAGTAAAGTGACTTGCCCACAGTCGCCAAGTGGCAGAGCCGGGATTAGAACCTGTGACCTCTCGACTCCCAAGCCCGGGCTCTTTCCACTGAGCCTCGCTGTAAAATGGGGATTAAGACTGTGAGCCTCATGTGGGACAACCTAATCACCTTGAATCTACCCCAGCGCTTAGAACGGGACTTGGCACATAATAAGCGCTGAACAAATACCAACATTATTATTATTATTATTAACAAATACCATCATGATTATTATTATTATTACAGAGTTTTCCCTACTAGCTGAGACCCACTCAACTCTACGCAACACAGTTTCTTTCTACACAGCTGGTACAGCACCCGAGGTAAAATCGTAATCGGAGGGCACGATATACGATATATATATACATCGATATTCATTCATTCAATGGTATTTATTGAGCGCTTACTATGTGCAGAGCACTGTACTAAGCGATTGGAATGTACAAATCGGTAACAGATAGAGTCAGTTCCTGCCCTTTGACGGGCTTACAGTCTAGTTAACAAATATATATGTATTATATATGTATATATATGTATATATGTATATATATATATATATAAGTTTAAGACAGGGCAGCAGTAAGTTTCTACTCGGGGAATTGCTTGACCCTGACTTATTCTCCTCATTTTAGGGGTCAGGCAGCAGACACCACAGATAAGCAGGCCCGGGCTTCCGACCTTGCTAAGGGAGGGACGGCTCCAACTTATCTCGGGACCTTGACATGCCCAAGCTCCCCGATGAGGTGGACATCTGTGAGAAGCAGCATTGCCTAGTGGATAATAATAATAATAATAACGATAATTATTGGTATTTGTTAAGAGCTATGTGCAGAGCACTGTTCTAAGCACTGGGGGAGATACAGGGTCATCAGGTTGTCCCACGTGAGGCTCACAGTTAATTCCCATTTTACAGATGAGGTAACTGAGGCACAGAGAAGTTAAGGGACTTGTCCACAGTCACCTAGCTGACAAGTGGCAGAGCCTCTGGACCTGTGACCTCTGGACTCCCAAGCCCGGGCTCTTTCCACTGAGCCACGCTGCTTCGCTAGACCCCGGGCCTGGGATTCAGAATAATAATAATGGTATTTGTTAAGTGCTTACTATGTGCCGAGCACTGTTTTAAGCGCTGGGGTCGATACAAGCAAATCGGGTTGTCCCACATGGGGCTCACAGTCTTCAACCCCATTTTACAGTTGAGGAGGCCCAGAACAGTGAAGCGACTTGCGCAAGGCCACACAGCAGACAAGTGGCCGAGGCGGGATTAGAACTCATTACCTTCTGACTCCCAGGCCTATGCTGCTTCTCTGACTCCTTGACCCATGCCATCCCGGTAGGGATAATTGCCTTTTCATCCCCGAAGTCCTTCTGTCCATGTAAAAGCTGGAGAGAAATTCATCCATTCATTCAATCGATCGTATTTATCGAGCTCTAACTGTGTGCAGAGCACTTTACTAAGCACTTGGGAGAGTATCAGAGAACAATAACAGATTCATTCCCTGCCCACAACAAGCTCACAGTCTAGAGTAGTTCAGATTCGGCACGTGGTACACTGATCGGTGAATATCACCTCAGCAGAGGGAGCGTTTATACCTTGGTCCCTTCATTCATTCAGTCGTATTTATTGAGCGCTTACTGGGTGCAGAGCACTGGATTAAGCCCTTGGAAAGTCCAGTTCAGCAGCAGAGAGAGACGACCCTGCCCACAGCGGTCTCACAGTCTAAGCAGGGGGGAGACAGACATCAAAACAAGTAAATAGTATCAATATAAATGGAATTAGAGAGATTTATACACATCAGAACAAGGAAAACAGGCATTAATATAAATAAATAGAATTACAGATATATATATATATATACACACACAAGTGCTGTGGGGTGGAGAGGGGGTAAGAGCAAAAGGAGTGAGTCGGGGCGATGTGGGGGGAGCTGAGAAATAGGGGGGCTTAGTCTGGGAAGGCCTCCTGGAGGAGGTGAGCCTTCAGTAGGGCTTGGAAGGGGGGAACTGAGATCCATCCCACTGGCCCTGCTTCCTAGGGTTTGTCTGTTTTCATCACTGAAGTCCTTCTGCCCATGGAAAAGCTGGAGAGACATTCATCCATTCATTCAATCCATCGTATTTGTCGAGCTCTAACTGTGTGCAGAGCACTGTACTAAGCCCTTGGAAAGTACAGTTCAGCAGCAAAGAGCGACGATCCCTGCCCACAACAGGCTCACAGTCTAAGCAGGGGGAGACAGACATCTAAACAAGTGAATAACATCAATATAAATAGAATTAGAGAGATTTATACACATCAGAACAAGGAAAATAGTCATGAATATAAATAGAATTGCAGATATGTGTATATATAGACACACAGTGCTGTGGGGTGGGGAGGGGGGAAGAGCAAAGGGAGCGAGGGGGGTGGGGGGAGCGGAGAAAAAGGGAGGCTTAGTTTGGGAAGGCCTCCTGGAGGAGGTGAGCCTTCAGTAGGGCTTGGAAGGGGGGAACTGTGATCCTTCTGCCCATGCAAAAGCTGGAGAGATATTCATCCATTCATTCAATCGTATTTATGGAGCTCTAACTGTGTGGAGAGCACTGTACTAAGCACTTGGGAGAGTACCAGAAAACAAAAAACAGACACATTCCCTGCCCACAACAAGCTTACAGTCTACTGTGGGCAGAAAACGTGTCTAACAACGCTGTTCTAGTGTACTCGCCCAAGCGCTTAGTATAGTGCTCGGCATCCAGTACATGCTCAATAAATAGGCAAGAGGTGTGACTCGCAGCTTCCTCCTTTCTGTCAACTTCCCCGTCCCAGTTTACACGGCTCTAATTCCTGAAATTTCCCCTTCTGCTGTGAATCTGACCTGAACAACGTTCCTTCTTAGCCCGGGCCAGAGACTTCAGCGCCTAAGGCGGGTGGGGGAAGCTTGAGTTCCCGTTCTGATGAAAACCCTCTTCACAGAATCCATGAGGAAAATGTTCAGCCTGGCTTAGTGGAAAGAGGCTTGGGTCATGAGTTCTAATCCTGGCTCCGCCACTTGTCAGCTGTGTGACTTTGGGCAAGTCACTTCGCTTCTCTGTGCCTCAGTTCCCTCATCTGGAAAATGGGGATGAAGACTTTGAGTCCCACCTGGGACAACCTGATCTCAACCTTGTATCTCCCCCAGCTCTTAGAACATAGTAAGCGCTTAACAAATACCATCATCATCATCCCCAAATAAATGTCCCGCTAGACTCCATTTCCCTTGAGGGCAGGGATCACATCTTCTAACCCTTTTGTACTCTCTCAAGCGCTCAATCGATGAATGGTATCGATTGAGCGCTATGTGCACAGCACTGTACTGAGCGCTCGGGAGAGTGAAATACAAGAGAATTAGCAGATTATGCTCCCTGCCCATAACGATTTTACAGTCTATAATTAATTAGAAGTGAAACTCAGTAGAGTGCCTTACACATAATGGGCACAAAATAAAGTCATGGCGATGACTGATAGCATCTTGACTCTTTGAGAAGCAGTGTGGCCTAGTGGATTGAGCCCAGGCCTGGGAGTCAGAAGCACCTGGGTTCTAATCATGCCCTAGTCTGCTGGGTGATCTCTTGGGGGAGTCACTTCACTTCTCTGGGCCTCAGTGTCCTCATGTGCAAAATGGGGATTAAGACTGTGATCCCCAACTGGGACCTGGATTGCGTCTTACTTGATTAACTTGCATCTACCCTAGAATTTAGTACAGTGCGTGGCACATAGTAAGTACTGTATTCTCCCAAGCATTTAATAAAGTGCTCCGCACCTAGTAAGCACTCAGTAAATACCACTGATGTATGAATTTACAAATAGAGAGAGAAAGTTCCAGGCAGGAGGGAGAATGTGAGCAAGGTGTCGGTGGAGAGAGTGGAGAGTGAGGCCCAGAGAGGGGGTCGGTGTTAGAGGGGTGAAGTGTGTGAGCTGGAGGGGAGTGGGAGAGCGGGGAGGATAGGGAGGAGAGGGGAGAGACTTGTCCTGGGCAAGGACTGCAGCTTCCAAAAGCAAACTTCGTGCAGAACAGTAGCGGAATGGAGAGGGCGGAGCAGAGGGTCAGTGTAAGAGGGTGATGCGGAGGGTGCAGGGAGTTGGGAGTGAGGGGCTCTACGGGGTTTGTGGTGTAAGAGTAGAGTGTGGCTTAGTGGCAAGAGGCTGGGGAGTCAGAGGACCTGGGTTCTAATCCCGGCTCCGCCACTCGTCTGCTGCGTGACCTTGGGCAAGCCACTTTGCTTCTCTGGGCCTCAGTTCCCTCATCTGTAAAATGGGGATGAAGACTGTGAGCCCCACATGTGACAATCTAATGACCTTGTATCTACCGCAGGGCTTAGAACAGTGCTTGGAACAGAGTAAGTGCTCCATAAATACCATAATGAGTTAAGGGGCTGGTGCGGCTATCTTACTGGTACAGGCTCTCGTAATATCCCAGCTGGATTATTGTGTCAGCCTTCTCTCTGATCTCCCTTCCTCCTGTCTCTCCCTGCTCCAGTCTATTCTTCACTCCGCTGCCGGATCATCTTCCTGCAGAAACGCTCTGGGCCTGTCACCCCCTTCTTAAAAACCTCCAATGGTTGCCTATCGACCTCCGCACGAAACAAAAACTTCTCACTCTGGGCTTCGAGGCTGTCCATCCCCTCGCCCCCTCCTACCTCTCCACCCTTCTCTCTTTCCACTGCCCACCCTGCACGCTCCGCTCCTCCGCCCCCCACCTCCTCACTGTTCCCCGTTCTCGCCGGTCCCACCGTCGACCCCTGGGCCACGTCCCCCTGCGGACCTGGAAGGCCCTCCCTCCTCACCTCCGCCAAACTCACTCTCTTCCCCTCTTCAAAGCCCTACTGAGAGCTCACCTCCTCCAAGAGGCCTTCCCACACTGAGCTTCCCCTTTTCCCTCTGCTCCCTCTCTGCCCCCTTTCCCCCCTGCTCCTCCCCTTCTCCCCTCCCCTCCCCCCTGCACTGTGCTCATCTGCTCATTTGTCTATGTTTTTATTACCCTCTTTATTTTGTTATTTTGTTAATGAGATGTACATCCCCTTGATTCTATTTATTGATATTGTTTTTTGTCTGTCTCCCCTGATTAGACTGTAAGCCCGTCAATGGGCAGGGATGGTCTCTATCTGTTGCTGAATTATCCATTCCAAGCGCTTAGTACAGTGCTCTGCACATAGTAAGCGCTCAATAAATACTATTGAATGAATGATAGATTGGGGTTCTGGTGTAGGGAGGCTGGGCAGTGGGCTGCAGTGTCCCACCTATGTGCCAGATGGGAGGAGAGGGAGAAGGAGAAGGAGAAGGGAAGTTTTAAGTCTTCTAGACTGCGAGCCTGTTGTGGGCAGGGATCGTCTCTTGCTGAATTGCACACAGTAAGTGCTTCATAAATATGGCAATGAATAAATGGAAGGAGAGGGAGAGGGAGAAGGGGAAGGGGGGAGAGGGGAGGGACACGGAGAAGAAGAGGGGGAGGAGAGGGAGAAGAGGAGGCAAAGGAGAGGGGAGGAGAAGGAGAGGGAGAGGAGGTGAAGGAGGGAGAAGAAGAGGAGAAGGGAAAGAGAGGGAGAGAGGGGAAGGGGAGGAGAAGGGATGGAGGGAGAGGAGAAGAAGAGAAGGGGAAGGGGAGGAGGAGAAGGTGAGGGGGAAGGGAAGGAGGAGAAGGGAAGGAGAAGAGGAAGAGAAGGGGAAGGAGGAGAGGGGGAAGGGGAAGGGGAGGAGGAGAAGGGAAGGAGAAGAGGAAGAGAAGGGGAAGGAGGAGAGGGGGAAGGAGAAGAGGAAGGGGAGGAGGAGAAGGGAAGGGGAGGAGGAGAAGGGAAGGAGAGGAAAAGGAGGGGAAGAGGAGGAGAAGGGAAAGGGAGGAGGGGGAGGAGGAGCAGGGGAAGGAGAGGGGGAGAAGGGTGTTTGTTAGGGGAGGAAAGAAGAAGAGCTGCGGGTTAGGGAAGGGCAGTGGTGGTCGCCGGAAGAGGAAGCTTCGGGCCCGGGGCGGGGGCTGTGGGAGGAAGAGGAGGAGAAAGGAGGAGGAGGGGGAGGAGGAGGAGGAGGAAGAGGAGGAGGAGGGGGGGGCTGGGGCCGGTAAGATGGGGCTGCTGGTGGCCGCGTTGGTGCTGGGCCTGGGATTGGGCCTGGGCCGCTCTGCCGACAACCACAGCGCAGGTAGGGCAGGACCGGCCACCCACCTCTCACCTCTCACCCCTCACGGCTTTCCTCCCCTTCTCTCTCCTCACTCCATTTCTACCGATGCCCGTCCACTCCTTTTGCAGCCTATCTGCATCCGCCCCAGCGCTTGCAACAGTGCTTAGCACAGGCCGTCATTCTTCATTCCTTCCTCCCCTCGTATTTGTGGGGCGCTTACCCTGTGCGGAGCGCTGGACTGAGCGCTCGGAAAGTCCAAATGGGCGGCAGAGAGAAACCATCCTCACGGTGTGCACAGCACTGGGCTAAGCGCTCGGAAAGTTCAAATGGGCAACAGAGAGACCATCCCCGCCCGACAACGGGCTAGAAGGGGGAGACAGGCAGCAATAGCATCAAAATACATCAACGCAATCATAGAGGTATACACCTCATTAATAAAATAACTAGAGTAATTAAGAATCCATGCACCTCTTATTATTATCTCCAACTCTCTTGATTTCTCTTGAGGCCTGCCGTCTTCTTCTTCTGCGTATATATAGCTATAATTCTGTTGATTTCTCTTGAGGCCTGTCGACTTCTTTGGCTGTGCATCTATATTTCTCTCTATAGATCTATAATTCTATTAATTTCTATCGTTGCCTGGTTGCTTATTTTTGCCGTGTCAAGGTAAATAAATGCTATTGGATAGATCTATAATTCTATTGATTGCTATTGTTGCCTGGTTGCTTATTTTTGCCGTGTCAAGGTAAATAAATACTATTGGATAGATCTATAATTCTATTGATTTCTATTGTTGCCTGGTTGCTTATTTTTGCCGTGTCTAGGTCTAGAATTCTATTGATTTCTATTGATGCCTGTCAATTTGCTGGGCCGTGTGTATCTATCTATATTTACAATTCTATTGATTTCTATTGCTGCCTGTTTGCTTATTTTGCCGTGTCTAGGAATATAATTCTGGTGATTTCTCTTGATGCCTGTCGACTCGTTTGGCTGTTTTTGTATATCTATATATCTATAATTCTGTTGATTCCTGTTGCTTATTTTGCCGTCTCTAGGTCTATAATTCTCTTGATTTCTATTGATGCCTGTCGACTTCTTTGGATGTTTGTGTGTACATAGATATATTTATCTATAATTCTATTGACTTCTATTGCTGCCTGGTTGCTTATTTTGCCACATCTAGGTCTATGCTGTTGATTTTTATTGATGCCTGTCAACTTGTTTTGCTGTGTATATATATCTCTATAATTCTATTGATTTCTATTGCTGCCTGGTTGCTTATTTTGCCATATCTAGGTCTATGATTCCATTGATTTCTATTGATGCCTGTCGACTTGTTGGCTGTGTATATGTACAGATATATATAATTCTATTGATTATTATTGCTGCCTGGTTGCTTATTTTGCTGTGTCTAGGTCTATAATTCTCTTGATTTCTATTGATGCCTGTCTCCTCCAGGAGGCCTTCCCAGACTCAGCACCCCCTCTTCTCCTCTGCTCCTCCTCCCTCCCCATCGCCCCGACTCCCACCCTCCGCTCTACCCCCTTCCCCTCCCCACAACACTTGTGTATATATGTACATATTTATTATTCTATTAATTTTATTAATGATGTATATATATATCTATAATTCTGTTTATTTTGATGCTATTGATGCCTGTCTACGTGTTTTGTTTTGTCGTCCGTCTCCCCCCTTCTAGACTGTGAGCCCGTTGTTGGGGAGGGATTGTCCCTATCTGTTGCCAGATTATACTTTCCAGGCGCTTAGTATAGTGCTCTGCACACAGGAAGCGCTCAATAAATACGATTGATTGAAGGAATTGCACCGGTGCCACAGGAACCGAGGTGCAGCCCCTAAGCCTCTTCTTATATGGTATTTGTTAAGCGCTTACTACATGCCGGGCACTGTTCTAAGCGCCAGGGTGGACACAAGCTCAGCAGGTTGGACCCAGACCCTGTCCCGCATGGGCCTCACATTCTTAATAATAATGATAATAGTAATAATAATTGTGGTATTTGTTAAGCGCTTAATATGTGCTCAGCACTGTTCTAAGCCCGGTAGTGGGTATGAGCTCAGCAGATTGGACCCAGACCTTGTCCCGCATGAGGCTCACAATCTTAATAATAATAATAATGGTAATAATAATCGTGGTGTTTGTTAAGCACTTACTATGTGCCCAGCACTGTCCTAAGCCCAGTGGTGGGTACGAGCTCAGCTCTGTCCTGCACGGGGCTCACATTCTTAATAATAATAATTGTGTTATTTAATAATCATAATGATGGTATTTGTTAAGCGCTTACCATGTGCCAAGCACTGTTCTGAGCACTGGGATAGATGCAAGATTATCAGGTTGTCCCACGTGGGGCTCACAGTCTTCATCCCCATTTTACAGATGAGGTAACTGGGGCCCAGAGAAATGAAGGGGCTTGCCCCAAGTTACATAGCTGACAATAATAACAATAATTGTGGTATTTGTTAAACGCTTACTACATTGATGCCTGTTTACTTGTATTGAGACATCCCTGTAGACTGTAAGCCCGTGTGGGCAGGGATTGTCTCTCTTCATTGCTGTAGTGTACTTTCTAAGCGCTCAGTACAGTGCTTTGCACACAGTAAGGACTCAATAAATTTGATTGAATGAATGAATGTGCCAAACACTGTATTAAGGGCCAGGGTGGGTACAAACACATCAGGTTGGACAGAGTCCCTGTCCCACATGGGACTCACACTCTTTGTTAAGAATAATAATAATAATAAATAATAAATTGTGGTATTTATGAAGATATGTGCCAAGCCCTGTACTCAGTGGATGCAAACAAATTATGTTGGATCCAGTCCCTGTCCTGCATGGGGCTCACACTTTTAATAATAGTAATACTAATAATTGTGGTATTTGTTAAGCACTTACTATGTGCCAAGTACTGTACTGAGCGCTGGGGTGGATACAAACAAATTGGGTTGGTCCCAGACCCTGTCCCCAGTGGGACTTAGAGAAGCAGCATGGCTCAGTGGAAAGAGCACGGGCTTTGGAGTCAGGGCTTATGAGTTCGAATCCCAGCTCTGCCACTTGTCGGCTGTGTGACTGTGGGCAAGTCACTTAACTTCTCTGTGCCTCAGTTCCCTCATCTGTAAAATGGGGATTAAGACTGTGAGCCCCACGTGGGACAACCTGATTCCCCTATGTCTACCCCAGCGCTTAGAACAGTGCTCGGCACATAGTAAGCGCTTAACAAATACCAACATTATTATTATTATTATTCTCTATGCCTCAGTTACCTCATCTGCAAAATGGGGATGAAAACTGTGAGCCTCACGTGGGACAACCTGATGACCCTGTATCTCCCCCAGTGCTTAGAACAGTGCTCTGCACATAGTAAGTGCTTAACAAATACCAACATTATTATTATTATTATTAGAAGGACTCCAGAAAACAGGGGGGCTTGGAGGACGTGACCCCTGCACGCGGCTCAGGCAGCAGTGGATCAGGCTAAAAAGCAGGCCCTTTCACACTAAATCCACAAGGAACTAGAGAAGCGGCAAGGTGTAGTAGATAGAGCCAGTGGGGCTTAGTGGAAAGAGCCTGGGATTGGGAGTCGGAGGTTGTGGGTTCTAATCCCGCCCCTGCCACTTGTCAGCTGTGTGACTTGGGGCAAGTCACTTCACTTCTCTGGGCCTCAGTTACCTCCTCCTCAAAATGTAAGCCCCACCTGGGTCAGCCTAATAATCTTGTATCTCCCCCAGCGCTTAGAAGGGTGCTTGGCTACAGTAAGCACTTAACAAATACCATCGTCGTCAGGGCGACCTGGCTCCTCATCTCGGCTCTGCCACTTGTCTGTCGTGTGGCCTTGGGCAAATCACTTCACTTTTCTGGATCTCAGTTCCCTCATCTGTAAAGTGGAGATTAAGATTGTGAGCCCCATGTGGGGCAGGGACTGTGTCCAACCTGATTCCCCAGTGCTTAGAACAGTGCTTGGCACATCATAAACACTTAAATACCACTATTATTATTATTATTATTACTATGGCTATTATTAGTTCCATGCTAGTTATGAGGCTTGTTTGGATGAGGAAATCTATGCTTCTAGAATGTCATTGTCAGAGATAATGGTACTTCGTATTAAGGGCTTATTCTGTGCCAGGCACTGTTCTAAGCACTGGGGCAGATTCAAGCTAATCAGATGGGACACAGTCCCTGACCCACATAATAATAATAATTACGATATTTGTTCAGCGCTACTATGTGCCAAGCACTCTTCTAAGCACTGGGGTAGATACAAGGTAATCAGGTTGTCCGACATAAGCCTCACAGTCTTCATCCCCATTTTACAGATGAGGTAACTGAGGCACAGAGAAGTGAAGTGACTTGCCCATGGTCACTCAACTGACAAGTGGCAGATCCGGGATTAGAACCCACGTCCCCTGGCTCCCAAGCCCAGGCTCTTTCCACTAAGGCTCGCTGCACATGGAGCTCACACTCTTAACCCCCATTTTAGAGGAGGGAACAGAGGCCCAGAGAAGTGAAGTGACTTGTCCGAGGTCACACAGCAGGCATGTGGCGACTCCAGAATTAGAACCCATGTCTTGCTTCAGGTGGTGCTTTGAATAATCATTCTATACCTGTGAATAATCCACAGCAGTGGTTGTCAAAGTGAACTCGGTTCCCCCCCAAAAGCAAACAAGCATTTTGGTAGACTGCAGAGACCACCTTGGCCTAGCTACCCAATAAAAATCCTTGTCCTCTGAGAAAACCTGTATCCCCCGTAAACATTCCAGCCTGAGCTTCGAAGATTATTCTTTTCCTATTTACCTCCTGTTATTTATGGACTTTGGAACTGGTAGATGATGCATATTCTTGGCCTTGTTTTGAACCTGTTTAGCCTTACCTAGAAAGTGAAGCAAACAGCTGTAGGCTAGAGTTTAAGGAACCCATGAGGCTTGTGGAATGTCGCCGTTTATTGTCATGTTGTACTTTCCCCAGTGCTTAGTACAGGGCTCTGCACACGGTAAGCGCTCAGTACATCCGATTGAATTGAATGAATGACACGGTTATTTCTCATTCTCCGATTACATTGCGGGCATCTGTTCCACGGCTAGGGAATTTACCTTCTAGAAGGGAATAGTTGTTGGCTGACTCACTTGACCCCGCATAGGAGCTGTAGATGAAGCCTTTTCTCCCATTATCATTATCACATTTAACAGTCTTTTAAGGGAGAGAAGTTGAGAGTATAGGGCCCTTTATTCCTTGGAGTGGAAAGAGGTGATGTTGAGGACTCAATTAAAGATGCAGTAGCTAAGGTGCCTCCAAGCCTCTTGTTAAATGTATTAATAGTTGGAAAGATTGAAAGAATTTGTGTGACTTTATTCCCATGTTCTTTTCTCTACTCATTTCCTGCTGGTTGTGTTGGGAAATGTTCAGTGTGGGGTTACAGTGGAGCCAAAGAGCCCAAACAGGACAATCAACCCCTGAGGCAAGTTTATTTCACTACCTTATCGGGAATATTAGTGATAATTGTGGTATTTAAGTACTTGCTATGTGCCCACCCTGGGCTACATAAACGTTAAGTTGGACACAGTCCCTGTCCCTCACTGGGCTCACAATCTAAGCAGGAGGGAGAACAAGTATTTAATGTCCAATTTATGGATGAGGAAACCGAGGCACAGAGAAATAGTGATTTGCCCAAGGTCACACAGCAGGGAGTAGAACCCAGGTCCTCTTATTATTATGCTATTTGTGAAGCCCTTACTGTACATCAAGCACTGTTCTAAACGCTGGGTCTGACTCCAGAGTCCTCTAATACCCAGGCTCTTGTTTTTTTATTTTTATTTTTTTTAATGGTCTTTAAGTGCTCACTATGTGCCAGGCACCGTACTCAGTGCTTGGGTAGATACGAGACCATCAGGTGGAACACAACCCATGTCCAACGTGAGGCTCCCCGTCTTCATCCCCATTCTAAAGATGAGGTCACTGAGGCCCAGAGAAGTGAAGTGACTTGGCCAAGGTCATGATGGCAGAACTGGGATTAGATCCCAGGTCCTTTCATTATTGTGGTATTTATTAAGCTTTTACTGTATATCAAGCACTGTTCCAAGAGCTTAGTACAGTGTTTGCACACAGTCAGCGCTCAATAAATGCGCATGAATGAATGTTGTAAGCACCGGGTCTGACTCCAAGTCAGAGATGGGACGTGGACCAGGGGTCGGTGGTGAGACAGGTGAGATGGAGGCCCAGTGAGAAGGAGGAGGAGGAGGGCTGGGGAGTAGAAGGAGAGAAGGGAGGTGAGGTCGAAGGGGGCGAGGTGATGGAGAGCTTTAAAGCCAATGGTGAGGAGTTTTGGTTTGATACAGAGGTGGACGGGCAACCACAGGAGGGAGGTGACGTGTCCTAATGTTTTTGTAAAAAAATAATCCGGGCAGCGGAGGGAAGTATGGACTGGATTGGGCAGAGGCAGGAGGTTGGGAGGTCAGAAAGGAGGCTGATGAGAGGTTGCTCGTTTGGGATTACTTGAAAAGAAGCGTATCTGTGGTGGTTTGTGTGGTCTGTGAGTTGTCTCCTCAGTTTTCCCAGCAGTTAGAAGTGGGATACCACGCTGACCAGTGAATTTATTGCTTATTAGCCTAGAAATTGCTATGCTACTGAGGTTTACCCAAAGTGGGTTGTTTGAGAAGCAGCGTGGCTTAGTGGAAAGAGCCCGGGCTTGGGAGTCAGAGGTCGTGGGCTCCGCCACCTGTCTGCTCTGTGACTTTGGGCAAGTCACTTCTCTGTGCCTTAGTTCCCTCATCTGTAAAATGGGGATTAAGAGTGGGAGCCCCATTTGGGACAGAGACTGTGTTCAATCTGATTAACTTGTATCTACCCCTGTGCTTAAAACAGTGCTATACAGCATTATAACAGGCACATTCCCTGCCTACAATGTGCTTATAGTCTAGAGGGGGAGACAGACATTAATATAAATAAAATTACAGATATAATAATAATAGCGTTGGTGTTTGTTAAGCGCTTACTATGTGCAGAGCACTGTTCTATGCACTGGGGTAGATACAGGGTAATCAGGTTGTCCCACATGAGGCTCACAGTTAATCCCCATTTTACAGATGAGGTAACTGAGGCACAGAGAAGTTAAGTGACTTGCCCACAGTCACACAGCTGACAAGTGGCAGAGCTGGGAGTCGAACCCATGACCTCTGACTCCGAAGCCCAGGCTTTTTCCACTTCAAGTCTTCCCACTGAGCCACGCCGCTTCCCATGTACGCACGTGCTGTGGGACTGGAAAGGGGATGACTAAAGGGAGCGAGTCAGGGTGATGCAAAAGGGAGTGGGAGAAGAGGAAAGGAAGGCTTAGTCAAGGAGGCTTCTTGGAGGAGATGGGCCTTAGGTAAGGCTTTGAAATGGGGGAGAGTCACTGTCGGATTTGTGGAGGGAGGGCGTTCCAGGCCAGAGGGTGAGAGGTTGGAGGCAAGAGAGACGAGATGAAGGTATAGTGAGAAGGTTGGCGTTAGAGGAGTGACTTGCCCAGGATACACAGGAGGTCAGTGGCAGAGCCGGGATTAAAACCCAGGGCCTCTGACTCCTAGGCCGGTGCTCTTCCCACTAGACCAGGCTGTTTCCCGGTATCAGAGGAGCAGAGTGCATGGGCGGGGTTGTAGTATTCATTCAATAGTATTTATTGAGCGCTTATTATGTGCAGAGCACTCTACTAAGCGCTTGAACAATTCAGCAACAGATAGAGACAATCCCTGCCCATCGACGGGCTTACAGTCTAATGGGAGGACACAGACGGACAAAACCAAGACAACTTAATCACAATAAATAGAATAAAGGGGATGGACACCTCATTAACAAAATAAATAGGGTAATAAAAATATATACAAATGCACACAGTGCTGAGGGGAGGGGAAGGAAGAGAAGGAGGAGCAGAGGAAAGGGGGCTTAGCTGAGGGGAGGTGAAGGGGGGGCAGAAAGGGAGCAGAGGGAAAAGAGGAAGCTCAGTCTGGGAAGGCCTCTTGGAGGAGGTGAGCTCTCAGTAGGGATCAAAGTAGCAAGGATTGTTAACGGGGAGAGAGCTGATTGAGTGCCTTAAACCCAATGGTGAGGAGTTTCTGATGGATGCCGAGGTGGATGGGCAACCATAGGAAGTTCTGAGGAGTGCAGAGAAGAGTCCAGATTCTCTTTTTTTTGAGCAAACGATCCCGGCAGCAGAGTGAAACAACACTGGAGAGGGGAGTGAGGTCGGCAAGGAGGCTGATAGAACCCTGGTACTAATCCATGATCACCTAATAATAATAATTATATTCCTTAATCTATTAGCATTTATAGGGGCTCTAGTAGGAGTTGTTATTTACCGAGAACACCTAATACCAACACTGCTATGTCTCGAAGGTATAGTACTCTCCATCAGAATAATGGAGGCAGGATGAGAGAAGTGCTTAAACCAGTGGGCTAGCAGTCTGGATGGAGACGATGGGGGGCATTCTGCAGATTGGCGAGATTGAAAACCAAGGAAAGTTTTCTCCCCACAACCGTCTTGCAATTTCCCGCTGGGCGGGTCTGAAAATAGGTGGCTCTTAGAGAACCGTTGTAACGTCTGTCTCCTCAGACTAGGGGAGATCCGTGACTGGTTTTGAAGTAGAAGACTCCATGGCTTGGGGCTGTCATTTGGCCTATGTCAAGTTCATGACTGAGGTTTCTGGGTGAGGGTGGGTACACTTAAAAATAGTAATAGTGGTGTTTAAGTACTTACTACATGCCAGGCACCATACTAAGCACCAGGGTGGATTATATGAGGAAGTTCAAGTTGGACACAGCCCCTGTCCCATGCGGGGCTCACAGTCTCAATCCCCATTTTACAGATGAGGGTACTGAGGCCTAGAGTAGTGAGGCGACTTGTCCAAGGCCACACAACAGACAAGGGGAGGAGCCCAGATTAGAACCCATCACCTTCTGACTCCCAACCCCCTGCTTTAGCCATTACTCCATGCTGCGTCTCACTTCAGGCAATTCTCCTGTGATTTTATTCTCTTCTATCCCATGCTCCCCTGCTCTTCAAAAACATAATTAAACCTCATCACATGGAAAAGGGAAATAAAACTCTTTCTCAAGGTTTAATTCATAACATAATAGAGTCTCATGATGCAGATGAGCGAAGTTAAGACTTCTTTAATAGGTCTGACTTCTTATTCATCTTAACCATCACTGCAGCCCAGGCCTGTCTCTAACAGAGAGTGTTTGCGTGTGGGTAGACGGGAATAAAGCCCATTTCATTAATGCTGATACCCTCACCGTGTTGCCAGTATCTCTGGGAAAGAGGAAAGCAGGTGACTGGTGTCCCGGCTTGGGAACTGTCTGTAAACATTTTATTGCCTTTTTACTTCAATCGGCTGGAGCTGTGAGCTAAAAGGATTGCAGGTGTGAATCGCTTGTAGGTTCAAGTTCCAGAGACTTAGGTTTTAAGTTTCAGAGACTTCCTTAAAGGAGCTGATCTAGAATGGGAATCATTCAATGTTGGAGGTCACATTTCCTGCTCCCTCCTAACCCCCCAGCTTTCTGAGATCGCAGTGTAGTATAATAATAATAATAGTTAATCCCGGTTCTGCCACCTCTCTGCAGTGTGACCTTGGACAAGGCCTCACTTCCCTCATCTGTAAAATGGGGATTAAGATTGTGAGCCCCATGTGGGCCATGGGTTGTGTCCTTGCTCATTAGCTTGCATCTAAGCTAATCAGAGAAGCAGTGTGGCTTAGTGAAAATAGCCCTGGCTTTGAAGTCAGAGGTTGTGGTTTCTAATCCCGGCTCCGCCTCTTGTCAGCTCTATGACTTTGGGCAAGTCATTCAACTTCTCTCTGCCCAATTACCTCATCAGTAAAATGGGGATTAAAAGTGTGAGCCCCACGTGGGACAACATGAACACCTTATATCTACCCCAGTGCTTAGAACAGTGCTTGGCACATAGTAAGCGCTTAACAAATACCATCATTATTATTATCTACCCCAGAACTCAATGCAGTGCCTGGCACACAGTAAGTATTTCACAAATACTGTCTAGAAAAAAGTACCTACTATGTGTGGAAGATACAATTCCAGCAGATAAGACACAGATCCTGACCCTCATGAGGTTCACAGTCTAAGGGGGAGGAAGCACGGATATTTAATCTCCATTTTACAGATGAGGAAACTGAGGCCCAGAGAAGTTAAGTGACTTGCTCAAGGTCATGCAACGGACAAGTGGAGCTGAAATTAAAACCCAGGTCCTCTGACTTTCAGGCTCATGCTCTCTCCACTAGGACATCCTACATTTCTTTTTAATCAGTCACTCAATGGGACATATTGAGCCTCTACTAAGTACAGGCTAACGCAGAAGGGGGTGGGAGAAGAGGAAGTGAAGTTGTAGTTGGGGAAGCTTTCTTGGAGGAGATGTGCCTTCAGTAAGGCTTTGAAGGTGGGGACAATAATCGTCTGTTGGATATTCTCTATTGACTGTTTTGCATTCTCCCAAGTGCTAAGCACAGTGCTTTGGCCAGAGTAAATGCTCAATTAATCAGTGGTATTTATTGAGCACTTAGCACTGCCCTAACCGCTTGGGAGAGTACAGTCCAGCAGAGTCGGTAGACCTGTCCCCCGCCCACAATGAGCACACCGTCCCATGGGGAGCTTAAATCCTATTGATTGATTTCAAGTACTGAGAACAGACTCGGTGCCTAGCATTATAACTCAGAAAGCTTGCTGTGTGAAATGAACCCAAAATGTGGCTGGAAAGCAGTAAGAGGAAAAAAAAAAAACCCCAAATTCCTGGATTTTAATATCGTTACCAAATGCCGTGGAGTCATTTCCCATTCGTGACAACTCTATGGCTGTATTTTCTCCAGAGCGTCCTGTCTTCTGCCGTGATCCATGACGTTGCTAACAGTTCTTCCGTTATCACTGTTATGGTTTCGGACCATCTAGGTGCCCGTCTGCCTCTCATCTTTTCCCTGGACATCTCCTAGCATTAGTTTGCTCTGCACACATTAAGCGCTCAGTAAATACGATTGAATGAATTAGTATCCTCTCCAAAAAATCAGGCTGCCTGATGATGTGTCCAAATTATGCTAATCTAAGTTGAGTCATTTGGTCTTCCAAAGACCACCTTAACTTAATTTGCTCCCAAACCCATTTATTTGTTTTTCGGGTATTCACAAAAGCCTTCTCCATCACTGCATTTCAAAAGAGTCGATACTCTTTCTGTCCTGTTTTATCACTGTCCAGCTTCTGGATCCATACACTGTCACTGGAAACACAGAATTGACCGTTTGTATTTTGGGGGCAATAGTTTCATAAGCACATTGCATGATTTTTTTTTCCTAGACTCTTCTAAATCCTTTTTTATTGATTATCGATCCCAGAAGAGAAAAATCATTCAGTCTTCTCTCCCTCCGCTATCAGTGTGTTAAAACTTCCAGTTGTTGTGATCTTTGTTTCCTTGATATTCAGGCCCATCTTTTTGCTCTGCTCTTTAACTTTTACTAATAAACCCTTCAAATCTTCTTCGCTTTCTACTGGTTGGGTTGTATCACCAGCCTAACGAAGGTTGTTTGATATTCCATCCTCCATTCTTTACTCCCCGCTCGCCTTCATTCAGTCCGGTTTCGCTCATTATGTATTTGGCATAAAGAATGAACGGATGAGGCGAGAAGATACATCCTTGTCTTACACCCTGACTAATGCGATACCAATCAGTTTCTCTATATTCTGTTCTTATTGTAGCCTCCTGTCTGGCATATGGGTTCTGAATTAGTACAGTTAAATGGTCCAACATGTCCATTTCTCCTATGCGTAACTTCTCTGTGCCTCAGTGACCTCATCTGTAAAATGGGGATTAAGACTGTGAGACGTGGGACAACCTGATTACCCTGTATCTACCCCAGCACAGAACAGTGCTCTACACATAGTAAGCTCTTAACAAATACCAACATGGCTCCTCTGTGCCTCAGTTCCCTCATCTCTAAAATGGGGATTAAGACTGTGAGTCCCACGGGGACAACCTGATTCCCCCCCAGTGCTTAGAACAGTGCTTTGCACATAGTAAGCACTTAATAAATGCCATTATTATTATTATTATATCTCTCGTCACTCGTCCCATCCGGAATCCCACTTGAACGTCCGGCAATTCGCGTTGCACGTAGGTCTCCGTTCGATGCCGTATAACACTAGTCTAGCACTACCTCGCTGGCATGTGAGATCAAGGAAATGGTGCCGTAACTGTCGCATTTGCTTGTATCCCCTTTCTTTGGTATTGCCACGTAAACTGCTCTCTTCCAATCCGATGGATTTTACCGAACGATGATTAGTGTAGGTGGAAAATTCTGAGAAGGTCTTAAGTGGGAGTTTCTGCAGCACAGAGAACGGTTTCAGGGGACCCGGATCCGTGAGGAAGGATATGGGTTCTTCCCCCGTCACCGAACGGCAGTTATGTGATGCTATTTTGACACTTATTTCTGTAAAAGCTGTTGGCAAACGGCTCGGTCTTGGGCAACTGGATTTCTACCTGCAGTTGCTAACGGTGTCACCTCTAATTCCCCTGTTTAGACTGTCAGCCCATTATTGGGCAGGCATGGTCTCTATCTGTTGCCAAATTGTAATAATAATAATAATGGTGGTATTTGTTAAGCGCTTACTCTGTGCAAAGCACTGTTCTAAGCGCTGGGGTAGATGCAGGGTAATCAGATTGTCCCACGTGAGGCTTACAGTTAATCCCCGTTTTACAGATAAGACAACTGAGGCATTCATTCATTCAACAGTATTTATTCAGCGCTTACCATGTGCAGAGCATTGTACTAAGTGCTTGGAATGTACAATTCAGTAACAGATAGGAAGCACAGAGAAGTTAAGTGACTTGCCCACAGTCACACAGCTATGTGGCAAATCTGGGATTCAAACCCATGACCTCTGACTCCCAAGCCCGGGCTCTTTCCACTGAGCCACGCTGCTTCTCTGTACACTCCAAGTGCTTAGTACATAGCCTAGTAAGCGCTCAATAAATGCTAGTGAATGAATGAATAATTCCCACCTTTTTCCCAATGTTTAGTACAGTGCTCTGCTATTGTTATAATAATAATAATAATATTATAGTAGGAGAGCACTGTGCTAAGCACTGGGGAAAAACCCAGAGGTAGGAATTAGAGTTGGCACCATTATAATATTAATAGTTGGAATTGTGGTATTTAAATGCAGACTATGTGCCAGACACTCTACTAAGCGCTGGGGTACATAAAAGGTACTTGGGTTAGATGCAGTCCCTGTCCCACATCATAATAGTAATAATGGCATTTGTTAAGTGCTTACTTTGTGCCAAGCACTGTTCTAAGCACTGGTAGAGAAGCAGCGTAGCTCAGTGGAAAGAGCCCGGGCTGGGGAGTCAGAGGTCATGGGTTCGAATCCCCACTCCTCCACTTGTCAGCTATGTGACTGTGGGCAAGTCACTTCACTTCTCTGTGCCTCAGTTCCCTCATCTGTAAAATGGGGATCAAGACTGTGAGCCCCACGTGGGACAACCTGATCACCCTGTGTCCACCCCAGCGCTTAGAACAGTGCTCTGCACACAGTAAGCGCTTAACAAATACCAACATTATTATTATTCTAAGCACTGGGGGAGATACAAATTAATCAGGTTGGACACAGTCGCTGTCCCACATGGGGCTCACAGTCTTAATCCCCATTTTACAGTTGAGGTAACCGAGGCCCAGAGACGTTAAGTGGCTTGCCCAGGGTCACACAGCAAAGAAATGGAGGAGCCAGGATTAGAACCCAGGAACTTCTGACTCCTAGGCCTGTGCTCCATCCACTAGGCCAAGCTGGTTTTCTGGAGCTCATACTCTTAATCCCCACTGTACAGATGAGGTAGTTGATGCCCAGAGAAGTGAAGTGACTGGGCCAGGGTCACAAAGCAGAGAAGTGATGGATCCAAATTAGAACCCAGGTCCTTCTGACTCCCCGGCCTTTGCTCTATCCACTAGGCCACACCGCTTCTCTTGGTATCTTACCTGAAAAAAGGGGATGTGATGTCATGCATAGCTGTCTCTCTTGCCTTCCCCAGTCATTCAATCAGTATTATTATTATTATTATTGTTTATTAAGCGCTTACTGTGTGCTAAGCACTGTTCTAAGTGCTGGGGTAGATATAGGATAATCTGGTCGTCTCTGTGGGGTTCACAGTCTTAATTAGAGAAGCAGCGTGGCTCGGTGGAAAGAGCACGGGCTTGTGAGTCAGAGATCATGAGGTCAAGCGGCTCTGCCACTTGTCAGCTGTGTGGGCGAGTCACTTAACTTCTCTGTGCCTCAGTTACCTCATCTGTGAAATGGGGATTAACTGTGAGCCTCACGTGGGACAACCTGATTACCCTGTATCTTCCCCAGCGCTTAGAACAGTGCTCTGCACATAGTAAGCGCTTAACAAATACCAACATTATTATTATTATCCCCATTTTACAGATGAGGGAACTGAGACACAGAGAAGTGAAGCGGCTTGCCCAAAGTCACACAGCAGACGTGGCGGAGCCGGGATTAGAATCCATTTCCTCTGACTCCCAAATCCAGGCTCTATCCACTGAGCCACATCGTTATTGAACGCTCACTATGTGCAGAGCTCTGGACTAAGTGGAATGGGAGGGAACAATATAATCCATCAGGGGTATTGGACATTTAAGAGAAGCACTTAAGAAAAACATCTGGATAGAGCAAGGGTCTGGGAGTCAGAAGGTCATGGGTTCTAATCCCGACTGTATCACTTTTCTGCTGTGTGGCCTTGGGCAAGTCACTTCACTTCTCTGGGCCTCAGTTACCGTCTCTGTAAAATGGGGATTGAGACTGTGAACCTCACATGTGTCCAGCCTGATTTGTTTGTATCCAGCCCAAACTTAGTAGAGTGCCTGGCGCATTGTAAGCACAAGCGCCTAGTACGGTGCTCTGCACATAGTAAGCGCTCAATAAATACGATTGAATGAATGAATACGATTATTATTCATTCATTCAATCGTATTTATTGAGCACCTGCTGTGTGCAAAGCACAGTATTAACCATTTGGGAGAAGTAGCTTGGCTTAGTGGAAAGAGCACGGGCTTGGGAGTCAGAGGACTTGGGTTCCAATGTCATCTCCCCCATTTGTCTACTGTGTGACCTTGGGCAAGTCACTTAACTTCTTTGTGCCTCGGTGCCCTCATCTGTAAAATGGAGATTGAGACTGTGAGCCCCATGTGGGACAACCTGATTACCTTGTATCTACCCCAGAGCTTAGAAAGTAAGAAAGTAAGCACTTAAATACCATAATTATTATTATCATTACAATCAGTCGTATTTATGAACGCTTATTGAACTAAAGGTTTGATACAATCAGGCGATCAGTGGCATTTATTGAACGCTTACAGTGTGCAGAACACTGGACTAAGTACTTGGGCGAGAGTAATGCAATTAGTCAGTGGTATTTATTGAGCACTTATTGTAGAGAAGCAGGTGGCTCAATTGGAAAGAGCACAGGCTTGGGAGTCAGAGGTCATGGGTTCGAATCCCATCTCTGCCCTTTTCATTCATTCAATAGTATTTATTGAGCGCTTACTATGTGCAGAGCACTGTACTAAGCGCTTGGAATGAACAAGTCGGCAACAGATAGAGACAGTCCCTGCCGTTTGACGGGTTTACGGTCTAATCGGGGGAGACGGACAGACGAGAACAATGGCAATTGTGACTGTGGGCGAGTCACTTCACTTCTCTGTGCCTCAGTTACCTCATCTGTAAAGTGGGCATTTAGATTGTGAGCTTCACGTGCCAGATGACCCTGTATCTACCCCAGCGCTTAGAACAGTGCTCTGCACATAGTAAGTGCTTAGCAAATACCAACATTGTTGTATGCAGAACACTAGAGAAGCAGCGTGGCTTAGTGGAAAGAGCCCGGGCATGGGAGTCAGAGGTTATGGGTTCGAATTCTGGCACTGCCACTTGTCAGCTTTGTGACTGTGGGCAAGTCACTTCACTTCTCTGTGGCTCAGTTACCTCATCTGTAAAATGGGAATTAAGACTGTGAGCCTCATGTGGGACAATCTGATTACCTTGTATCTACCTCAGCGCTTAGAACAGTGCTCTGCACATAGTAAGCACTTAACAAATACCAACATTATTATTATTAGACTGAGTACATGAGACAGAACAGTACAATCAGTAGGACACTACAATCAGTCAGTGGTATTTATCTAGCGCTTACTGCGTGCAAAGCACTGGGTTAAGTGCTGGGGAAAGCACAATACACTGGAGTTGTTAGTCACAATCCCTGCTCACAAAAGCTTACAATCTACAGGACGAGGCAGACATTAAAATAGGTTTCAGATTGGGGAAATCATTGAATATAAGGATATGGACATAAGTGCTGTGCAGTTAATAATAATTATGGTATTTAAGCACTTACTATGTACCAGGCACTGTACTAAGCCCTGGGCTGGATACAAGAAAATCGGGTTGGGACCCATGTGGGGCTCACAGTCTCAGGCCCCATTTTAAAGATGAGGTCACTGAGGCCCAGAGAAGTAAAGTGATTTGCCCAGCAGACAAGTGGCGGAGTGAGGATTAGAACCTCTGACCTCCTGACTCCCAGGCCCGGGCTCTATTCACTACGCCATGCTGCTTCTGGGAGGGCATCAGGGGGCTTTTAGGGGTCCACAGGCCGCCTCCCCCAGCCACCATTGTCTCTGTCCCGTCTGTAAACTATTGAAATCCACCCTGCCTTTTTCCGAATAGATGACTCGGCAGCGTAAATGAGGCATATATTGTAACGCCGTCAAATCTCTTCCCATTACAGGCCTTCTCGAATTTTCCGTGGGCAAGTTTAGACACTTCACACTGCAGTCTTCTTCCGAAGAGGCCGTGTTGCGCCACATCGCGAGCAATGTGACCTTCGTAATCTTTCAGATACACACTCAGTACAAGAACGCCACCGTTTCCTTTAACAAGGTATGGATGGACGGAGGTGACTTCGGTCTAGTCAGAAAAACTCTCGTCCTCACAGGTCTGCTACTCTTTTTATTCTACGCGATTTCCTCATCCCATCGTATTTTTTGGGATTGATGCCTGACTACTTGTTTGTTTTGCTGTCTGTCTCCCCCTTGTATTCGTTCATTCACTAAGCAGTATTTATTGTTTTTTCTTTAACACAAGTATGTTTCCTTGAGAAGCAGCGTGGCGCAGTGGAAAGAGCACGGGCTTTGGAGTCAGGGCTCATGAGTTCGAATCCCAGCTCTGCCACTTGTCAGCTGGGTGACTGTGGGCAAGTCACTTCACTTCTCTGTGCCTCAGTTCCCTCATCTGTAAAATGGGGATTAAGACTGTGAGCCCCACGTGGGACAACCTGATTCCCCTGTGTTTACCCCAGCGCTTAGAACAGTGCTCTGCACATAGTAAGCGCTTAACAAATACCAACATTATTATTATTATTATTCCTTAACCTGCAAGTGGAATGGATCAATTAATCCATCAGTGGAATTGATTGATTCAATCATATTTATTGAGTGCTTACTACGTGTAGAGCATTCTTTCAGTAGTATTTATTGAGCACTTACTATGTGTTGAGCACTGTACTAAGCGCTTGGAATGTACAATTTGGCAACAGATGGAGACAATCCCTGCCCAATGATGGGCTCACAGTCTAAACGGGGGAGACAGATGGCAAAGCAAAACAGAACAAAACAAAACATCATCATCAAGATAAATAGAATTATAGTGCTAGACACATCATTAACAAAATAAATAGAGTAATAAATAATATATACAAATGAACACAGTGCTGAGGGGAAGGGGGAAGAGCAGAGGGCGGGGGGAGGGGAGGGAAAGGAGAGGGAAATGGGGGGCTCAGTCTGGGAAGGCCTCCTGGAGGAGGTGAGCTCTCAGTAGAGCTCTGAAGAGAGGAAGAGAGTTAGTTTGGCGGAGGTGAGGAGGGAGGGTGTTCCGGGACGGCGGGAGGACTTGGGCCATGGGTCGACGGCGGGACAGTTTAGACTGTGAGCCCGTTGTTAGGCAGAGATTGTCTCTGTTGCCAAATTGTACATTCCAAGCGCTTAGTTCAGTGCTCAGCACACAGTAAGCGCTCAATAAATATGATCGAATGAATCGCACTCCCCTCTGCCCCTCGCACTTCCCTTCCCGCTTTCTGGCGCTGCCTGAAGCCCCAGGTTGTCGTTTTCGGGGCTTGGTTTCGTTTGACTTGTTGAGCAGAACACTGACTCATACCTCCAGAAAATGGCCAGAGTTATTTGAAGTTTAGACCATCTGTGTCCTTATCTGTTTGCAGAGTTTCTTCTTCTTCTCCGTCTCCTATCAATCTGTCGATCAGTGGTATTTATTCAGCGCTTACCGTGGGCAGAGGCCTGGACTGAGTGCTTGGGAGAGTTCAGTACAGCAGAGTTAGTATCGATTTTTATCAGTGACTTTTATTGAGCGCTTAAGAAGCGGCGTGGCTCAGTGGAAAAAGCCTGGGCTTGGGAGTCAGCGGTCGTGGGTTCTAATCCCAGCTCTGCCACTTGCCAGCTGTGTGACTTTAGGCAAGTCCTTAACTTCTCTGCGCCTCAGTTACCTCATCTGTAAAATGAGGATTAAGACTGTGAGCCCCACGTGGGGCAACCTGATCACCTTGTATCCCCCCAGTGCTTAAAACTTAAAACGGAGAAGCAGCATGGCTCAGTGGAAAGAGCATGGGCTTTGGAGTCAGAGGTCATGGGTTCGAATCCCAGCTCTGCCACTTGTCAGCTGTGTGACTGTGGGCGAGTCACTTCACTTCTCCGTGCCTCAGTTACCTCAGCTGTAAAATGGGGATTAAGACTGTGAGCCTCACATGGGACAATCTGATTACCCTCTATGTACCCCAGCGCTTAGAACAGTGCTCTGCACATAGTAAGCGCTTAACAAATACCAACAATGTTAAAACAGTGCTTGGCACATAGTAAGCCCTTAACAAATGCCATCGTTATTATTATTATCATTATTAATGTGTGCAGAGCACTGAACTAGGCACTTGGAGGAGAGTCTTAATACCACAGAGTTGGTATCCTAAAAGTGGTATTTTTTGTAGGGTGGGCATCTCTTCCCGAGCGAATCTGACAGACAGTGACTCTTCCCTGCCCTTCAAAGCTTTATTGAAGGCCTGTCTCCTCCAGGAGGCCTTCCCAGACTAAGCCCCCCTTTTCCTCATCTTCCACCCCCTTCTGCGTCATCCTGACTCACTCCCTTTCCTCTCCCCTCCTCCCAGTCCCACACCACCAAGTCCATATCTGTCATTTTATTTATTTGTATCGATGTCTGTCTCTCTCCCCCTCCCTCCGAGACTGTAAACTCATGTGGGCAGAGAATGTCACCGTTTTCTGTTGTGTTGTCCTCTCCCAAGCTCTTAGTACAGTGCTCTTCACACAGCGCTCCATAAATACGATCGAATGAATGAATAAGTTTATTTATTGAGCGCTTACTATGTGCAGAGCACTGTACTAAGTGCTTGGAATGTACAAATCGGTAACAGATAGACAGTCTGTGCCCTTTGACGGGCTTACAGTCTAATCGGAGGAGACAGACAAAAACAACAGCAATAAATAGAATCAAGGGGATGAACATCTCATTAAAACAATGGCAAATAAGTATAATCAAGGTGATGTACCTCTCATTAACAAAATAGGGTAATGAAATGAAAATCCAGGATGTGTGTGGACCATTTCTAGAGCCCTGGGGACATATTCCCACTTCCTGGCCGAGGGTCAGAGGAGAGTGACGCGTGTCTCTGTCTTCCTCCCCGCGAACGTTTCCAGAATCCTCCTCAGGACACTTCGGGGCCGGGCACGGACAAAGGACTGATCACCGCGCTCCGGCTGGAACAGACGATATGCACGTGGTTCCTTCAGGCTGCGGGGCCCGACGGGGTCAAAAGCGTCGCCGGGCCACTCTCGTATTCGGAGAAAGGTACCCCCTCCCTCCCAGCCCCCCACTTTTCCTCATCTTCCACTCCCTTCTGCGTCACCCTGACTTCCTCCCCTTGCTCTTCCCCGCTCCCAGCCCCACACCACTTATGTACAGATCTGTCATTTTATTTATTTGTATTGATGTCTGTCTCTCCGACTCTAGACTGAGAGCTTGCTGTGGGCAGGGAATGACACTTTTTATTGTTTTAATGTACTCCCCCAAGTGCTTAACAATAATAATAATAATAATAATTATGGTATTTGTTAAACACTTACTATGTGCCAGGCACTGTACCGAGTGCTGGGGGAGACGGAAGCAAATTGGGTCGGACACGGTCCCTGTCCCACATAGGGCTCACCGTCTCAATCCCCATTTTACAGACGAGGGAACTGAGGCACGGAGAAGTGAAGTGACTTGCCCAAGGTCACACAGCAGACAAGTGGCCAAGCCGGGATTAGAACCCACAACTTCTGACTCCCAAGCCCGGGCTCTTTCCACTGAGCCATGCTGCTTCTCCTGCTTCTGTTAATACAGTGCTCTGCATTCATTTATTCATTCGATCGTATTTATTGAGCGCTTACTGTGTGCAGAGCACAGTAAGCGCTCAATAAATACGATCGAATGAATTGAATGACAGAGGTGTCAGTCCTGAGGATGATCTCGGGTATTTACTGAGTGCTTACTGTGTGCAGAGCACCGTACTAACAATACATCAACAATATATTGAGAGAGAACAATATATCAGAGTTGGTAGACCCATTCCCCGTCCACAATGAGCTTCCGGTCTAGAGTCAATCAATCTCTCGTATTTGTCGAGCACATAATGTGTGCAGAGCACTGTACTGAGCGCGCAGGACAGAACAACTTAACAGAGTTGGTAGACAACGTTCCCATCCCACAGCGAGCTTCCAGGGTAGAGTCAATCTGTCGTATTTATTGAACACAAACTGGGTGCAGAGAACTGTACTAATTACTTGGTAGAGGACAGTATATGAGGTTTAGTACGCAAGTTCCCTGCACATAACGAGCTTCTGGTCTAGTCAGTCAATCAGTGGTACTTACTGAGCGCTTACTGTGTGCAGAGCACTGTACTAAGCACTTGGGAGAGGACAATAGAACAGTATAACAGACACATTCCCTGCCCACAGTGAGCTTACAGTCTAAGGGGTTGCAGAGTCAGAAAGCTGCTTGGGAGTCAGAGGTCATGGGTTCGAATGCTGGCTCTGCCACCTGTCAGCTGTGTGACTGTGAGCAAGTCACTTAACTTCTCTGTGCCTCAGTTACCTCCTCTGTAAAAATGGCGATTAACTGTGAGCCTCACGAGGGACAACCTGATGACCCTGTATCTACCCCAGCGCTTAGAACAGTGCTCTGCAATAGTAAGCGCATAACAGATGCCAACCTTATTATTATTATTATTATTATGGTGGGGGCAAGATGCGAGGCGGGGAAGAAACGGAGTTCACATGGGTTTGATTTGCCTCTTCCTCAGTGGGCAGAGAGACAGGGAAGCCCTCTCCCACACATCTGGTTCTGACGCCAATTTTTTTTTTTCCAGTGGTATTTGTTAAGTGTTTACTGTGCCTCAGACACTGTACTAAGCGCTGGGGTAGATCATCAGGTTGGACACAGTCCACGTCCCATGTGGGTCTCACAATCCTAATCCCTATTTTAAAGATGAGGGAACGGAAGCACTGAGAAGTGAATAATAACGTTGGTATTCGTTAAGCGCTTACTATGTGCCGAGCACCGTTCTAAGCGCTGGGGGAGATACGGGGTCATCAGGTTGTCCCACGTGAGGCTCACAGTTAATTCCCATTTTACAGATGAGGTAACTGAGGCACCGAGAAGTGAAGCGACTTGCCCAAGGTCACCCAGCCGGGATTAGAACGTAGGTCCTCCTGACTCCCGGGCCTGTGCTCTATCCATTAGGCCACGCTGCTTCTGTGCATGGGCATGGTCCCGCCTTTGTGGGGGATTAATATTAATAATAATTATAGTATTCGTTAAGCACTTACTGTGTGCCAAGCACTGTTCTAAGTGCTGGGGGAGATACAGAGTAATCAGGGTGTCCCACATGGGGCTCACAGTCTTAATCCCCATTCTACAAGTGAGGTAACCGAGGCACAGAGAGGTTAAGTGACTTGCCCAAGGTCACACAGGAAGGAGCCATGTCCTACTTGAGGTGGGGGTGGGGTCCCTGCCCTTCCCGGGGGTTGAAGAGGAGGCCAACGCTCTGCTATAAGGAAATGCCGTGCACGATTTGGGCATGTCCGAGACCATCTCTTGGTAACTGCAGAGAAGCGTGGCCTAGCGGATAGAGCCCGGGCCTGGGAGTCAGAAGGACCCGGGTTCTAATCCCGCCACTTGTCTGTGGCGTGATCTTGAGCAAGACGCTTCACTTCTCTGGACTGCGGTTCCCTCATCTGGAAGCTTGGGGAGGAAGACCGTGAGCCCCACGTGGGCCGGGGACTGTGTCCAACTCGATTTGCAGGGATCCGCCCCAGCGCTCAGTACAGTGCCTGGCACTAGTAAGCGCTTAACGGAAACCCTTGTTTGTCTTCTAGATCCCGTGCCCGGAGGTTGCAATCTGGAGTTTGATTTGGACGTCGACCCCAATATTTACCTGGACTATAATTTATTTGAAACGGTGATCAAGTTCGCGCCGGCAAATCTCGGATCCCCAAGGTGGGTCTGACTGTCGTAGAATCGTAAAACTGAATGGCCGGGTTCTCCAGAAACCCTGGGTTTTATATAAGTAAGGGGAAGAGATTGACTGCTCTCAACTGCCCTCGTGAGATATGAAACTCCGCGAGGAAAGGGATCCGTCCTTTTACTTCCTCAGTAAATTCATGTGCTCTACAGTACCCTGCATAATAATAATCACGATGATGATATTTGTTAAGTGCTTACTGTGGAAGAAGAAGCAGAGAAGCAGCGTGGCTCAGTGGAAAGAGCCCGGGCTTGGGAGTCAGAGGTTGTGGGTTCTAATCCCTGTTCGGCTGCTTGCCAGCTGTGTGACTTTGGGCAAGTCACTTCGCTTCTCTGTGCCTCAGCTACCTCATCTGTAAAATGGAGATTAAAACTGGGAGGCCCACGTGGGACAACCTGATCACCTTGTATCCCCCAGCGCTTAGAACAGTGCTTTGCACATAGTAAGCGCTTAACAAATACCACCATTTATTTATTTCTTATTTTATGTGGTTAGCCCTGTTCTAAGCGCTGGGGTAGATACAAGGTAATCAGGTTGTCCCACGTAGCGCTCACAGTCTTCATCCCCATTTTACAGATGAGGGAACTGAGGCACAGAGAAGTGAAGTGGCTGACCCAAGGTCACACAGCAGACAAGTGGCAGAGTCAGAATTAGAACCCATGTCCTTTGACTCCCAAGCCTTTCCACCAAGCCACGCTGCATACAGGTACTCAATAAGTCCTGTTGAGACTGATTCTGATCAGTCGATCGGATACTCTCCCAAGCACTTAATACAGTGCTCTGTTCACAGTAAGCGCTCAGTAAATACGATTGAGTGAGTGAATGAATGAAATTATTGAGCACTTACTATGTGCAGAGCACTGAACTAAACACTTGGGAGAGTACAATATAACAGAATTAGCAGACGTGCTCCCTGCCCATAATGAGCTTACAATAAATACAGATTCCTTTTGCCATTTTTTGGGAGTTTTTTTGGCATTTGCTGAGCGCCTACTATGTACCAGGAACTGTTCTAAGCACTGAGGAAGATGTCTGCGTTATGACCTTGGGCAAGTCACTTCTCTGGGCCTCAGAAGGGTGGGAGAAGGGAAAAGCAGCATGACGTAGTGGCTAGAGTACGGGCCTGGGAATCAGAAGTCATGGGTTCTAATCCTGGCTCTGTCACTTGTCTCGTCACTGTGTGAACTTGGGCAAGTCACTTTACTCCTCGGTACCTCAGTTACCTCATCTTTAAAATGGGGATTGAGACTGTGAGCCCCCTGTGGGACAGGGACTGTGTCCAACCTGATTTGCTTGTATCCACCCCAGCCCTTAGTACAGTGCCTGGCACATAGTAAATGCTTAAATGCCACAATTATTATTATTAGAGGAAATGAGGGCTTCACTGGGGAAGGCTCTTGGAGAAGGTGTGATTTTTTAGGAGGTCTTTGGAGGTGGGGAGAGTGGTAGTCTGTTTGAACCCAGTAGATGCTCAGTAATTACTTTTGATTGATTATTAGGGGCCAGTTGGGTGCTGAGCACTATGCTATGCCCTGAGCAGAGGGAATCAGTCGATCCTATTCATTGAGCGCTTACTGTGTGCAAAGCACTGTACTAAGCACTTGGAAGAGTACGACGTAACAGAGTTGGTAGACAAATTCCCAGCCCAAAGCGAACTTACAGTCCAGAGGATCAGATCCAACACTAAGAGTTTACCTAAATGGAATAAATGTGGTATTTAATGATGATGATGATGATGTTGGTATTTGTTAAGCACTTACCATGTGTAGAGGACTGTTCTAAGCGCTGGGGTAGATACAGGGTCATCAGGTTGTCCCACTTGGGGCTCACAGTCTTCATCTCCATTTTACAGATGAGGTAACTGAGGCACAGAGAAGTGAAGTGACAATTGCCACGCTGCAATTGTGAGCTTCATGTGGGACAACCTGATTACCCTGTATCAACCCCATAAAACAGTGCTCTGCACACAGTAAGCGCTTAACAAATACCAACATTATTATTATTATTATGTGCCAAGCACAGTCCTAAGCACCGGCTTAGGAGAAAGCAGGTACTGAATCCCCATTTTGCAGATGAGGGACCTGAGGCAGAGATAAATGAAGGGGCTTGTCCTAGGTCACAAAGCACACAAGGGGCAGAGTCGGGATAACACCCCAGTGCTTAAATAGCGTGGCTCAGTGGAAAGAGCACGGGCTTGGAGTCAGAGGTCGTGGGTTCTAATCCTGACTCTGCCACTTGTCTGCTGTGTGACTTTGGGCAAGTCACTTCACTTCTCTGGGCCTCAGTTACCTCATCCGGAAAGTGGGGATTAAGACTGTGAGCCCCAAGTGGGACAACCTGATTACCTTGTATCTACCCAGCGCTTAGAGCAGCGCTTGGCACATAGTAAGCGCTTAACAAATACCAAAATTATTATTATTATGATTATAGCCAGCTTCCAGTCTAGAGAGGAGCTTCCGCGGTGTAGCCGAGGGGTTTGGCCAGCGGCCACTTTGCGTCGTGTCCCCTGGACGGTTTGTGGTTGGCCGCAGAGGCAGGGACCACGCGACGTGGGGATGGGGCCGGACGACGTGGGGATGGGGCCGGACCCCCCCGGGGGAGACCGCAGTAACGTGTCTATCGGTATTTTTGTACCATGGACTTTTTTTGGTTGGCCGTAGAGGCAGGACCCCACCGCCGGAGGGACCAGCCCGGACTCCACGGGAGCCTGTAGTCAGGCATTTATCTGCTGGTATTTTGGTGACCCAGTTTCTGGTTGGCCGCAGGGACCGTGACCCTCTGGGGTGGGGTCCGGGCTCTCGGTGGAGAAGGCAGTACGACGTTTATCCGTCGGTATTTTGGTGGCCTGCATGGTTTTTGGTTGGCTGCAGAGGCCGGGCCCCTCCTTTTTTTGACGTGGGGACGGGGCCGGAGCCTGGGGGAGACGGCAGTACAGTGTCTGTCTGTGGGGATTTCGGTGACCCGGACGGTTTTTGGTTGGCCGCAGAGACTGGGCCCCTCCGCTTTGTGACGTGAGGACGGGGATGGAGTCTGGGAGTGAATCGAATGAGTGAATGAATGGGGGAGACGGCAGTCCGACGTCTACCTGTGGGACTTTCGGTGACCCGGCCGGTTTCCGGTTGACCGCAGAGGCAGGTCCCCTCCGCCGTGCGACGTGGGGACGGGGATGGACTCCCGCTGGAGGCTGCAGTACGACGTCTACCAGTATTTTCTGGCGGAGAACGAGCTCCTGGCGGAGACCCTCCTGGAGTCTGCGCAGAGGATGGCGGTGGTCCCGCAGCTGAAGGGCAGGGCGACCAAAGTAAGTGCGGGTGGGTGTACTGAGCGCCCTGTCCACGCCGGGTGGGCCGGGTCTGGGGGGAGATGACAATATGAAGCGGCCCCATCCCGGAGAAATCCCCACTCTTCCGTCCTTGGGCCTTCTGGGGTTCTGACTTCCTGTCGATCAATCAATTGTATGTAAGTGTTTATATTTTACATTTACTTATTTTAATTATATAGTCATCATTTTTTTATTTTTATGGTATTAATCACTTGTGTCTGTTTATTGTTCTATTGTACTCTCCCAAGTGCTTTAGTACAATGCTCTGCACATAGTAAGCGCTCAATAAATGCAGTTGAATGAATGCCAGCCACAGTACTAGAAGCAGCGTGGCTCAGTGGAAAGAGCACAGGCTTGGGAGTCAGAGGTCATGGGTTCGAATTCCGGTTCTGCCACTTGTCGGCTGTGTGACTGTGGGCAAGTCACTTCACTTCTCTGTGCCTCAGTTACCTCATCTGTAAAATGGGGATTAAGACTTTGAGCCTCCCGAGGGACAATCTCATTATCCTGTATCTATCCCAGCGCTTAGAACAGTGCTCTGCACATAGTAAGCACTTAACAAATACCAATATTATTATTATTATTACTAAGCGCTGGGGTAGATAGACGCCAATCAGGTTAGACACAATCCATGTCGCACCTGGGGCTCTCAGTCTTCATCCCCGTTTTATGGCTGAGGGAACCGAGGCCCAGAGAAATGAAGTGGCTTTACCAAGGTCACAGAGCACACAAGCGGCGGAGCCAGGATTAGAACTCAGGTCCTTCTGAATACCAAGTCCAGGATCTAGCCACTAGGCCACTCTGCCTCCCTTATTCTTATCATATTCGCCGCTTCTCATCGAATGCTTACTGTGTGCAGAGCACTGTACTAAGCACCTGGGAGAGTATATTATGATAGCGTTGGTAGACACGTTCCCTGCCCACAGTGAGCTCACAGCTTAGAGGGAGAGACAATCATTAATATAAATAAAAATGCATTAGGGCTGTGGACATTATTCATTCAGTAGTATTTATTGAGCGCTTACTATGTGCAGAGCACTGTACTAAACGCTTGGAATGTACAAATCGGCAACAGATAGAGACAGTCCCTGCCCATTGATGGGCTTACAGTCTAATCGGGGGAGACAGACAAAAACAGTAGCAATAAATAGAATCAGGGGGATGTACATCTCATTAACAAAACAAATAGTGTAATAAAAATATGTACAAATGATATTTGGCACATTCAGCGCTTAATGCCGATTGGCACATTGGCACAAATGGCACATTCAGCGCTTAATGCAGTGCTCTGCACAAAGTAGTTGCTGAATTAATACTACTGAACGATTGAACGTCCAGAGGAAGAAGGGTGGCGAGAGGTGTCACCGGGGGAAGCGGGTTTTGCACTCGTAGTCTGGTGCAATTCTCCCAGGCCCCGGTGGACATGGTGAACTGGCTATTCATATTTTATTAATCTGGCTATTAATATTCCTCTAGACCGTCAGCTTGCTGTGAGCAGGTGGTGTGTCCGTTTATTGTTCTGTTGTGCTCTCCCAAGCGCTTAGTACAGTGTTTGCATGCAATGTGCGCTAAATAAATACAGTTGAATGAATGTGTGTAGTTGAATTGGACTCTTCCAAGTGCTTAGTACAGTGCTGTGCACACAGAAAGTACTCAATAAATCCAACTGATGGGCCTGATTGACTAGTATGGGTCAGGACAGGAGTTTCCAAAAGGCCGCAGGCCGAATTTGCAGACTGCTCAGCGTGCCGGCTGAATCTAAAATCTTTCAAGAACTGAAAATGGGGCTTTTCTTCCCCATCCCCCTTTTCCCACCGTAATGCTGGTGACGGTCTTTATTAAGTGCTTACGACTGCTTACTGCTTCAATTCAATTTGATAGTATTTGTTGAGCGCTTACTATGTGCAGAACACTGTACTAAGCGCTTGGAATGTACAATTCGGCCACAGATAGAGACGATTCCTGCCCAATGACGGGCTTCACCTCTCAGGGCCTCAGTTGCCTCATCTGTAAAATGGGCTGAAGGTATTTTGGGAGCCCATTAGGGACTTCTTGCCACGGGCTTTAAAACTGTCAACCAACTCTCCCTCTCCTACCTTATCTCACAGATTTTCTACTACAACTCAGTCCACACCGTGACGCCTATGTTATCATAGCCATTATGATTATTTTGAATAATAACAATGACAGTGTTATTTGTTAGGTGCATACTGTATGCCAAGCACTGCATTAAGCACCCAAGTAGGTTCAAAATAATCCCACCTGGGGCTCCCAGTTCAGGTAGTAGGGAGAACAGGTATCGGATTGCCGTTTTGCACGTGAGGGAACTGAGCCACAGAGCAGCAAAGTGATTTTTCCCCAGGTCTCCCAGCAGACAAGTGTTGAAGCCGGGATTAGAACCCAGGTCCTCTGACTCCCGGGCCCTTATGCTTTCCACACTAGGCTTCTCAGAAGGAACAGAATAAATTCATTTTGCAGGGCCACTTTAAGGTCTGACCTCTTTCAAAGTGATTTTTTTAAGCGTCATGTTTGAGGGAACATATTTAAGGATGAGCGTTACATAAAAATCTTATCCGGAGACGTCTACCAGTCCATACTTCACTCTGCTGCCTGGATTATTTTTCTACAGAATTGTTCAGTTCATTCATTCATTCAGTCGAAATTTATTGAGTGCTTACTGTGTGCAGAGCACTGTACTAAGGCTTGAAAAGTCCAATTCAGCAACAAAGAGAGACAATCCCTGCCCACAATGGACTCACAGTTTAGAAGCGGGGAGACAGACATCAAAAGAAGTAAACAGGTATCACTCCTCAAACACCTCCAAAGGTTGCTCATTTACCTCTGCTTCAATCAGACTCTCTACCATCGGCTTTAAAACACCCGATCGCTTTATCCCTTTCTACCTCACCTCCCTGATTTCCTACTACAACCCAGCCCCTACACAGTTCTCTCCTCTAATGGCAATTACTACTTGTACCTCCATCTCATTTATCTCGCTGCTGACATCCTGCCTCTGGCCTGGAACGCCCTCCCTCTTCATATCCAACCGACAGTGACTCTCCCCCCTCTTGAAAGCCTTATTGAAGGCCCGTTTCCTCCTAGAGGTCTTCCCTGACTAAGCCCCCATTTTCCTCTTCCCCCACTCCCTTCTGCATCGCCCTTGTACTTGATTCGCACCCTTTATTCAGCCCTCCCTCCGCCCTACAGCCCTTATATCCATTCTCTTAATTTATTTTGTATAAATGTCCGTCTCCCCCTCTAAACCGTAGGCTCGTTACGGGCAGGGAACGTTTCCACCAACTTTGTTATATCGTCTTCTCCCAGGTGCCCAATACAGTGCTCTGCACTCAGTAAGTGCTCAGTAAATTTGATGGATTGAATAAATTCTGTGCCTTCAAATCAAATTGGAGTTTGGCATGTTGGAAAAGGGACCTGTGGCTTGTTTTGAGTTCGATTTTTTTTTTTTTTTTTTTGAAAGTACGGAGAGGGTTTCAACCCATTGAGCCTTCATTTATGTGTTTCAGGTGGCTACCCTAACATCCAACGATAAGACCACCGTATACTTCTCTTCCCTCCCGGGACAAGGCGTGATTTACAACGTTATTGTCCGGGACCCGGTCTTGAACACTTCAGCTGCCTACGTTCCAGCTCACACATACGCCTGCAGCTTTGACGCCGTCGTGGATAACTGCTTCTCCCTCGGTAAGTAGAGGCTTGGCCCGGCAGCTAGAACCCAGCCCTGGGAGTCAGAAGGTCGTGGGTTATTAATCCCGGCTCCGCCACTTGTCCGCCACTGTGTGACCTCGGACAAGTCACTTCACTTCTCTGAGCCTCAGTTCCCTCATCTCTAAAATAGGATTAAGACTGTGAGCCCTATGTGGGACAGGGACTGTCTCCAATCCGATTATTTTGTATCTGCCCCAGTGCTTAGAACGGTGCCTGGCGATTAGTAAGCACTTCACAAATACCACTGTCATTCCCCCAGATTATTTTTCACCCTCGGGGACTGGCCTAGCCTTTAGGCCCAAAACAGAAGGGAAAAAATACTTCTGCTCTTCTCCAACTTCCTAACCAATCGACCTTTTAGGTATCTGAATTTTTGCATTTGTTTTTCTGTTTTTGATTCTTCCCTTTGCCCTTCTTGTGACTTTTCTGTGCCCTTCTGGTGTCCCTAATCCAATCCTCTCCACCAGTAACTTTCTACGAATGGTGATCCAAGAATGTTGTCTTCAATCCTCATTTCTTACCTGCCTCTTCTTCCTCCTCTCAATTTCTCCTACCCATTCTCTTTGAGAATAGTATTTATTAAGCGCTTACTCTATCCACTGGGGCTAGTAATACAAGTCACAGTCCCTGTCCCAAATGGGGCTCCCAATCTAAGAGGAGGGAGAAACGGACATTTTTATCCCTGCTTTACAGATGAGTATACTGAGGCATAGAGAAGTCGAGGCCCTGCCCCGGATCTCACGGCAGTCAGTGTGAGCCTAGAACCTTCGTCTCCTACCTCCAAGGCCCTCGCTCTTACTCGGAGGCCACACGCCTTATTATCTGTCCCGTCTTAAATTGGAAACTACATTTATCTCCGAATTGAAAGTACCAAGTATTTCGATTGGAATCACTTTCGTCAAAACTGCACTCATCCGCTGATTTAATCTGGACTTCCTGAATGATGACTGAAATCAGACTCTCCCGCCCGCGGTGCTTCAGTTAAAATTGTAGGGGATTTTTCTGACTTCCAGGCCTGTGCTCTATCCACTAGGCCACACTGCTTCTCCGTCAACCCCCTCTGTTTTCTTATATTCCCATTCCCTCCTGCCTCCCCCTTCTGCATCACCCTTGCGCTTTGATTTGTCCCTCAACCCTCCAACACTTTAGTACATAGTACTAGTACATAGTACATAGTCCTAATTTATCTTAATGTCGTCTCCCCTCTCTAGACTGTGAGATCTTTGTGGGCAGGGAATGTGTTTACCAACTTGTACTCTCCCAAGTGCTTAGTGTGGTGTTCTGCAAACAGTAAGTGTACACAGAGAAGCTTTGCGGCCTAGTGCAAAGAGCATGGCCTTGGGGGGTCAGAGGACGTGGGTTCTAATCCCGGCTCTGCCCACGTGTCCGCTGTCTCACCTCGGGCCGCTCACTTCACTTACCTCATCTGTAAAGTGGGGATTGAAGCCATGAGCCCGAGATAGGACATGGGCTTATTTCCAACCTGATTGTCTTGTATCTGCCCCAGCGTTTAGTACAGTGTCTGGCATATAGGAAGCGCGTAACAAATACCATAAAAAAAGTGCTCAATAAATACCACTAATTGAGCGAAATGTTTTTAGAGGACCTGAAGCTCATCTCTTTCCCTTGACTTGGTATTTCCCACCGACGTTCATTTTCAGGGTTTGATTTCAGGGCTCAGTAGCAAGGGCCCGGGCTTGGGAGTCAGAGGAGGTGGGTTCTAATCCCGACTCTGCCACTTGTCTGCTGTGTGACCTTGGGCAAGCCACTTCATTCAGTCGTATTTAATGAGCGCTTACTGAGCGCTGTACGTGTCCGCTGTCTAGCCTTGGGCCATTCGCTTCCCTTCTCTGGGCCTCAGTTCCCTCATCTGTAAAATGGGGATGAAGACTGTGAGCCTTGTATCTCCCCCAGCGCTTAGAACGGTGCTTGGCACATAGTAAGCCTTAACAAACACCGTTATTATGATTACAAGGAGAAATGCTCTGTCCTCTTGACCTCAGCTGTTCAGCTTCAACTGTTTAAATCGAGGAATCGAAAGTGACAGGATCAGTGAGCCCCTGACATCAGGAACTGTATCACTTCCGCTTCTTCCCCTTAATCATGGGGTGAAACCTGGAGTTTTTCGTGTGTAACCTGTGTACTTGGCAGGCAGTGACCTGTGAGTGTGACTTCCTGGTTAGAGCGATACCATCATGATGTTTACTTTGAAGAGCTAAAGCAGTTCTTAAGCCTCAGAGGCCCCCCTGTTCTGAAATGATTTTGTATGTCCACGTAATGGCACATTTTCCGTAGTCATCCCCCCGTCCTCCGCATCGAGTGGACCAATAAATAGCCCCAAATTAGGGGCTCTAATGCCGAAAAGGCGGCAGTGCTTTATGGAAACCCTCCACGGTCTGTAGTGCATTTCAGAGGCACGGAGCTGGGAACAATGCCTTACTAGCTCTAGGGGAAGCGAGGGAACGATGTTCGTGTTGGCCTACCATTTATCAATCAGTCAGTGCCCTACTGAGAGCTGACCTCCTCCAGGAGGCCTTCCCAGACCGAGCCCTCCCTTTCCCTCTGCTCTTCCCCCTTCCCCTCAGCACTGTGCATATTTGTATATATTGTTTATCTTATTTATTTTGTTAATGAGGTGTACATCTCCATGATTCTGTTTATCTTGATGATGTTGTTTTGTTCTGTTTTGCTCTGCTGTCTGTTTAGACTGCGAGCCCCTCATTGGGCAGGGATGGTCTCTATCTGTTGCCGAATTGTCCATTCCAAGCGCTTAGTACAGTGCTCTGCACATAGTAAACGCTCAATAAATACTATTGAGTGAATGAATGAATTTATTGAGCACTTAGTATGCGCAGAGCACTGTAGTAAGCACTTGGAAGAGTACAGTACAACAGAGTGGGTAGACAGGTTCCCTGCCCACAGTGAGCCATTAGAGCTTGGGCCTGGGAGTCAGAGGACCTGGGTTCTGATCCCGCTCTACCTATTGCTTGCTGGGTGACCTTAGGCAAATCACTTCACTTCTCTGAGCCTCAGTTTCCCCAACAGTAAAGTGGGGATTAAATACTAGCTCCTCCTCCTCAGTCTGCGAGCCCCATGCGGGACAGGGACTGTGCCTGACCTAATTAACTTGACTTGGCCTCAGCGCTTAGAACGGTGTTTAACACATAGTAAGTGCTTAACAAAGAGTACAGTGCTCTGCACACAGTAAGTGCTCAATAAATACGATTGAGTGAATGAACAAAAGCCATTAAAAACAATAATAAATAAGTTTACAGTCTAGAGTGGGATATGGACCTTGATATAAATAAATATATATGATATATAATTTAAAGATCTATACAGGAGTGCTGTGAGGTGAAGGGTGGGGGGTGAATATCAAATGCGCAAAGGTCACAGATCGAAGCGCATAGGCGACTCAGAAGGGAAAAGGAGCCGGGGAAAAGAGGGCTTAATCGGGGAAGGTCTCTTGGAGGAGGTGTGACCTTAATAAGGTTTTGAAGGTGGGGTTCTGTTTACTGTGTGCTGAGCGCTGTACTAAGTGCTCAGAAGAGTACGATTCGCCGGAGTTAGCAGACAAATTCCGTGTCCATGACGAGCTTACAGTCAATTGTATTTATTGAGTGTTTTCTGTGAGCGGAGCACTGTACTAAGCGCTTGGGAGAGTATAGCATAACAATACAACTCTGCCAATTGTCAGCTGTGTGACTGTGGGCAAGTCACTTAACTTCTCTATGCCTCAGTTACCTCATCTGTAAAAATGGGGATGAAAACTGTGAGCCTCACATGGGACAACCTGATGACCCTGTATCTCCCCCAGCGCTTAGAACAGTGCTCTGCACATAGTAAGTGCTTAACAAATACCAACATTATTATTATTATTATTATTATTATTATTACAACAGACACATTCCATGCCCACAATGAGTTTACAGTCTGGAGGGAGACTGACATTAATATTCATTCAGTTATGTTTATTGAGCACTTACTCTGTGTACTAAATGCTTTCTGTTGTGCTTTTTGTCTGTCTCCCCCTTTTAGACTGTGAGCCCGTCGTTGGACAGGGATGGTCTCTATCTGTTGCCCAATTGTCCGTTCCAAGCGCTTAGTCCAGTGCTCTGCACGTAGTAAGCGCTCAATAAATACGATTGAATGAATGCTTGGGAAAGTACAACACAACAATAAACAATAAAGTAACATATCATTTATAGATCCGTATAAAAGGGCTGTGGGGTTGAGGGTAGGGAGGATATCAAATGCCCAGTCGTCACAGATCCAAGGGGAAAGACGATGCAAAAGGGAGAGGGAGCCGGGGAAAAGAGGGCTTAAGCGGGGAAGGATTCCCAGGGGAATCTTGCTGTCCGCGGTTGCGTCGTCCTCACTCCGTCGCTGTCGAAGCAGCTTGGCCTGGGGAGAGGAGCCCGGGCCTGGGAGTCAGAGGACCTGTGTTCTAATCCCGGCTCTGCTGTGTGACCTCGGTCAAGTCCCTTCACTTCTCTGTGTTTCAGTTCCCTCATCTGCAAAATGGGGATTCAATCCCCGTTCTCTCTCTTTCTTAAACTGTGAGCCCCGTGAGGGACGCGATTATGTCGTATCTACCCCCGGGCTCAGTACAGTGCCCGGCACATAGTAAGTGCTTAACCAGTACCAGAGCTATTATTGTTAACGTGTGCAGAGCGGAACACTAGTCTAAGGATGGGGAAATCCCACTCTCTAACCACTCTCCCTCCCGACCTCTTTCCTTCCACTGCCCCCCTCCCCACAATAAGCCCCGCCACTTATCCCGGGCCATTTTGGTGTCCTTACCATCCCCTGCATTTTTAATGGCATTTGTTTGTAGCTTACTACATGCCAGGCACTGTACTGAGCACTGGGATAATCAGATTGCACACAGTGTATGTCCCAACTGTCTTAATCCCCATTTTCCAAATGAGGTCACTGAGGCCCAGAGCAGTGAAGTGACCTGCCCCGGGTCACACAGCAGACGGGTGGCGGAACTGTGATTAGAACCCAGGTCCTTCTGACTCCCAGGCCCGGGCTCGATCCACCAGGGTAAGTCACTTCACTTCTCTGGGCCTCGGTGACCTCCTCTGGAAAATGGGGATGGAGACTGTGAGCCCCACGGGGGAACGACCTGATTACCTTGTATCGATCCCAGTGCTTGGCATATAGTAAGCGCTTACCAAATACCATCTTCATTATTATTATTATGGATAGATCCTCACCCAGAGCTTGGCTCTCTGTGCTGAACGCAGCTCCCTTCCTCCCTCGCCCCTGTGCGGATGACAGAACCCCCAAACCCTTAGGCCTGGCTGGCCTCCCCGGGCTGCCTCCTACGCTCCTGTGCGCAACGTGCAGGGCAGGGCCAGAGCAAGTCCTGCCATCCTCATCTGCTCTCACCCTTCAATCAACGGCGTTTACTGAGCGCTGGCTGTGGGCAGAGCACCGTACTAAGCGTTTGGGAGAGTACAGGTCAACAGAGTTAGTCGTCCAACCTGATGAACACAGCGCTTAGAACAGTGGTTGGCACACAGTAAGCGCTTAACAAATGCCACGGTTATTATTGTCAGGATCCCCTCCCACAATGACCTTGCAGTCTTAGACCGCGAGCCCTGTCATCCTCATCAGGGGGTTTTATTAAGTGATTTACTGTGTGCAGAGCAGTGTACTAAGTGTTTGATCCTCATCGGGGGCTTATTAAGCGATTTACTGTGTGCAGAGCAGTGTACTAAGCATTTGATCCCATCAGGGGGTTTTACTAAGTGATTTACTGTGTGCAGAGCAGTGAACTAAGTGTTTGATCCTCATCAGGGGGTTTATTAAGCGATTTACTCTGTGCAGAGCAGTGTACTAAGCGTTTGATCCCATCAGGGGGTTTTATTAAGTGATTTACTGTGTGCAGAGCAGTGTACTGAGTGTTTGATCCTCATCAGGGGGTTTATTAAGCGATTTACTGTGTGCAGAGCAGTGTACTAAGCGTTTGATCCCATCAGGGGGGTTTATTAAGCGATTTCCTGTGTGCAGAGCAGTGTACTAAGCGTTTGGGAGAGTACGATCTAACAGAGGAGCACCGTGGCAGAGCGGATAGAGCACGGGCCCGGGAGTCAGATGGTCAGGGGGTTCCAATCCCGTCTCCGCCACTTGTCTGCTGTGTCACTTCACTTCTCTGGGCCTCGGTGACCTCATCTGGAAAATGGGGATTAAACCCGTGAGCCTCACGTGGGACGGGGACTGTGCCCAGCCCAATTTACTTGTATCCACCTCAGTGCTTAGTACAGCACTTAGCGCACAGTAAGCTCTTAAATACCACAGTTATTATTATTATTGATTATTGTTGTTGATTCGCTTCTAGCCACCCCAGCACTTAGTACAATGCCTGGAACTCAGTAATGTGCTTAACAAGTACTAGAATTATTATTATGATTATTCTTATCATTATTATTATTGTCAGGATCCCTACCCTCAACAACCTTACCGCTTCAGACTGTGAGCCCTATCATCATCATTATTAGTGGTATTTATGGAGCACTTACTGTGTTCAGAGCACTCAGTTCCCTCATCTGTAAAATGGGGATAAAGAGTGTGAGCCCCACGGGGAACAAGGACTGTGTCCAACCTGCCCAACTTCTATCTACTCCAGCGCTTAGAACAGTGCTTGGCACAGAGTGCTTAACAAGTACCATAATTATTATTATTATAACTATCGCTAAGCATTTGGGAGAGTACATTCCAACAGAGTTGGTACGTCACTATCTCTGTCCAGAAGGACCTTACTCATGTCGCTCTCTGTAATTTATTTCTATTCATGTCTGTCTCCCCCTCTAGACTGTAAGCTCGTTGTGGGCAGGGTCTGTTCTGTTGCTCTGTTGGACTCTCCCAAGCGCTTAGTATACTAGCGAAGCAGCGAGGCTCAGTGGAAAGAGCCCGGGCTTGAGAGTCAGAGGTCATGGGTTCGAATCCCTGCTCCGCCACTTGTCAGCTGTGTGACTGTGGGCAAGTCACTTCAGGAGCAGCGTGGCTCAGTGGAAAGTGCATGGGCTTTGGAGTCAGGACTCATGAGTTTGAATCCCAGCTCTGCCACTTGTCAGCTGTGTGACTGTGGGCAAGTCACTTCACTTCTCTGTGCCTCAGTTCCCTCATCTGTAAAATGGGGATTAAGACTGTGAGCCCCACGTGGGACAACCTGATTCCCCTGTGTCTACCCCAGCGCTTAGAACAGTGTTCGGCACATAGTAAGCGCTTAACAAATACCAACATTATTAATACTTAACTACTCTGGGCCTCAGTTATCTCATCGGTAAAATGGGGATTAAGACTGTGTGCTGTGTGACCTGATCACCTTGTAGCATGGCTCAGTGGAAAGAGCCTGGGCTTGGGAGGCAGAGGTCCTGGATTCAAATCCCGGCTCTGCCACTTGTCATCTCTGTGACTGTGGTCAAGTCACTTCACTTCTCTGGGCCTCAGTTACCTCATCTGTAAAATGGGGTTAACTGTGAGCCTCACGTGGGACAACCTGATTACCCTGTATCTACCCCAGCACTTAGAACAGTATTCTGCACATAGTAAGCGCTTAACAAATACCAACATTATTATCATTATTATTATTGTATCTACCCCAGTGCTTAGAACAGTGCTTGGCACATAGTAAGTGCTTAACAAATGCTATCGTTATTATTGTTATTATTACTCTGCACCCAGTAAGCGCTCAATAAATATGATTGACTGACCGATTTACAGTCCAGAGGGACATTTAGATAAATTCTGGCTATGGACATAAGAACTTTGGGGCAGAGGGTGGGGTGAATATCAAGTACTTGAAGGATACAGATCCAAGTGAATAGGTGACGCAGAAGGGAGTGGGAGAAGAGGAAATGAGGGCTTAGGCGAAAATAATAATAATAATTATGGTATTTAAGCGTTTACTATGTGCAGAGCACCGTTCTAAGCGCTGGGGTAGATACAGGGTAATCAGGTTGTCCCACGTGGGGCTCACATTTTTTAATCCCCGTTTTTACAGATAAAGTAACTGAGGCCCAGAGAAGTTAAGTGACTCGCCCCTCCTTCCATCCTGGAACTCCCTCTCCCTTCCCATAGTTCATTCATTCAATCGTATTTATTGAGCGCTTTCTGTGTGCAGAGCACTGTACTAAGCGCTTGGAATGGACAATTCAGCAACAGATAGAGACAGTTCCTGCCCACAATGGGCTCACAGTGTAGAAGAGGGGAGGCAGGCATCAGAGCAGACCACTTCTCCCTTCCGTCTTCAAGGCTGAATCTCCCTCCAGGAAGATTTGTTTGGTTTCTTGAGGTTTTTGTTAAGCACCTACTACGTGCCAGGCACCGTACTAAGCCGTGGCGTAGATACCGACTGTTCAGGATGGACACAGTCCCTGTCCCACGTGGGTCTCTCAGACTTAAACTCCGTTTTTCAGATGAGGGAACCGAGGCCCAGAGAAGGGAAGTGGCTTGCGAGGTCCCCCAGCAGGATCAGAACCCAGGTCCTTCTGACTCCCAGGCCCGGACTCTAACCGTTAGGCCAGGCTCCTTCTCAGTTACTCTGATTACTCTCATCCCCCCCACCCCATTTCTTCCTCTTCTGCCACTTCAACATTTCCTCATCACCTAAGCCCTTGTCAGTCAAACGTATTTATCGAGCGCTTACTCTGTGCAGAGCACTGTACTGAGCACTTTGGGAGAGTGCAATATAGCAATATATATAAAACCCTCTGCACTCACACCCCTCTGGTCCTCTCCCCTCTCTATTCCTTCCACTTTCTTCCTCTTTTTCAAATCCCACATTCAACTTGTCATCCAGCTCGCGGTTCTTCCTTCATTACATCTCCGCAAGGCAGCCCTTCCTCTCCATCCGAACTGACCCAAGCACGCTGTGGATCCAAGCATTTGTCATTTCCCGCCTTGACTCCGTATCAGCCGCCTCACCGACCGCCCCGTCTCCTGTCTCTCCCCTCTAGCGGACCATGTGTACAGAAAGATATGTACTTATCTTTAAAATCCATTGCTTAATTCTCCGTTATAGAGAAGCAGGGTGGCACAGTGGAAAGAGCCCGGGCCTGGGAGTCAGAGGTCATAGGTTCGAATCCCGGCTCTGCCGTTTGTCAGCTGGGTGAATGTGGGCAAGTCACTTCACTTCTCTGGGCCTCAGTCACCTCATCTGTAAAATGGGGATTAACTGTGAGCCTCACGTGGGACAACCTGATTACCCTGTATCTCCCCCAGCGCTTAGAACAGTGCTCGGCACATAATAAGCGCTTAACAAATCCCAACATTATTATTGCTTCTCCTACCTCTCACTTATTTTAGGGTCCATCTCTCCCCCTCTCAGCATGAGAATAATAATAATGATAATGATGATAGCATTTAATTACTATGTTTGAAGCACTGTGCTAAGCGCTGCCGGGGGATACAAGATGATCAGGTTGTCCCACGCAGTGCTCACAGTCTTAATCCACATTTTGCAGACGAGGTAACTGAGGCAAGTTAAGTGACTTGCCCAAAGTCACACAGCTGATGAGTGGTGGAGCCGAGATTAGAACCCATGACCTCTGACTCCCAAGCCCGGGCTCTTTCCACTGAGCCACGCCTCTTATCAAAGCAGAGAGGCCTAGTGGGTAGAGCGTGGGCCTGGGTTCTAATCCTGGCTCGACTGCTTGTCTGCTTGTGTGACCTTGGGCAAGTCACTTGACTTCTCTTGGCCTCAGTTACCTCATCTGTAAAATGGGGATGGAGACATGGGACAGGGACTATGTCCAACTCCATTTGCTTGTATCCACCCCAGTGCTTAGCACAGTGGTTGGTATATAGTAAGTGCTTAGCAAATACCATCATTATTATTATTCTTCTCTGGACCTCAGTTCCCTCATTTGAAAAATGGGGATTAAGACTGTAATCACCATGTGGGACATGAACTAAGTCCAAGCCTGTATGTAAACCATTGTTTAATAATAATAATAATAATAATAATAATGATGGTGGTATTTAAGCACTTACTATGTGCAAAGCACTGTTCTAAGCACTGGGGTAGATACAGGGTCATCAGGTTGTCCCACGTGAGGCTCACAGTCTTAACCACCATTTTACAGCTGAGATCACTGAGGCACAGAGAAGTGAAGTGACTTGCCCACAGTCACACAGCTGACAAGTGGCAGAGCTGGGATTCGAACCCATGACCTCTGACTCCCAAGCCCAGGCTCTTTCCACTGAGCCACGCTGCTGCTTGGCACATAGTAAGCATTTAACAAACACCATTAAAAAAAAATCCCCCCAAAACCTAGTCTGTAAGCTCCCCGAGGGCAGAGATCGAGCCTGTTCACTATATCGCATTCTCCCAGATGCTTATTACAGTGCTCTGCACACAAGAAGTGCTCAATACATGCAAATGATTGCTGTGGAAATAAATAGGCTGACTTCTCTAAAATGTTCACTTGCTTTTCCACCCACCTGGGTCACTTAAACGAATCCAAATACAGAAGCGTGTGCCTAACGTCCGTTTTACCTCTTGCTGTTTTAGGAAGGATTTCCACCAAAGTGTTCTTCACCCTCTTCAGCCTCTTGGGCCTCTTCATTTGTTTCTTTGGACATCGATTCTGGAAGACAGGTATTGTGAAATGTTTTTTCCTTAACACAAGTATGCTTCCTTAACCTGCAAGTGGAATGGATCAATTAGTCCATCAGTGGAATTGATTGATTCATTCATTCAATCGTGTTTATTGGGCGCTTACTATGTGCAGAGCACTGTACTGAGCGCTTGGAATGGACAATTGGGCAACAGATAGGACAGTCCCTGCCCAACGACGGGCTCACGGTCTAAACGGGGGAGACGGACAACAAAACGAAAGAAGTTGTGAGGTGTCAGTACCACCGAGAGCTTACTGTGTGCCGACCACTAATGCAATACAACAGATTTGGGTTGGAGTGGATTGTCCTCCACGAGGCCTTGCGTCAATCAGTCCGTCGGTCTTATTTATTGAGCGCTTACCGTGTGCAGAGCACTGTACGAAGTGGTTGGGAGAGGATGGGAGAACAATATGACAGACCCATTCCTTGCCCACAGCGAACTTACAGTCCAGAGGGGGAGTCAGACGTTGATAGAAATAACTAAATTACAAGTGTAATAAATCATAGATACAACGAATAAATTGCATATCGATATTGATGCCCTGATTAAGCCTTCCTTTCCCTGACTCTCTTTCCCTTCTGCGTCGTCCGTTCACTTGGATCTGTGACTTTTGGGCGTTTGATATCGGCCCCACCCACATCCCCGCAGCACTCATCAACATACCTTTAAATGATATAAATGATTTGTTCGTATTAGCGTCTGCCTCTCCCTCTATACTCAAAGCTTGTCTTGAGCAGGGAACGTATCCGCAAATTCTGTTGAGAAACAGTGTGGCCTAGTGGCTAGAGCCCGGGCCTGGAGGTCAGAAGGTTGTGGGTTCTAAATTCTGGCTCTGCTACTTGTCTGTTGAATGATCTTGGGCGAGTCACTTCACTTCTCTGGGCCTCAGTTCCCTCATCTGTAAAATTGGGATGAAGACGGTGAGCCTCAGGTGGGACAGGGACTGTGTCCCACCTTATTTGCTTCTATCCACCCCAGCGCCTAGTACAGTGCCCGGCACATAGGAAGTGCTTAACAATATATATAGTAGTGTTTGTTAAGTGCTTACCATGTGGCAGGCACTGTACTAAGCACTGGGGTGGATATCTTCTATATATGTCTAGAAGATATATATAATTGTTTTCTAGTTATAATAACAAGAATCTATTAAATATAAAAATTCATAATCAACAAAATCATAATTCGTAACATCAAAAACTATACACTAGAAAGGTAAATTAATATTCATTCATTCAATCATATTTATTGAGCTCTTACTATGTGCAGAGCACTGTACTAAGCACTTGGAATATACAGTTCAGCAACAGAGAGAGACAATCCTTGCCCAACAGCAAGCTCACAGTCTAAATGGGGGAGACAGACAACGAAACAAAACAAGTATTAAGCAAATAATCAATATAATGAATAATAATAATAATAATGTTGGTATTTGTTAAGCGCTTACTATGTGCTGAGCACTGTTCTAAGCCGTGGGGTAGATACAGGGTAATCAGGTTGTCCCACATGAGACTCACAGTTAATCCCCATTTTACAGATGAGGGAACTGAGGCACAGAGAAGTTAAGTGACTTGCCCACAGTCACACAGCTGACAAGTGGCTGAGCCGGGATTCGAACCCATGACCTCTGACTCCCAAGCCCGGGCTCTTTCTACTGAGCCATGCTGCTTCTCTGAAATGATCCCCTCCCCCCACCCCCGAGGACTGAGGGCCAGAGCAGAGATCTCTTCTGCATCACCCTGATGCTTCGATTTGTACCCTCCTTTTAGTCCCCCCACTCTCAGCCGCGCGGATCTCGTGTCCATATCCGCAATCTGTTCATTTCTATTAACGTCTGTCTCCCTGCTCCAGACTCTTAGCTCCCTGCGGGCCGGGAACCTGTCTACCAACTCACGTCGATTAATCAATGAAATTTATTGAGGGCTTACTATGTGCACAGCACTGTACTAAGCACTTGGGAGAGTACAGGACATATAATTTATTATAATAATAATAATTATGGTATTTGTTAAGCACTTACTATGTGCAGAGCACTGTTCTAAGCGCTGGGGGAGATACAGGGTCATCAGATTGTCCTCTGTGGGGCTCACAATTTTTAATCCCCATTTTACAGATGAGGTAACTGAGGCCCAGAGAAGTTAAGTGACTTGCCCAAGGTCACAGAGCAGACAAGTGGCGGAGTCGGGATTCAAACCCATGACCTCTGACTCCTAAACCCCGGGCTCCTGCCACTGAGCCACGCTGCTTCTCTAATTTACGGTATAATAATACAATATGATATATAATATAGCATAAATTCTAGTATTCAGACATTATCATAATGATTTATAATGATTACAATACGTTATGATTGATTGTAATTTGCAGTGTGATTATAATATTAATTTACAATATTAAGACATTAATATAAATAAATTACAGATATAAAAAATAAATCATAGATATAACAGATATATTACAGTTGGAAGCAATAAATTACAGATTTTTACAGATTCCCCAGTCAGGCCTTCCTTTTCCTGGCACACTCTCCCTTCAGTGTCTAGACTCAGTGGAAAGAGTCCGGGCTTGGGAGTCAGAGGTCATGGGTTTGAATTCTGGCTCAGCCACTTAGCTGTGTGACCGTGGGCAAGTCACTTAACTTCTCTGGGCCTCAGTGACCTTATCTGTAAAATGGGGATAAAGACTGTGAGCCTCACGTGGGACAACTTGATGACCCTGTATCTACCCCAGTGCTTAGAACAGTGCTCTGCACATAGTAAGCGCTTAACAGATACCAACATTATTATTATTATTATTAAATACATTTCTGCATCATCATTAGAGAAGAGTCAATCCTTTCCCCTCTCCAAAGTTATTAGCCAGAAATGCAACTTCATTCATTCAGTTGTATTTATTGAGCACTTACTGTGTACAGAGCACTGGACTGAGCGCTTGGTGGCTCAGTGGAAAGAGCCCGGGCTTGGGAGTCAGAGGTCATGGGTTCGATTCCTGACTCTGCCACTTGTCATCTGTGTGACCGTGGGCAAGTCACTTCACTTCTCTGTGCCTCAGTTCCCTCATCTGGATTAAGACTGTGAGCCCCACATGGGACAACCTGATGACCCTGTATCTCCCCCAGCGCTTAGAACAGTGCTCTGCACATAGTAAGCGCTTAGCAAATACCAACATTATTATTATTATTATTATTATTAAAGTACAGTTCGGCAATATGGACAATCCCTGCCCACAATGGGTTTACAGTCGAGGACGGGGAGGCAGACATCAAAACACGTAAACGGGCATCAGTGGCATTAATATAAATAAATAGAATTAGATGTATACACATCAAAAGAAGTAAACAGGCATTAATGTAAATAAATAGAATGATAGATATGTACACATAGCCACAAGAGTGGGGCAGGGAAGGGGGGTAGAGCGAAGGGAGCGAGTCGGAGTGATTGTGGAGTGGGGGGATGTGTTTCCTCAGGGAACATCCTGACTGGGAAACTGACAACAAGCCCTGGCTTGGATGCTTTTGGCCTTAAAAGGGATAACCCGGGGCATCTGAACCAGACTTTGTACACAGTAAGCGCTCAATAAATACCATTCATTGGTTGATCCAAAGCCCCTCCCTTCTCTGTGCCTCAGTTCCCTCATCTGTAAAATGGGGATGAAGACTGTGAGCCTCACATGGGACAACCTGATTATCCTGTATCTGCCCCAGCGCTTAGAACAGTGCTCTGCACATAGTAAGCACTTAACAAATACCAACATTATTATTATTATTATTCCCCTCCCACCTCCAGAGGAAATTGTGGCCTAGTGGATAGAGCCCGAGCCTGGGAGTCAGGAGGACATGAGTTCTAATCCCGGCTCTGCCACTTGCCTGCTGTGTGACCCTGGGCAAGTCACTCATCTTCTCCATACCTCAGTTCCCTCATCTGTAAAATGGGGGTGAGACTGTGAGAGTTATATGGGACAGGGACCGCGTCCAACCCGATTATCTTGTATCTACCCAGTGCTTAGAACAGTGCCTGGCACATAGTAAGCGCATAACAAATACCAACATTATTATTATTATTTTGAAGCGAAGGCAGAGTGATCGTCAGATATGAGGAGGGAAGGCATTCCAGGCCAGAAACAGGACGAGGGCGAGAGGTCCGCAGCGAGACGGGCGAGGTGGAGGTAGAGTGAGCAGCTTGGCATTCGACTGTAAGCCTGTCAGTGGGCAGGGACTGTCTCTGTCTGTTGCCGATTTGTATATTCCAAGCGCTTGGTACAGTGCTCTGCACATAGTAAGCGCTCCGTAAATACTATTGAATGAATGAATGAGAGGAGCAAAGTGTATGGGCTGGGTTGAAGTAGGAGAGCAGGTAGGAGCAAAGTGACTTGCCCAAGGTCCCACAGCAGACAAGTGGCAGAGCCGGAATGAGAACCCAGGTCCTTCTGACTCCCGGACCCGGGCTCTACCCACTAAATCGCGCTATTTCTCTGACTCCCAGTCCGGGCTTTATCCCCTAGACCGTGGCTGATTCTCTATTAATCCATCTACATTAGTGCTGAGGATGGGTTTTACCCGCGTGCTCAGCGCTCATTAAATCCTCAATAAATATGATTGCCTTTTTTTTAATGGTATCCGTTAAGCGCTCACTGGGTGCCAGGCACCGTTCTAAGCGCCGAGGTAGATACCCAGTCCCTGTCCCACATTCATTCATTCATTCAATAGTATTTATTGAGCGCTTACTATGTGCAGAGCACTGTACTAAGCGCTTGGAATGTACAAATCAGTAACAGAGACAGTCCCTGCCCTTTGACGGGCTTACGGTCTAATCGGGGGAGGCGGACAGACAAGAACAATAGCAGTTAATAGAATCACAGTCTTAATTCCCGTTTTCCAGATGAGGTAACCGAGGCACAGAGAAATCAAGCGACTCACCCGAGGTCATACAGCCGACGAGCGGCCGGGGTGGCCTCGGGCCGGTTGGCTACCGTGGCGGCTTCCTGAGGTGGTCATCTGTAAGGACGGACTTCATTCTGCCATCGCCTAAAAATTGTTTTCCCTCTGTCGTGTTTTTTCAGAGTTGTTCTTCGTTGGCTTTATCCATGTGGGATTTTTGTTCTTTATAACCATCACGTGGCTAACTCCTCTCAGCTATGACGGTAAGCGAAAAGGATCCGGCTTTGTAAGGTCACGAGGTTAAATGTGGAGTTCTCTCTAATGATAATAATAGTAATAATAATAACGATGATATAATAGTGGTGGTACTAGTTGAGTGCTTACTCTGTGCCAAGCACTGGACTGAGCGCTGAGGTAGATACCAGATCATCAGGGCCCAAATGGGGACTCTTTGTCTGGGTAGGAGGGAGAGCAGGGATTGAATCCCCATTTTGCAGATGAGGGAACTCTCGCCCCCTCCTACCTCTCCTCTCTTCTCTCTTTCCACCGCCCACCCCGCGCGCTCCGCTCCTCCGCCGCCCGCCTCCTCACCGTCCCCCGTTCTCGCCCGTCCCGCCGTCGACCCCCGGGCCACGTCCTCCCGCGGTCCCGGAACGCCCTCCCTCCTCACCTCCGCCAAACTCATTCTCTTCCCCTCTTCAAAACCCTACTTACAGCTCACCTCCTCCGAGAGGCCTTCCCGGACTGAGCTCCCCTTTTCCCTCTGCTCCCTCTGCTACCCCCATTCACCTCTCCACAGCTAAACCCTCTTTTCCCCCCATTTCCCTCTGCTCCTCCCCCCTCCCTTCCCATCCCCTCAGCACTGTACTCATCCGCTCAACTGTATATACATTACCCTATTTATTTTGTTAATGAGATGTACATCGCCTTAATTCTATTTATTTGCTATTGTTTTAATGAGATGTTCATCCCCTTGACTCTATTTATTGCCATTGTTCTCGTCTGTCCGTCTCCCCCGATTAGACTGTAAACCCATCAAAGGCCAGGGACTGTCTCTATCTGTTCCCGATCTGTACATTCCAAGCGCTTAGTAGAGTGCTCTGCACATAGTAAGCACTCAATAAATACTATTGAATGAATGAATGAATGAAATTTGCCCAAGGTCACATGGCAGTCACGTTGGCGGAGCTGGGATTAGAATCTAGTTTCTCTGACTCCCAGGCCCAGGTTATTTCCACTAGGCCACGCAACTTCTCTTAATAGTAATAATAATAATATTTGTTAAGCATTTACTCTGTGCCTGTCACTACCCTGAATTCTAGGGTAGATCTAATAATAATAATTATGATATTCGTTAAGCGCTTACTACGTGCAGAGCAGTGTTCTAAGCACTGGGGTAGATACAGGGTCATCAGATTGTCCCACGTGGGGCTCACAGTTTTTAATCCCCGGTTTTACAGATGAGGTAACTGAGGCCAAGAGAAGTGAAGTGACTTGCCCAAGGTCACACAGCAGACACGTGGCGGAACTGGGATTTGAACCCACTACCTCTGACTCCCAAGCCGGGCTCTTCCCACTGAGCCATGCTGCTTCTCTAGGATGATCAGGATGATCTGATCTAGGTCTAGATCTAGGATGATGAGGACCGACCCCTTCCCTATTACACATGGCGCTCAGAGCCTATAAGCAGGAGGAGAACAGGTAATAAAAATTGTAGTATTTGTTAAGCGCTTACTATGTGCCAGGCACTGTACTAAGCATAGGAGTAGTTAGAGGTTTATCAGGTTGGACACAGTCCCTGTCCCACATGGGGCTCACAGGCTCAATCCCCATTTTACAGGTGAGGTGACTGAAGCACAGAGAATAATAATGTTAATGATGGTATTTGTTAAGCGCTTACTATGTGCAGAGCACTGTTCTAAGCGCTGGGGTAGACACAGGGGAATCAGGTTGTCCCACGTGGGGCTCACTGTCTTCATCCCCATTTTACAGATGAGGTAACTGAGGCCCAGAGAAGTGAAGTGACTTGCCCACAGTCCCACAGCTGACAAGTGGCAGAGCCGGGATTCGAACCCATGACCTCTGACTCCAAAGCCCGGGCTCTCTCCACTGAGCCATGCTGCTTCTCGAGCAGTGAAGTGACTTGTCTAAGGTCACACAGCAGACAAGTGGCGGAGCCAGGGTTAGAACCCAGGTCCTTCTGACTCCCAGGTCTGGGCTCTAGCCATTACACCATACTGCTTCTCCGTTGAAATCCCCATTTTAAAGGTGAGGAAACTGAGGCACAGAGAAGTGAAATGACCGAGGTCAACAGGAGCAACTGTTGGAGCTGAGATTCGAACCCAGATCCTTCTGATTCCCAGTCCTGGGCTCTACTAATCTTCTGAGCTCTTTTTCCAGTGGCGGAGGAAGAGGCAGCTCTTCATTTGGACCCTGGTCTTGCCCTGGGGACGTAACTGTGTTTTTTTTTTAAAGTATTAAAGCACTCACTATGTGTCAGTCACTGTACTAAGTGCTGGTGGAGATACGAGTTAATCACGTTGGATCCAGGTTGGAGGGATGGGTCTGCCCACTCGCTACTTGTCTCTCTGAGAAGCAGAGTGGCGCAGTGGGGAGAGCACAGGCCTGAGAGTAAGAAGGTCATGGGTTCTAATCCCAGCTCTGCCTCGTCATTCATTCAATTGTATTTATTGAGCGCTTACTATGTGCAGTGGACCCTACTAAGCACTTGGGAGAGTTCAATATAACAGTAAACAGTCACTTGTCTGCTCTGTGACCTTGGGCAAGTTGCTCCACTTCTCGGTGCCTCAGTTACGTCATCTGTAAAATGGGGATGAAGATTGTGAGCCCCACATGGGACAGGGACCGGGTCCAACCGTTTGTGCTTGTATCCGCCCTACTGCTTAGTACAATGCTTGGCACAGAGTAAGCAATTAACAGATATCATTATTATTATTATTAATAATAATAGAGAAGCAGCGTGGCTCAGTGGAAAGAGCACGGGCTGGGGAGTCAGAGGTCATGGGTTCAAATCCCGGCTCTGCCGCTTGCCAGCTGTGTGACTTGGGGCAAGTCACTTCACTTCTCTGGGCCTCAGTTCCCTCATCTGTAAAATGGGCATTAAGACCGTGATCCCCACGTGGGACAACCTGATCACCTTGGATCCCCCCAGCGTTTAGAACAGTGCTTTACACATAGTAAGTGCTTAACAAATGCCATCATCATCATTATTATTATTATTATTACTTCTGTCTTGCAGGAGGAGAGCTGGGGTTAGGGAGGTGGGGGCAGGACACTGCCCTCGTGTCATAATAATAATAATAATGTCATTATTCATGCATTCAGTCATATTTATCGAGTGCTTACTGGGTGCAGAATACTGTACTAAGCGCTTGGGAGAGGACAGTAAAATAATAAACGGACACGTGCCCTGCCCTCAGTCATCTTCTAGTCATTATTGAGTCCGTCCTCACTTCCGCCAAAATAATTCTCTTCCCCTCTTCAAAGCCCTACTGAGAGCTCACCTCCTCCAAGAGGCCTTCCCACACTGAGCTTCCCCTCTTCCCTCTGCCCCCCCTTCACCTCTCCTCAGCTAAGCCCTCTTTTCCCCCCCTTTCCCTCTGCTCCTCCCCCTCTCCCTTCGCCTCCCCTCAGCACTCTGCTCGTCTGCTCATTTGTATATATTTTTTATTACCCTATTTATTTTGTTAACGAGATGTCCATCACCTTGATTCTATTTATTGCTATTGTTTAATTGAGATGTTCATCCCCTTGATTCTATCTATTGCTGTTGTTTTTGTCCGTCCGTCTCCCCCGATTAGCCCGTGAGCCCGTCAATGGGCAGGGACTGTCTCTATCTGTTGTCGACCTGTCCATTCCAAGCGCTTAGTGCAGTGCTCTGCACATAGTAAGCGCTCAGTAAATACTTTTGAATGAATAAGAGATTCTGTCCAGTCCCAGTCCGGGGTCAGGCCAGTGGCCTTCCTCACCAAGGATTCTGTCCATTTTCATTACTGGGTCTGACCAGTGGTTCCCCTAATCCAGGATTCTGTCTAATGGCCATGCTGGGTCTGACCGATGGACCACCCAACCCCGGATTCCGGCCAGTGCCGTTATTGGGTCGGGCCAGTGGGCCAATCAATCGATCAGATATATTGAGCGTTTACTGTGTGCGGGGCACTGTACTGAGAGCTCGGCAGTATAAGGCACAACGGTATAACAGGAGGAGAATAGAGGAGAAGCAGCGTGGCTCAGTGGAAAGAGCCCAGGCTTGGGAGTCAGAGGACATGGGTTCGAATTCCGGCTCTGCCACTTAGCTGACTGTGGGCAAGTCACTTCACTTCTCTGTGCCTCCGTTACCTCATCTGTAAAATGGGAATTAAGACTGTGAGCCTCACGTGGGACAACCTGATGACCCTGTATCTACCCCAGCGCTTAGAACGGTGCTCGGCACATAGTAAGCGCTTAGGAAATACCAACATTATTATTATCTAACCAACACATTCCTTGCTCACGGTGAGCTTACTGTCTAGAGAGGAGCCCAGGGTTCTGTCCAGTGCCATTACTGGGTTAAACCGGTCGACTGCCTGGGCCAGAAGCGTGGGATTCCTGGGTCAGTCGAGTGGACCGCCCAACCCGGCATTCTGTCGTATACCATCGCTAGGTCTGTCCGATGGACCGCCCAAGCCAAGATTCTGCCCAGTGGGATCGCTCGGTCTGCCCGTCGGACCGCCCAATCAGGGATTCTGCCCGGTGCCATTACTGGGCCACTCCACGGACCACCCAACCCGGAACGTTGCCTTCAAGGAGGGCAACAGGTTGCTCGGGGGAACTATGCGTGTTCTCCATCCTTCACGTCCACGTGAGGAACTTCATCTGGGCCCACCTAAAGGTCATCCCTGGCCCTGTTCGCTATTCATTCATATTTATTGAGAGCTTACTATGTGCAGAGCACTGGAAAGAGCCCGGGCTTGGGAGTCAGAGGTCATGGGTTCGAATCCCCGGCTCCACCACTTGTCAGCTGTGTGACCGTGAGCAAGTCACTTAACTTCTCTGTGCCTCAGTTCCCTCATCTGTAAAATTAGGATTAACTGTGAGCCTCAGGTGGGACAACCTGATGACCCTGTATCTCCCCCAGCGCTTAGAACAGTGCTCTGCACAAAGTAAGCGCTTAACAAATACACATACCAACATTACTAAGCGCTTGGAAAGTACAGTTCGGCAACAGATAGAGACAATCACAGTGGGCCAATACAGGGGGCTCGCTATGGCACGGCGGGACCCTCCCTCCCACCTTGGGGGTCGACTTGGGTCAGAATAAACGTTCTCCTCTATCGTCTTCCCTTGCCCAGTTCGCCTGACCCTCACGGCTGTAGCCGGGAGCCTGGGGGGCGTCCTCCTGGTGGCCTGCTGGTGGCGATTCGGACTCATGGTCGTCTGTATGCTGTGCGTCGGGCTGGTGCTGGGATTCCTCGTCTCCGCAACCGTCTTCTTCACACCCCTAGGTAGGCGGGCTGGGATTCTCTTCGTTCATTCACTCGTGAAATTGTATTTACTGAGCACTTAGTCTGCAAAGCACTGAACTAAGCACTTGGTACAACAACATAACAGACACCTTCCCTGCCCACAATGAATTCACAGCCTAGAGGGGGAGACAGACATCAGTAGAAATAAATTACAGTATGGGAAGTAGCGTGGCTTAGTGGCTAGAGCCCGGGCTTGGGAGTCAGAAGGAGGTGGGTTCTAATCCCGGCTCCGCCACGTGTCTGCTGTGTCACCTTGGGCAAGTCACTTCACTCCTCTGGGCCTCAGTTCCCTCATCTGGAAAATGAGGATTGAGACCGTGAGCCCCACGTGGCACAGGGACTGAGTCCCATCTGATTACCTTGGATCTTCCCCAGTGCTTAGAACAGGGCTCGATACATAGTAGGTGCTTAACAAGTTTGCTTATTATTATTATTGATGTACATACGGATTGTACGTCTTGACTCTTGAGGGAAAAATCAGCGTCGCAATCCTAGGGTTGATGACTGTTTTTTGGGGGGGCGGTTATAGGAATTGTTAGGCACTTACTAGGGGCCAGGCACTGTACTAAGCGCTGGGATAGATCCAAGCTGATCAGGGTGGACGCAGTCCATTGTCCTACCCGGGGCTCCCAGTTTTCATTCCCGTTTTACAGATGAGGTCACTAAGGCCCGGAGGAATGAAATGCCCTGCCCGAGGTCACCCAGACGGGATTAGAACCCAGGTCCTTCTGATTCCCAGGCCCGGGCTCTATCCGTTAGGCCACATGGCTTCTTGGCGATACACTGGCAGGGTCTGTCAGAGCCCAAAGCAGCATGAGTTTGGGGGGCAAAAGCCCCAAGAGAACCCCAGTGTCTCCCAGTGGTTCCAACAAAATCTCCCTTGTGGAGCCAAAGGGAATTTGTCCCAAGTCAGCAAGAAGCAGTGTGGCTCGGTGGAATGAGCCAGGCTGGGGAGTCAGAGATCATGGTTCAAATCCCAGCTCCGCCGCTTGTCAGTTGTGTGACTTTGGGCAAGTCACTTGACTTCTCTGTGCCTCAGTTACCTCATCTGTAAAATGGGGATTAAGACTGTGAGCCTCATGTTGGACAACCTGATCACCTTGTGTCCTCCCCAGCGCTTAGAACAGTGCTTTGCACATAGTAAGCACTTAACAAATGCCACCATCATTATTATTATTAAGCACTGACTATATGCCAGGCACTGTACTAAGCGCTGGGGTAGATCCAAGATAATTGGGTTGGACACAGTCCCTGTACCACATAGAGCTTACAGTTTAGAGAAGCAGGGTGGCTTAATGGAAAGGACACGGGCTGGGGAGTCAGAGGATGTGGGTTCTAATCCCGGCTCCGCCACTCGTCTGCTGTGGACCATAGGCAAGTCACTTAACTTTTCTGTGCCTCAGTTTCCTCATCTATAAAATGGGGATTAAACTGTGAGCCCCACATGGGACAACCTGATTACCCTGTATCCACCCCAGCACTTAGAACAGTGCTTGGCCCAAAGTAAGCGCTTTACAAATACCATAATTTTTATTATTATTAATCCCCATTTTGCAGATGAGGAAGCTGAGGGCCAGAGAAGTGAAGTGACTGGCCCAAGGTCACACAGCAGACAAGTGGTAGATTCGGGGTTAGAACCTGAGTCCTCTGATTACCAGGCCCAGGCTCTTTCCACTGGGTCACGCTGCTTTTGGATCCAGGCCCTGCCTTCAGAGCAGGCTCTGATGGCTGGACTCTCTCTGAAATCCAGTGTGGCTGACCCCTCCTTCTCACCTTCCTGTCTTGCTGCCTGCAGGAACCTACTTCCTTAATAATAGTAATAATAATGTTTTTTGTGAAGCACTTACTATGTGCCAAGCACCGTTCTCAGCTCTGGGGTAGATGGAAAGCAATCAGGTTGGACAAAGTCCCTGTCCCACATGGGGCTCACAGTCTCAGTTCCCATTTTACAGATGAGGGACCTGAGGCACAGGGAAGTGAAGGGACTTGCCTAAGGTCACACAGCAGACAAGCGGCGCCTGAGGCCTCTAGACTATAAGCTCGTTGAGGGCAGGAAGCGTGTCTACAAACCCTGAGAAGCAGCCTGGCGGAGTGGGTAGACCCCGGGCCTGGGGGTCAGAAGGTCATGGGTTCTATTCCTGACTCCACCACGTCTTCCATGTGACCTTGGGCAAGTCGCTTCACTTCTCCGGGCCTCAGTTCTCTCATCTGTAAAATGGGCACACAGTAAGCGCTAAATAAATACCTGCGACTGAGACCGTGAGCCCCATGTCGGAGAGGGACGGTGTCCAACCTCATTCGCTCATATGCACCCCAGCGATTAGTACAGTGCTTGACACATAGTAAGCGCTTAACAAATACCACAGTTATCGTTGTTGTTGTTATATTGTACTCTCCCAAGCACTTAGCAGAGCACACAGAAAGCACTCGATAAATAGCAGTGATCGATTGATTCAGGTGACTTAGCAGAGACTACTAGGGAGAAAGCTTGGTTTGCTCACTTTGCACCGGAAGCTGGTCACTCTGGCTTCTTGAAATGGGAAAGGTCAAGCCACCGAATAGACTTCAGAACTTTAAAAGGGCATGGCATAGTCAGAGATAGACTTTTAAAAAAATGTTACCTGTTAAGCGCTTACTATGTGCCAGGCACTGTACTGAGGATCGGGGTAGATATAATCAAATTGGATACAGTTCCTGTCCCACCTGGGCTTAAGGTCTAAATAGGAGAAAGGAGGATTTAATTCCCATTTTATTTTACAGATGAGGGTGCTGAGGCCCAGAGAAGGTAAATGGTTCGCCCAAGGTCTCAGAGCAGAAAGTGGCAGAGGCAGGATTAGAACCTGAGTCCTCTGACTCCCAAGTCTGTGCTTTTAGTTCTCCATACGCTCAGTTCTCCCGGAAGGCAGGGGTTTCGATCCTGGATGAATCATACGGGACGAAAACCTCTTGTTATAGTATACATTCATTCATTCATTCCATAGTATTTATTGAGCGCTTACTATGTGCAGAGCACTGTACTAAGCGCTTGGAATGTTCAAATCGACAACAGAGACAGTCCCTGCCCTTTGACGGGCTTACAGTCTAATTGGGGGAATTATGTGTGTATATACACACGTAAGCAGCATGGCTCAGTGGAAAGAGCCTGGACTTAGGAGTCAGAGGTCATGGGTTCTAATCCTGGCTCTGCCATCTGTCAGCTGCGTGACTTTGGGCAAGTCACTTAACTTCTCTGGGTCTCAGTGACCTCATCTGGAAAATGGGGATTAAGACGGTGAGCCTCACGTGGGACAACCTGATTACCCTGCATCTACCCCAACGCTTAGAACAGTGCTCGGCACATAGTAAGCGCTTAACAAATACCAACATTATTGTTATTGTTATTATATACACATGTTTCTCCCGACATCGCTTTGGTGGGCGTTCCCTCATTGAATCCCCATGTACAAGATGAAGAAACCGAGGCACAGAAAAGTCAAGTGACTTGCCAGAGGTCACACAGCAGGCCCGTGGAATTGGCAAGATTAGAACCCACAGGCCTCCTGACTTCCGATCCTGGGTTCTTTCCGCTAGACCAAACTCTGCTGACTTGGCTGCCTGAATATTCAAGTGGGTCTGATCACGTCAGTTCTCAAATGGTAAAGCTCATTTTTGACTCTTTTGCCTTGCCAGGAGACTTGAAGATTTTCCGAGCTGATTCTGTGTTCTGGGTGACTTTTTCGTGCATCGTTCTGGTCGTTCCGATGGTCTTCATCGGCTGCCTAAGAATTGTAAGTGTTTTTAAAATCGGGATTTCATTTAATCCTGTCTTATTGCCTGCGTGGGTGGTTATAAAATGATATCATTAGTTAATGTTTCTCAGTCACTGGGCAAGAACCATACAATACGGGGCCTAGTGAAAGGCAGCAGGGTGTAGTAGATAGAGCATGAACCTGGGAATCAGAAGGTCATGGGTTCTAATTCTGGCTCTGCCACTTGTCTGCTGGCTGACCTTGGGAAAGTCACTTCACTTCTCTGGGCCTCAGTTACCTCATCTGTCAAATGGGGATTGACACCGTGAGCCCCACATGAGACCGGGAACTTTGTCCAACTGGATTTGCTTGTATCCACCCCGGCGCCTAGTACAGTGCCGGGCACAGAGTAAGCATTTAACGAATCCCATCATCACCATCAGGAATCTAGTGTAGGCGGGACACAGACGTTAAACTAAATTTTCAGATGTGCATGAGAGTCCTGAGGGTGAAGTGAATATCAAGTGCTCAAAGGGTACAGATTTGTTTCTATCTGTTGCCAAATTGTACATTCCAAGCACTTAATACAGTGCTCTGCACATAGTAAGCGCTAAATAAATACGATTGAATGAATGAATAATAATGTTGGTATCTGATAAGCGCTTACTATGTGCCAAGCACTGTTCTGAGCATTGGGGTAGATACAGGGTAATCAGGTTGTCCAACTTAGGGCTAAAAGTCTTCGTCCTCATTTTACAGGTGAGGTAACTGAGGCCCAGGGAAGTGAAATGACTTGCCCGAGGTCACACAGCAGACAAGTGGCAGAGCCGGGATTAGAACCCATGACCTTCTCACTTCCAGGCCCGGGCTCTATCTCCTGCACCAGGCTGATGAGAGATGAGCCGAGGATGATGCCTACGTTACGGGCTCGTGGGAGGGGGATGTTGTCTACTGTGTTGGGAAAGACAAGAGGAGGACAGGATTTTGGGGGGGAAGAGGTAGAGTTCTGTTTTGGACTTATTAACTGGTGGCATCGGTGGGAGACCCAAGTAGAGATGTCCTGAAGGCCGGAGGAAATGCAATTTGAGGAGGGCTGGGAAGCCGGGGAGAGCCGTGGTCCGTCGGATATGACGGGGAAGCAAATTCCCAGGCAGGAGGGAGGACGTGAGCAAGGGATCTACCGTTCATTCATTCCTTTATTCAGTCGTATTTATTGAGTGCTTACTATGTTCAGAACACTGTTCTACAAGCTTGGAAAAGGACAATAGAACAGACTGTGAGCCCGTTTCTAGACTGTGAGCCCGTTGTGGGCAGGGATTGTCTCTATTTGTTGCTGAACTGTACTTCCCAAGCGCTTAGTACAGTGCTCTGCACACAGTAAGCGCTCAATAAATACGATTGATTGAATGAATGAATAGTGTAACAGACACATTCCCTGCCCACAAAGAGCTTTTGTCTAGAGGGGGAGACAGATGAGATGGAGACTCAGGAGTAGGTTGGGCCAGGGAGTAGTGGGAGAGGAGCGAGGATAAGCCGGGGCCAGAGAACTTAAAGTGGACCGTATGGCGTCTTGAAGGTTGAGAAGGGCTTGGCCTGACCCATGGAGTTGGGGTGAGGGAAGCAGGCTCACCTTCGGAGAGCACCACTATAAATTTCCTCTCTAGCCCTTGGGCACCTCCTCTCTTTTCCCCGCTTGTCCCTGCTCTAAGCGCTCAGTAAGTATGTTTTATTCCTCTAGGATCACATCTAGGGTTTGTGGCCTCTTTCTGAATTCTGCTTACCATGTAGTGACCGGATTATTGTCAGCCTCCTCTTGGATCTCCCCACTCCAGTCTATTCTTCATTCCGCTGCCCGATCATCTTCCTGCAGAAACGCTCTGGGCATGTCATTCCCCTCCTTAAAAACTTCCAGTGGTTGCTTAACAACCTTTACACGAAACAAAAACTCCTCACTCTTGGCTTCAAAGCCGTCTATCCCCTTTCCCCCTCCTACCTCACTTCCCTTCTCTCCTTCTCCATCCCAGCCCGTACACTCCGCTCCTCTGCCACTGCTCACCTTCTCACTGGGCCTCGTTCTCGCCTTTCCCGCCGTCGACCCCCGGCCCACGTCCTCCCGCTGTCCCGGAATGCCCTCCCTCCTCACCTCCGCCAAACTAACTCTCTTCCCCTCTTCAAAGCCCACCTCCTCCAGGAGGCCTTCCCAAGCGAAGCCCCCCCTTCCCTCTGCTCCTTCTCTCCTCCTCCCCATCCCCCCCCCCCGCTCTTCCCCTTCCCCTCAGCACTATGCTTATTTGTATATATTATTTATTACCCTATTTATTTTGTTAATGAGGTGTATATCTCCATGATTCTATTTATCTCGATGATGTTGTCTTGTTTTGTTTTGTTCTGTTTTGCTTGGCTGTCTGTCTCCCCTGTTTAGACTGTGAGCCCGTCACTGGGCAGGGATCGTCTCTATCTGTTGCCGATTTGTACATTCCAAGCACTTAGTACAGTGCTCTGCACATAGTAAGCGCTCAATGAATACTATTGAATGAATGAATAAATGGACCGTTTTTGAATTTTGTATATCTTGGTACCCGTGGACTGTTTCTGCATTCTGTTTATCTTACTATCTTTGGACTGTTTCCCGAATTTTGTTTGTCATGCTGAGTGTGGACTGTTTCTGATTTCTGTTTTTGTGCAGTGGGTAGACTCTTTCTAAATTCTGTTTATTGTGCTGTCTGTAGACTGTTTCTGAATTTCATCTAGCCGTCTATGGACTGGTATTGAATTCTGTTTATCTGGCCTTCCGTGGACCGTTTCTGAATTCTGTTTGTCCTGTCTTCCGTGGATCGTATCTGGATTCTCTTTTTCCCGCTGTCGTGAACCGTACCTGAATTCTGTCAATTCTGCTGTCTGTTGCAGTTGAACATCCTGGCGTGTGGAATTACTGGCTCCTACTCCGTGATTTTAGCTATCAACAGCTATTTTTACACCAGCCTCTCTTACATCACCTTGAATGTGCTCAAGAGAGCCCTCAACACGGACTTCAGCAGAGCGTACACCAATGTGCCTTTTCAAACTAATGGTAAGTTGTTGTGGTTGTTGTCTTACGCTGTCGAGTCGTGTCCGACCCATAGCGACGCGTCTCTCCCAGAAGGCCCAACTGCCATCTGCAATCGTTCCGGTAGCGGATCCAGAGAGTTTTCTTGGGAAAAATCCGGAATTGGTTGATAATGGCCTCCTTCCATGCAGTAAACTCGAGATCTCCGCCCTCGACTCTCTCCCGTGCCGCTGTTGCCCAGCACGGGGGAGTTTTGGCTTGTAGCCGATGGCCTGCCGCTCGCTGGCCACTGGCCAAGCTGGGAATGGAATGGACAGGCCTCCGCTTCATTCTCCGTCCCGTAATCGAGACTGGTAGAGGACTGGAAACTCTCCAGGTGCCACCCTGAGAGGTAATGGTAAGTAGAGACTTCAAAAGAAGCTACTCGTGTTGTGACTCTTCAAATAATAGCTTCACTACAGGTGCGTCAAGCAGCGCTGACATCGGAGGAACAGATTCTAAAAAGGAGTAGAATAATAACAATAGTGGTATTTGTTAAGTGCTTATTATGTGCCAGGCACTGCACTAAGCGCTGGGGTGGATACGAGCAAATTGAGTTGGACACATTCCCTGTCCCATGTGGGGTTCACAGTCTCAATCCCCATTTTACAGATGAGGGGACTGAGGCCCAGAGAAGTGGAGTGACTTGGTCAAGGTCACACAGCAGACAAGTGGCGGAGCTGGGATTAGAACCCATGACCTTCTGACTCCCAGACCTGGGCTTACTAGGCCATGCTGCTTCTCTAGAAATCTCTCTGTTATAGCCTCTCCCTGATTATAAAGTTTGAGCAAGGAGAAAAATATCATCATCAGCAGTTTGTGTGTGTGTGTGTGCAGAGCACTGAGCTAAGCAATTGGGAGGGTGCAGTAGAATATTCATTCAGTCTGTCAATCATATTTATAGAGCACTTACTTTGTGCAGAGTACTGTACTGAGCGCTTGGGAGAGTACAATAGAACAATAAATAGACACATTCCCTGCCCACAACAAACTTACAGGCTAGAGGGGGAGACCGACATTAATGTGTGGTACAGCTAACTAAGCAGCGAGGCCTAGTGGGAAGAGCCTGGGCCTGGGAGGCAGAGGATCTGGGTTCTATTCCTGGCTCCGCCACTTCCCCGCTATTTGACCTCGGGCAAGTCAGTTCACTTCTCTGTGTCTCAGTTTCCTCATCTGCAAAATGGGGATCCACTCCTTGTAAGCTTAAAAAATAGGACAATTATTAGTATAATATATAATAATAGAATAAATTAAAGGGGGTTGTATATAATAATAATAATGGTATTTGTTAAACACTTACTATGTGCCAAGCACTGTTCTAAGCGCTGGGGTAGATACAAGATAATCAGGTGTCCCACATAGGGCTCACAATCTTAACCCCCATTTTACAGATGGGGGAACTGAGGCACAGAGAAGTTAAGTGACTTGCCCAAAATCACACAGCCGACAAGTGGCGGAGCCGGGATTATTATTAATAATAATAATATTGGTACTTGTTGAGTGCTTACTATGTGCCAAGCAACATTCTAAGCGCTGGGGTAGATACAAGGTAATCAGGTTGTCTCACGTGGGGCTCACAGTCTTCATCCCCTTTTTACAGATGAGGGAACTGAGGCCCAGAGAAGTGCAGTGACTTGCCCAAGGTCACAGAGCTGATAAGTGGCGGAGCCGGGAGTAGAACCCACGACCTCTGACTCCCAAACCTGTGTTGTTTCCACTAAGCTGTGAGTTAGTGCTCTGAAATAACCTGAATAAGATAAATTCACAATTATACAGGGGAGGTGAGATAGTGGAGATGAGGTAGTAATTTAGGCATCTGAAAAAACTGGCGTGGCCTAAAAGCTAATTACCATTGGAGTTACTCTGGTTGGCCTTAGATGGCTAAAATGGTACATTCCAAGTGCTTAGTACAGTGCTCTGCACACAGTAAGTGCTCAGTAAATACGATCGAATGAATGGCACAACAGTTTGCTGCTTTCTTTTTTTTTTTTTCCACCCCCCCCCCCCCCGCCACCTTCCAACTCACAGGGCACTCGATTAAGCTGAAATCTTACCATGTCCTCTGACTCCTCACTATCACTTCCATCCAAGAGTCAACCTATGTGTATGTTCTGCTCGTTCTAATCCCAGACTCGGGTTCTAATCCCGGCTTCTCTACTTGCCTGCTGTATGACCTTGGACAAGTCACTTCATTTTTCTGGGCCTCGGTTCCCTCGTGGGGAATGGGGATTCGATCCCCGTTTTCCCTCCTACTTAAACTGTGAGCCCCATGTGGGACCTGATCCTCATGTATTCAGTCATTGTCAGTCATATTTATTGAGTGCTTCTTGTTTGCAGAGCACTGTATTAAGCGCTTGGGAAAGTACAATACGCTAATAGACGGTGATATGCCCTGCCCACAACGAACTCACAGTCTAGAGGGGAGAGACAGACATCAATACAGATAAATAAAATTAGAGATAAGTATCAACCTCAGCACTTAATACACCGCTTGGCATGTATTAGAGAAGCAGCGGGACTCAGTGGAAATAGCCCGGGCTAGGGAGTCCGAGGTCATGGGTTCGAATTCTGGCCCTGCCACTTGTCAGCTGTGTGACTGTGGGCAAGTCGCTTCACTTCTCTGTGTCTCAGTGACCTCATCTGTAAAATGGGGATGAAGACTGTGAGCCCCACGTGGGACAACCTGATGACCCCGTATCTCCCCCAGCGCTTAGAACAGTGCTCCGCACATAGTAAGCGCTTAAATACCAACACTATTATTATTATTGTTATTATGTATAGTAAGCACTTAATAAATGCCTTATAATGCTACTATTATTAGTAGTAATTAATAGTAATAATAATAATCTTTCACAGATCCATTTCTTCCTCTCTCTCCCAACGGCCACCACGGAGGTTGGAACTCTCATCATCTCTCGTAGTCTCCATATCAGTCCCTTTATTAGTAGTAAAAATGGTATTAAGCCCTGGGGTCGATTTAAGATAATCAATTTGGACAGAGTCCCCGTTTCCCCCCTCCTCGGTCCGATTTACAAACAGCCAGATTCCCCCAAGTGTGTAGTCTTTGCTTTCACTCTGACTCCATCTCCAGTCTCGTTCTCCTGTTGCCTTTCCGCTTGTATGGAAACTCCTTCCTACCTGAAACCTAACAAACTACACCCCATCTCACTTCAGAGCCCTTCAAAGGGTCACTTCTCTTAATCCCAGCCCTGCCACCTGTCTTCTGTGTGACCTGGGGCAAGTCACTTCACTTCCCTGTGCCTCAGTTCCCTCATCTGGAAACTGAGGATGAAGGCAGTGAGCCCCATGTGGCACAATCTGATAACCTTGTATCTACCCCAGCGTTTAGAACAGTGCCTGGCACAGAGTAAGCGCTTAACCAATACCATCATTATGGGAAGCAGCGTGGCTTAGTGGAAAGAGCCCGGGCTTGGGAGTCAGAGATCATGGGTTCTAATCCCGGCTCTGCCGCTTGTCAGCTGTCTGACTTTGGGCAAGTCAATTAACTTCTCTGTGCCTCCGTTACCTCATCTGTAAAATGGGGATGAAGACTGTGAGCCCCACGTGGGGCAACCGATTACCTTGTATCTACCCCAGCGCTTAGAAGAGTGCGTGACACGTAGTAAGTGCTTAACAAATGCCTTCATTATTATTATTATTATTGTTATTATTCTCTGGGCCTCATCGATCTCATCCTCAAGACAGGGATTAAGACTGTGAGCCCTGCGTGAGATGGGGATTGTGTCCTACCTGATTAGCTTGTATCTACCCCAACGCTTAGTATAGTAGAGGGCATGTAGTCAGCCCTTAGCAAATACCATAAAAAAGAGGCATTTCTTGAGTAGTGTTAGGCTGCTAAAACAAGCTGAGTTGTATTTAGAAACCCGGATGGCGGGTAATTCCTTTTAGCCACTTTCCTGGCCAACCTATGCTCATAAATCATTTTACTATTCCTGTTTGTTGCTTGTGGCTTTTTTCATTTCATTTATATGTATTCTCTAATTCCGTCTCCTTTTTCATTCATTCATTCAGTCATATTTATTGAGCACTTACTCTGTACAGAACACAATACTAAGTGCCACTCTCTCTTTCTCTTTCGTTTAGAGAGCAGTGTGGCCTAGTGGAAAGAGCATAGACCTGGAAGTCAGGAAGTCTGGGTTATAATACCACTTTGTCCCTTGCCTGCTGTATGTCCTTAGGCAAGTCACTTAACTACTGTGTCTCAGTTTCTTCATCTGAAAAATGGGAATTAAGTACCTGTTTTCCCTCCACTAGTCTGTGGGACAGGGTCGGTAGCTGATCCGATCATCTTGTGTCTAACCCAGTGCTTAATATGGTGTTTAAAGGCACCTAGAATGCGCTTAATAAATACCACAATTCTTATTATTTTATATAGTGTGTATTCGGCAACTTGTCTGCTTCTAACCCTATTGAATTGCAAGCACTCTGAGGTCCAGAACCTGCACCTGTATGTTCCCTAGTGAGTAGCAGAGAGCCTTGTACATAGGGTGCTTGAATGCTCTGGATGGTGATGTTTGTGTCCACCTTAAAATAATAATAACGATGGCATTTGTAAAGCGCTTACTATGTGCCAAGCACTCTTCTAAACACTGGGGTAGATAAAAAGTAATCAGGTTGACCCACGAGGGGCTCACGGCCTTAATCCCCATTTTACAGATGAGGTAACTGAGACAAAGAGAAGTTAAGGGACTTACCCAAAGTCACACAGCTGACAAGTGGCGGAGCCGGGATCAGAAGCCGTGACCTCCGTCTCCCAAGCCCGGGCTCTTTCCACCAAACCTCGCCGCTTCTCTACTTACTAAGCACTTAGTATATGCCAAGCCCTGGCTAAATACAAAATAATCAGACCCTTCTCATGGGGCTCACAGTCCAAGTAAGAGGGAGGACAGATGTCAGATCCCCATTCTGCAGATGAGGGAATCGAGACCCAGAGAAGTGAAGTGACTGGCCCAAGGTCACACAGCAGGCAAGCGATACCCTGAAGTCACGCATTTTAATTGGCCAAGGCACCCCTCTTTCTCCGAGTGGGTGGAGAGGAGCAAATAGCGATGGAGAACGTGACGCGAACTATGGTTTGCGAGGACAGTGGAATAAACAGTATGCGACAGACTTTTCCCAGTAAAAGCAGGGTGGCTCAGTGGCTAGAGCCCGGGCTTGGGAGTCAGTAGGATCTGGCTACTGATCCCTGCTCCACCACATGTCTGGGACTTTGGGCAAGTCACTTCACTTCTCTGGGCCTCAGTTCCTTCATCTGTAAAATGGGGATGAAGAGTGTGAGCCCCATGTGGGACAGGGACTGGGTCCAACCTGATTAACTTGTATCTACCCCAGTGCTTGGCACTTAGTAAGTGCTTAACAAGTACCACAATTAATATTATTATTATTATGATGAGATAATGAAGTAGCTTGGCGTAGTGGATGGAGCGTGGGCCTGGGAGCCAGAAGGTCATGGGTTCTAATCCCAGCTCCACCACTTGTCTGCTGTGGGACCTCGGGCAAGTCACTTCACTTCCCCATGCCTCATTCCCCTCATCTGTAAAATGGGGATCGAGACTGTGAGCCCCACATGGGACGGGGACTGTGTCCCAACTCCATTTGCTCGTTATCCCCCCCAGCGGTTAGGGCAGTGCATGGCCCTTAGTAAGCGCTTAACAAATACCATCATTATCATTACTAATATTATTGTTGTTATTCCCCGCTCCACCCGCTAGCCTTTGAAGTAGAGGAATTGAAACCTTGCTGAAGGGGTGTTCCCCGTCTCTTTTCCGTAGACTTCATCATCCTGGCAGTGTGGGGGATGCTGGCCGTGAGTGGGATCACGCTGCAGATTCGGAGAGAGCGGGGGAGGCCTTTCTTTCCTCCGCACCCGTATAAAGTGTGGAAGCGCGAGAAGGAGCGCAGGGTCACCAACATTCTGGATCCCAGTCACCACGTCCCCCCGCTGAGGGACAGGCTCTACGGCAGGCTGGCCCGCCTCCGAGAACTCTTCCGCAAAGAACAGCCGGCCGGGGAGAGGACACCGTTGCTGCTGTGATGCCGGCCCTCCGCCTTGCGGCGACAAGGACTCCCAACCCGCACGGACGCCCTCGGCCTCGCGGGCGGACTCTTGGGCCGACGCGCGGACCGCTTAAAAACGTCGCCGGCGTAAGGCTGCGAGGGGGAACGGGCCGGATCCGGTTTGGACCCCCCCCGACCGTGGTTGGTCCGCTTCATCCGAAGGGCGGATGAAAGGACAATTCTAAGTGCAGTGATGCGTTTCGGGACCGGTCTTGATGTCCCTGGGTTCCCGGTGGTAAATGCCGGTCGCTGCTATCGGGTGTCCGAGCGGAGGACTCGGCGCCTATCCGGTAGAAAGTTTAGAGATCCGTTAAGTAGGTACGGCACACTAAGCCGAGGCGATGGAAAACAGCCGGTAAGCAGTGGTCTCCGGACAAATGTGAGTTTCATTTGCAGTACCTCGAGTGTTTCTCTAAGCCGGGACTGTGCAAAATGGCGGTCTGTCTTGAAGTACGCCGAATCATTGTTGGCTGTAGCTCCGGCATTTGGGGATTTAGGATCAGGGATCGGGGTCTTTTTTTCAATCAGAGGAGATGGGGTGGGATACAGCCGGAGGAAGCTGGTCAGTGGAGAGATCGAGTGATATTTCTAAAGTCCATCGGCCAAAGCTGGTCAGTGGAGAGATGGAGTGATATTTCTAAAGTCCATCAGCCAATCCCAAGGGCCTGCCTTAAGGAGACCGTATCCCATTGAGAGTGCTCCTCGGGCAAAGTTAGGAAGTAGTAGGTGAGACGGGCGCATCGTTGTATGGAATTGCTTAGAAATTGGTCAAACCGCACCGTTTCATTAAACGGGAGAGATTTTTATTTTAATTCACGTGGGTCGGTTTCCCGGGCCCGAAATAATCCCGACACTTAGGTGTTCTTGTCTCGAGGTGGAGGGGAGGGAAAGGCAGGGGATCAAAATGGGGCAATTCCTCCTACCACCGACATAACGATGATATAGCGTGGCCTAGCCGGTTGACAGCCGGAGATGCGAAACCTCCGCCTTCGTCTTCCGAGCAGCAGTAGCACCGTCTGGGGTTTAAAACTGGAGTGAAATTCCAGCCAGAGAGCCAGTGGAGAGCCCTCTTAGGGCCGCACGAAGCGACACCGTCTTTCTCCTTTCAGTTCCAGCGGTCAGAATTTGGCTTGCATAACCTTGACATTGCACTGCTCTCATCCATTGGGTTATTGGCCCTGGGGAAGGGGATTTGGTTTTTAGGAGCCCGAGGGGAACCACTCTGGAACTGAACCATTAGTTGGGAACTTCACACTTCAGGTGCCATTGCTTTGCCATCTGGGTTATTTTACTCTACCAGAAATGTTTCTGGAAAGAGACTACTGCAGATCTCTGGAGGGAATTTCTGTTACTCGATTTCATATCTACTCAGCCGCTCTGTCTAGCTCTTGTGAAGAAGGTCGGAGTTTCCTCGCTCCTCGTTGGGAAAAAATACTTCCTTTCCTTCTATTGGCCGTCGAATGAGAATGCAAATATCTTAATTCGATTGAAATTATTTTCAATTATTCATCAGAAGGAGTAAGGTCGACAGGCATTGCTTCTGACGGATCCGGGCTTTGTCGAATGTGGTCGAACCGTTTCTACTGAAGTCTTTATTGCCAGGTAAGAGTATAATGGGAGCACAAACACTCTATAGTATGAAATAACACTCATTTCAATACGGACGTTATTAATATTTTGTGACTAATCACCCGCAAAAGTTTTGTATGTCTTTTTGTAATAAACACCTCTTTTAAAAGTGGATTTCTATGTGGCTGCCTATGGAAAAGACTTGTTTTGCAAAAGCTTCTATTTGTGGCATTTGGGAACAGGTCCCGGAATCAATTCTGGAAAATTGTGCGAGTGTTTTATCAGACATCTTCATCAACCGAAGCTCAAATATTGAGAAGATTACCTTCACAGTGTCCCTGGAATCTGCCCTTTCTCCATCCAAACTGCTACCGTGCTGATCCAAGCATTTATCTCGTCCATCCGCGTCGCCCTCCTCGCTGACCTCCCTTCCTTCTGTCTCTCCTCTCCCCAGTCCTTACTTCATTCTGCTGCTCTGATCATTTTTCTAAAAAAGCATCCAATTCCTATCTCCCCAGCCTGGCTCAATGGAAAGAGCTCGGGCTTGGGAGTCAGAGGTCATGAGTTCGAATCCCGGCTCTGCCACTTGTCAGCTGTGTGACTGTGGGCAAGTCACTTCACTTCTCTGGGCCTCAGTGACCTCATCTGGAAAATGGGGATTAACTGTGAGCCTCATGTGGGCCGACCTGATGACCCTGTATCTCCCCCAGCGCTTAGAACAGTGCTCCTCACATAGTAAGCGCTTAACAAATACCAACATTATTATTATTATTCAGTGGTGGCCCATCTGCCCAGGCATCAAACATCTCCTCCAAGAGGCCTTCCCCGATTACACCCTCTTTGCCCTGGCTCCCTCTCTCTTCTGCATCATCTAAGCACCTTAATCTGTGACCTCTGGAAACCTTGATATTCTCTCCGCCTCCAACCCCACGGCACGTATGTACGGATCTTTAAATTATATTTTCTAAATTATTAATTCCTATTAATGTCTGTCTCCCCCTCTAGATTTTAAACTCGTTACGGGCAGAGAACGTGTCTCCTAATTCTGTGGTACTCTCCTAAGTGTTTACAGTGCTCTGCATAGATTAAGCGCTCAGTCAATACCACTGATTGATTGATTAGGAAGCGGCGTGGCTCAGTGGAAAGAGCCCGGGCTTGGGAGTTAGAGATCACGGGTTCTTATCCTGGCTCTGCCGCTTGTCAGCTGTGTGACTTTGGGCAAGTCATTTAATTTCTCTGTGCCTCTGTTCCCTCATCTGTAAAATGGGGATGGAGACTGTGAGCCCCACGTGGGGCAACCCGATTACCTTGTATCTCCCCCAGCGCTTAGAACAGTGCTCGGCACATAGTAAGCGCTTAACAAATACCATCATCATTATTATTATTATTATTATCGTTTGGGAATTCCCATCTCCTCGGGCTACTTAACCTCCGGGGTTTGCAGTAGGGGCAGTCGTGTTCTTATGTCCCCGCGGGGATCCACATAAAGGTTGGTGGGTCAGGGCGGATCTGATCACAGAGTCCCCTCATCCTGAGATGCAGTGTGGCTCAGTGGAAGGAGCCTGGACTTGGGAGGCAGAGGTCATGGGTTCTAATCCTGGCTCCGCCGCTTGTCAGCCGTGTGACCTTGGGCAAATCACTTAACTTCTCTGTGCCTCTGGAAAATGGGGATGAAGACTGGGAGCCCCACGGGGGGACAACCTGATCACCTCGTATCCTCCCCAGTGCTTAGAACAGTGCTTGGCACATAGTAAGCGCTTAACAAATACCAACATTAACATTATTGTTGTTAGTAACCGGGCCCGCTTGACTACGCTTCTTGACCTCAGTGAGTTTGACCAAGATGACTGAAAGGGAAGATCCATTTTTACTGCCACCTACTTATTCACTTGGTGGTAACTGACCCTGAAGGATGGTGTTTTTGATCTTCACAATGGTGTCTTTGCTATTTCCCCTCATTTCCTTTTCTCCCACTCTCTTCTAGCTCACCTTTGCACTTGGACCACCACCCTTTATCACCCCTCTCTCAGTCTCACGGCTCTTGTATACAGATCCAGAATTTATTTCTATTAATGTCTGTCTCCCGCTTGAAGACTGTGAGTCTGTTGTGGGTACAGAAAGTATCTACCAACTTTTATGTTGTATCCTTCCAAGCGCTCAGTACAGTGCTCAATTCATTCAATTGTATTTATTGAGCACTTACTGTGTGCCGAGCACTGTACTCAGTGCTTGGGAAAGTACAATACAGTAATAAAGAGAGACAGTCCCTACCCACAGCGAGCTCACGGTCAAGAGAAGCAGCGTGGCTCAGTGGAAAGAGCACGGGCTTTGGAGTCAGGGCTCATGAGTTCGAATCCCAGCTCTGCCACTTGTCGGCTGTGTGACTGTGGGCGAGTCACTTCACTTCTCTGTGCCTCAGTTCCCTCATCTGTAAAATGGGGATTAAGACTGTGAGCCCCACGTGGGACGACCTGATTCCCCTATGTCTACCCCAGCGCTTAGAACAGTGCTCGGCACATAGTAAGCGCTTAACAAATGCCAACATTATTTATTATTATTAAGAGGAGGGGGAGACAGACAGCGATACAAGTGAACAGACATCGATATGAATAAATAAAATGACAGATCTATACAGAAGTGCTGTGGGGTGGGGAGGCGGGGAAGAGCAAAGGGAGCGAGTCAGGATGATGAGGAAGGGAATGGGAGATGAGGAAAAGGAGGGCTTGATCTGGGAAGGCCTCTTGGAGGAGATGGGCCTTCGATAAGGCTTTTAAAGGGGGGAGAGTCATTGTCTGGAGGATATGAGGAGGGAGGGTATTCCAGGCCAAAGATAGGACATGGGCCAGGGGTCGGCGGCGGGACCGGCGAGACGGAGGCCCCGTGACAAGGTTAGCGGCAGCAGAGGAGCGGAGCGTGTGGGCGGGGATGGAGGAGGAGAGAAGGGAGGTGAGGGAGGAGGGGGTGAGGGGATGGACAACTTTAAAGTCAATGGTGAGCAGTTTTTGTTTGATACAGAGTTGGATAGGCAACCACCAGAGATTTGAAGAGGGGGGTGACATGCTCTGAACGTTTCTGTAGAAAGATAATCCAGGCAGCAGAGTGAAGTCGGGACTGGAGTGAAGTATGGACTGTCCATCCCCTCGCCCTCTCCTTACCTCACCTCGCTTCTCTCCTTCTCCAACTCAGCCCGCACACTCCGCTTTTCTGCCGCCACTAACCTCTTCACGGTGCCTCATTCTCGCCTGTCTCGCCGTCCACCCCCGGCCCACGGCCCGCCTCTGGCTTGGAACGCCCTCCCTCCTCACGTCGCAGGACTAACTCTCTTCCCCATCTTCTAAGCCCTACTGAGAGCTCACCTCCACCAGGAGGCCTTCCCAGACCGAGCACCCCCTCTTCCTCTGCTCCTCCTCCCCTCCCCATCGCCCGACTCCCTCCCTCTGCTCTACCCCCTTTCCTGCCCCACACCACTGGTGTATATTTGTACATATTGGTTATTCTATTTATTTTATTAATGACGTGTATATACCCTGTATCTACCTGATGACCCTGTATCTACCCCAGCGCTTAGAACAGCGCTCTGCACATAGTAAGCGCTTAACAAATGCCAACATTATTATTATTTATTTTAATGCTAAAGATGTCCATCTTCTTGTTTTGTTGCCTGTCTCCCCCCTTCTAGGCCGTGAGCCCGTTGTTGGGTAGGGATTGTCTCTATTTGTTGCCGAATTGTACTTTCCAAGCGCTTAGTACAGTGCTCTGCACACAGTAAGTGCTCAATAAATACGACTGAATGAATGAATGAATTAGAGTGGGGAGAGGCAGGAGGCTGGGAGTTCAGCAAGGAGGCTGAGGCAGTATGATTGACATTTGTTAATCAGTTACGTTTAATGATTGCTTACTGTGTGCAAGACACCGTGTTAAGCACTTGGGAGAGTACAACACAGTGCTTTGACACATTTAAGTGCTTATGTGCACTGGATTAAGCATGGGTGAGAGGTTAATAATAATAACAATAATGGCTTTTGTTAAGCGCTTACTACGTGCCGGACACTGTTCCGAGGGCTGGGTTTGATAGAACCCAATTGGGTTGGACACAGTCCTTGTCCCACGTGGGGCTCAGTCTCAATCCCTAGTTTACAGATGAGGTAACTGAGGCCCAGAAAGGTGAAGTGACTTGCCCCAGATCACACAGCGGACAAGTGGTGGTGCCGGGATTAGAACCCTTGACCTTCTGAATCCCAGGCCCGGACTCTAGCCACTACAGCTCGACTCACACACAGTCCCTAATTCCAGAAAGGTGGCCTCAGTTCCTCGGATAATCATTCCCACACATTTTCAAATGAACTATTATTAATCCATGATTGAACAGGGAAACATTAAGAAATTTGCATTTCCCTTAAGCAACCTTTAAAATCACATTAAAGTACTTTGACACCCATCCCCCCAGCCCTTACACATTTATTCGTATACATTGACACTTCCCTTATGTGTAATTTATTTAAATGTCAATCTACCCGTCTAGAGCATAATCTCCTTGAGCTTCCTATTTCCCCAAGCACCTTAGTTCAGTCACCGGCACACAGAAAACGCTCCATAAATACCACTGATTGATTAAATGCCCCGGTTATTTTTAACGGTAGTTGTTAAGCACTTACTATGTGCCAGGCACTGTACTAAGCGCAGAACAAGTTACTGGAATAAACCTTTTAATCTTCAAGGAGGGGTAGTTTGAAAAATGGATCTAAGGTATTTCCAGCTCCAACTGCCTTAGCCCTCCAGGTTCGGTGGGTACCAAGCTCATAATAATGTTGGTATTTGTTAAGCGCTTACTCTGTGCAGAGCACTGTTCTAAGCGCTGGGGGAGATGCAGGGTCATCAGGTCATCCCACGTGAGGCTCATAGTTAATCCCCATTTTGCAGATGAGGTAACTGAGGCCCAGAGAAGTGAAGTGACTTGCCCAGAGTCACACAGCTGACAAGTGGCAGAGCCGGAAGTCGAACCCATGACCTCTGACTCATTGGCTTTGTCGGTCAGTCAACCGTATTTACTGAGTGCTTAGGGTGTGCAGGGCACCGTATTAAGCGCTTGGGAGAGCACAATATAACAAACCCATTCCCTGTAACGAGCTCAGGGTCCAGAGGGGAGAGAGCCGTTAATATGAATAAATAAAATCACACATACGCGAACGAGCCGCGGGGCTGGGAAGGGGAATGGATAAAGGGAGCAAGTCAGGGCGATGAAGAAGGGAGTGGGAGAAGAGGAATTAGGGCTTAGTCAGGGAAGGCCTCTTGGAGGAGACGTGTCTTTAATGAGGTTTTGAAGGCGGGGGGAGTCATTTTCTGTCGGATACGAAGGCGGCGTTCCAGGCCAGAGGCAGGATGTGGGCGAGATAGATGAGCTGGAGGAACGCCGAGAGGTTGGCATTAGAGGAGCAAAGTGTTCGGGCTGGGTTGTTGTAGACTAGCCAGCTGAGGTAGGAGGGGCCAAGGCGGTGGACTGCTTTAAAGCAGCGCGGCTCCGTGGAAAGAGCCCGGGGGTGGGAGTCAGAGGTCATGGGTTTGAATCCAGGCTCCGCCACCTGTCAGCTGGGTGACTGTGGGCAAGTCATTTAGCTTCTCTGTGCCTCAGTGACCTCATCTGTCAAATGGGGATGAAGACTGTGAGCCTCACGTGGGACAACCCGACGACCCCGTATCCACCCCAGCGCTTAGAACAGTGTTCTGCACAGAGTAAGTGCTTAACAAATACCAACATTATTATTATTTAAAGCCGACGGTGAGGAGTTTCTGTTTGATGTGGAGGTGGCTGGGCAACCGTCCGAGGTTCCTGAGTGTGGGAGGTTCCCGAGGAGTGGGGAAGGTTCTTGAGCAGTGGGGTTCAACAACCCAAGGTGTGGATAAATTGCTTCTTTGAGTTAACAGTGGATGGTTTCATCCGATCGTACTTATTGAGCGCTTACTATGTGCAGAGCACTGGACTAAGCGCTCGGAATGGACAATTCGGCAACAGATAGAGACGATCCCTGCCCAATGACGGGCTCACAGTCTAATCGACTATGAGATTTCAGGGAGTGAGTCCGTGATGATCTCTCCCGTGCTTTGAAGTCTGATGCGTAAATGATGGGGGCAGCCTAGCCCGCAAAAGCCAAACTGGGGAGAAAAGGCAGGGGCCCAGCAATGCAGCTAAAAACAATAATCCTAATTCTGGTATTTGGGAAGTGCTAGGTGCCAAGCATTGTACTAAGTGCTGGGGTAGGTAGAAGATCATCGGGTTGGACACAGTCCCTGTTGCACATGGATCTCAGAGCCCGGGCTTAGGAGTCAGAGGTCATGGGTTCGAATGCCGGCTCTGCCACTTGTCAGCTGTGTGACTGTGGGCAAGTCACTTCACTTCTCTGGGCCACATTTCCCTCATCTGTAAAATGGGGATTAACTGTGAGCCTCACGTGGGACAACCTGATGACCCTGTATCTTCCCCAGCGCTCAGAACGGTGCTCGGCACGTAGTAAGCGCTTAACAGATACCAGCATTATCATCTCACAGGTTAAGTAGAAAGAACAGGTTTTGAATCCCCATTTTGCAGACGAAGAAACCGAGACAGAGAGTGAAGTGACTTGGCCAAGGGGTTTTGGAGTACACGTTCGTGGAGTTTTGGGGTTTTATTTTTGGGAAGAGCTGCAGCGATTGGTTGGGAAACACCTGTGGTTCGTCTAGTTTTTAACGTGACTTTAGCCCAAGTCTCTAAGTGGGGGTGTTTGATTCCTTATCCTTCCAAGGGTAGCTGAGAACTTGCTGAGAGAAAGGGTATGGATAGGATCTCCAAGCGCTTAGGACAGTGCTCTGCACATAGTAAGCGCTCAATAAATACTATTGAATGAATGGTTCTCTGCCAGACTTTCTTCGCAGGCATCACGGAGTCAGAATTATCTGGATTTCCTTGACCTCTGAACTAGGCTTGACTAGCTGGAATTCATGCATTCATTGAGCGCTTACTATGTGTACAGCACTGTACTAAGCGCTTGGAATGAACAAGTGGGAATGTGACCTGGAGATGATCAGACTCGAGGAGGAAATAGTTATTTAGAAAAGAGTTGGTGTTCCGGGCACCTCCTTACTGTGGACAATGTTTGATGTCCCCTTGTTTGTTCGCAGTATTCGTGAAGAGCTTACTATGTTAAGCGCTGGGGTAGATACTAGATAACAGCATGGCCTAGTGGATAAAGATGGGTCTGGGAGTCAGAAGGACCTGGGTTCTACTCCCAGCTCTGGCACTTGTCTGCCGTGTGACCTTGGACAAGTCACTTGACTTCTGTGTGCCTCTTACCTCATCTGTAAAATGGGGATTAAGACCGTGAGCCCCACGTGGGAGCGGCTGTGTCCGACCAGTGGAAAGAGCCCGGGTTTGGGAGTCAGAGGTCATGGGTCTGAATCCCGGCTCTGCCGCTTGTCAGCTGGTTGGGCAAGTCGCTTCATTCTCTGTGCCTCAGTTCCCTCACCTGCAAAATGGGAGTTGAGACTGTGAGCCCCACGTGGGACAACCTCTTTTCCTTGTATCCCCCCCGGTAATTAGAACAGTGCTTGGCACATAGTAATTGCTTAACAAATGCCATCATTGTTATTATTACTTTTACTACTTGGAGATAATGATGAATGAAATAGAATGATGCAAATTTTTTTTGGCTGCGTGATTTATCCGGCCTTAATTGTTCTTTTGACTTCTATAGCTCTGGGCCAAATTGGATTGCCCCAACTTTCCAGTCAGAGCAAACACCCACAGGATTCTGTTACTTGGAGATTCCAAAGAAAGGTGGGTGTTCAAAAGACTGAACTGGAATGGTTATTTTTGAAACTTACAAGCAGCTTTTTAAGAGGTCTTCAAAATTTAAAAGGCTTGCTTCTTCACCCTGCCATGCCAACCAAAAATTAGATATTTTTTTAAAATGGTAATTTGTTAAGTGCTCTATGTGTCAAGCACTCTTCTAAGCACTGGGGTAGGTAGATAGAAGGTAATCAGGTTGGACAGAGTCCCTTTCCCACATGGGGGTCATAATCTTAATCCCCATTTTCCAGATGAGGGAACTGAGGCCCAGAGAATAATAATAATAATGGTATTTGTTAAGCGCTTACTATGTGCCAAGCGCTGTTCTAAGCACTGAGTAAACAGGTTGTCTCCCGTGGGGCTCACAGTCTTAATCCCCATTTTATTTATGGTATTTGTTAAGCACTTACTAAGTGCCACGCACTGTTCTAAGCGCTGGGGGAGATACAAGGGAATCAGGTTGTCCCACGTGGGGCTCACAGTCTCAATCCCATTTTACAGATGAGGTCACTGAGGCCCAGAGAAGTGAAGTGACTTGTCCAAGGTCACGCAGCTAAGTGGCAGAGCCAGGATTAGAACCCACGCCCTCTGACTCCCAAGCCCAGGCTCCTTCTACTGGTTTGCCCAAGGTCACACAGCAGACAAGCGGCAGAACTGGGTTTAGAACCCACATCCTCTGACTCCCAAGCCTGGGATCTTGCCCCTAGGCCATGCTGCTTCTCAGCATTTTGGCATAGTCAACCTTCCGTGCTCACTATGTGCCGGACACTGTGCTAGGTGCTCACTACGAGATCCCCAGATCCTTTCAGTGCTCACAATCCAGCTTTCTCCAGCCTTACAGAGGTTCAGAACGTGGCTCATCACCTTAATTTTGGATTCGTCTTGCGGAATGGTCGTGTCATCAATGCTATGTATTGAGCGCTTACTACGTGCGGAGCACTGTACTAAGTGCTTGGGAGAGTTCACTACAGAGTGGGCAGACACGTTCTCCGCCCACAACGAGCTTACAGTCTAGAGGGGGAGACAGACATGAATAGAAATCATGTAGAATACAGAATTTCTAGGTCTGTACGAGCAGCAGCATGATAGGTAGTGGGTAGAGCAGGGGCCTGGGAGTCAGAAGGTCATGAGTTCTAATCCCAGCTCTGCCGCTTGTGTACTGTGTGATCTCGGGTGAGTCATTTTAATAATAATAATACTGTTGGTATTTGTTAGGCGCTTACTATGGCAGAGCACTGTTCTAAGCGCTGGGGTAGACACAGGGGAATCAGATTGTCCCAGGTGGGGCTCACAGTCTTCATCCCCATTTTACAGATGAGGTAACTGAGGCCCAGAGAAGTGAAGTGACTTGCCCACAGTCACCCAGCTGACAAGTGGCAGAGCTGGGATTCGAACTCATGACCTCTGACTCCAAAGCCCGGGCTCTTTCCACTGAGCTGCCTCAGCTATCTCATTTGTAAATTAGGGATCGAGACGGTGAGGCCCATGTGGGAAAGAGAAGGTGTCCAACCCAATTTGTTTGTATCCACCCAGTGCTTAGTACAGTGCCTGGCACCCAGAAAGCTCCTAACAAATACATGATCATTTTAATCATTATATGAACATAAGTGCTGTGAGGGCCAGTCTCATTCCATTCTCAGTGCTTAGAAAAATGCTCGAGTGTGGCTCAGTGGAAAGAGCCCGGGCTTGGGAGTCAGAGGTCGTGGGTTCTAATTCCACCTTTGCCACTTGTCAGCTGTGTGACTTTGGGCAAGTCACTTCACTTCTCGGTGCCTCAGTTTGCTCATCTGTAAAATGGGGATGAAGACTGTGAGCCCTACAAAGGACAATCTGATGACCCTGTATCTCCCCCAACGCTTCAAACAGTGCTCGGCACACGGTGAGCACTTAAATACCAACATTATTATTTTTATTTTGCTCGGCACAAAGTAGGTGCTTAACAAATACCATAATTATTATTAGAGAAGCAGCGTGGCTCAGTGGAAAAAGCCCGGGCTTGGGAGTCAGAGGTCATGTGTTCTAGTCCCTGCTCCACTTAATTTCCATGTGCCTCAGTTACCTCATCAGCGTGGCTCAGTGGAAAGAGCTCGGGCTTGGTAGTCAGAGGTCATGGGTTCAAATCCCAGTCTGCCACTTATCAGCTGTGTGACTGGGCAAGTCACTTAACTTCTCAGTGCCTCAGTTACCTCATCTGTAAAATGGGGATTAAGATTGTGAGCCTCACATGGGACAACCTGATGACCCTGTATCTACCCCAGCACTTAGAACGGTGCTCTGCACATAGTAAGCGCTTAACAAATACCCACATTATTATTAAAATGGGGATTAAGACTGTGAGCCTCACGTGGGACCACCTGATCACCTTGGATCCCCCCCAGTGCTTAGAACAGTGCTTTGCACATAGTAAGTGCTTAACAAATGCCATCATTATTATTATTATTCCAGAAGGTAATTTTTTTGTCACTACCGAAGGGAGCAGGGTGGCCTAGTGGAAAGACAGGGTCCTGGGAGTCAAAGGACCTGGGTTCTAATTCTGGCTCCACCATTTTTCTTTTTAAATGGTATCTGTTAGGCGCTTACTGTGTCACACACTGTTCTAGGCGCTAGAGTAGGTACGGGTCAGTTAGGTCGGAAACAGTCCCTGTCCCGCATGGAGCTTACAGTCCAAGTAGCCGCTTGTTTGCCATGTGACCTTGGGGAAAACCCTTCACTTCTCCGCGCCTCAGTTACCTCAGCTGTAAAATGGGGATTAAGACTGCGAGCCCCATATGGGGCAGGGACCGCGTCCAACCCGATCACCTTGTATCTACTCTAGTACGGTTTCTGGAACAGAGTCTGTGCTTAACAGCTACTTTTTCAAAAAGGGGGAGAAGCCTTGAAGACTTTCAGGATTTGGAGAGGAGCCATAAGGATGCCTGGCTTTTATAAAACTGGGTGAGATCTTTCAGCCTGGTAATAATGTTGGTATTTGTTAAGTGCTTACTATGTGTCGAGCACTGTTCTAAGCCCTGGGGGAGATTCAGGGTAATCAGGTTGTCCCACGTGAGGTCACAGTTAATCCTCCTTTTACAGATGAGGAAAATGAGGTGCACAGAAGTAAAGTGACTTGCCCACAGTCACACAGCTGACAGGTGGCAGAGTCAGGATTCGAACCCATGATCTCCGGCTCCCAAGCCCGGGCTCTTTCCACTGAGCCAAACTGTATTCGTGGGAAAGGTAGGCAGGGGCTCTCCCAGAAGCAGTGGCCAACTTAAAAAGCTTCAAGAATCGGGGTCACTGACTAAACTGTTGCCTTATCAGCGCTCAAGGCTAAAACATTTCCTTCGGCATGGCTACGAAGACCATTTTATCAGACATCTTTATTGAGAAAATGCTGACTGTACAACACACATTCCCAGCCATTAATTTATTTCAAGCATTTGCATTAAAAAAATAACAGGTGTGATGGAAAACTCACTACACAACGCAGTGGAAATTCTTCAAAACCCTAAAATAACGTCTGAGGAAAATACAATGTATCTACGGAGGGCAACAGATAAATTAATCCACCGCGTTATTTACAAAAATAAGTACTTATCGAGCAGTGTTCCATGCTAAAACCTCTCAAAGTCTCAGAGAATCGCTGCAGGCTAGATCACACGGAGTATGGCTTATTCTTTTTCCTTCGTCTGGCCGAAGCCTATTCGGAAGAGCTCGTTAGCAACTGGCCTGCCCCGTGGTGATGGTAACGGCCGACCAGCTGCTAGAAGCCAAATCTTTAGGCCGCTCTTAGTTCCCGGCTTTCATTTAACCCCCAGAGTGAGTCACTCAACCCTTTCGATGCCAGAACCTAAGGCCAGGCCGCTGAGTAAATGGCCTCACATTCAGCTTTGGAATGTAGATTTGGTATTAAATTCAAGTGCGCAGTGTGGTTAACATAAACCCCTTATAAGTCAAGGGAAACTAACGCTCCCCAAAGACGCGGCCGCAGACGCAACTCCCCAAATCGCTAGATTTGGTTAAACTGAAGCGGGAAGAGCTACAATATATTCAGATGGATTTTTGATGTCGTTCAACCCTCCCTTCAGTTCTACAGAACGAGTCACGCCGACTAACACCTAATTCTCTGATCGGTGACTGTCACGATCTTTAGGCGGACTTCTTCGCTTGGTGTAGGGGAAACTGCAGACGGGGAAGAAATAACTCGCCGTCTTACTGGACGAAAAGAGGGGAAAGAGCTGACGTCACACGCCCGCGGTCCTCTCCCGAGTCGCCCAGGGTCTGATATTTCAAGCAAACTCGTTTGTCAGTAGTTCAATTTCAAAGTACCTCAGAAGAAAACGAAAACCCACCAACCAAAAACCAAAGTGATTTACCCTTCATCTGCGATGTGTCTGGTGCCTCACCAATGGAATACCTGATCATTTTAATGAAAAAGGGCCTTCGCCATCCTCCAAAATAGGCCTGGGGGGGGGGGGGGGGAAGGTTCTCTACAGATTCAAATGAGCGGATGATTTACTCACACTCTTGTCAGCTCGAGTCCTCTGGCCTTACTTCGTACCATGGACCCCGTAGGGTGGGAATTGGTTAAGGGCTCAAGCGGCAGCTGGGTAGAAGAAAACGCCCCAGATATGTTTTCACGCTGCTCAGAACGATCCGTCTGGAAGTCGAAAGGCGCGTGTAGTTTATCGTCAGCGGACGGGCACCCCCCCCCCCCCACTTGCCTCTGAGCAAAGTCGTGAAGCTTTGCTCCTGAGACGCATAAATCCGTGTTTCCGTTGACCCCTCAATCGCACCTCATACATCCCGTTATCAGTCCCTCCTCATTAACGACGAGAGAAAGTCGGAGAAGCAGTCGGAGACCGATGGGGTCTTGGACTTCCAAGGAATCCCATAAAGCCGTCGATACCGTTTTCCCACAGACTCTTCCGTACGGTGGCTTAGGAGGGATGGGGGCCCGACGGGTATCCGGGGTTGGGGGAAGCCTTCATCTTCCGTCGCCCAAACTCTCCGCCGAGACGTCCGCCAAACCGCAGGTTCGCGCAGCTTCTTTCCGAGCGGGGCCCGGGCCTCGTCTGCCGTACGCAACGACGAGCCACGGTGAGGCGACGGACCCTCGTGTGAAGAGGAGTTGCCATCTGGGAAAACCGTGAGGGGCCGAGGTTTGGAGTCGGAGAGTCAGAGGGAGGAAGGTCCGGACCCGATCTTCCGGGGCTCGGCCGAGCCGGATCCCCGGCCTGGTCGGGAGCGGCGCGGCGGAGGCTCGCTGGGACCTCCCTGGCGCCTCAGCTCTTCCTGGGGCTCAGGTCGCCGCTGGTTACTCGGGCCGACGGGGACGCGCTGCCCTCGGAAGCCTCTTCCTTCTTGAGGTTGAGGAACGATTCTCGGGTTATTTGGAGAATTTCCCTTAAGCCTTTGTTTTCTTGCTACAGGGTGGCGAAACACAAAAGAAAAAGGAGCGGGGTGAGAGGTTTGGGAGGAAAAGCAAAGCGGAAAATAGAGTCTGGAGGGAGAAAAGGGTCTCTAGAAGGACGATAACTGGGCTGCAAGCTGAGCACCGGCTATGGGCCCATTCATTCAACTGTGGTATTTGAGAAGCATCGTGGCTCAGTGGAGAGAGCCCGGGCTTGGGAGTCGGAGGTCGTGGGTTCGAATCCCCAGCTCCGCCGCTTGACAGCTGTGTGACTTTCGGCAAGTCGCTTCACTTCTCTGGGCCTCAGTGACCTCATCTATAAAATGGGGATTAAAACTGTGAGCCCCATGTGATCACCTTGTATCTACCCCAGCGCTTAGAACAGTGCTTTGGACAGAGTGAGCGCTTAACAAATACCACTATTAATAGCAGCTCTGCCACAGTCTGCTGTGTGAGCTTGGGCGAGTCACTTTTCTTCTCTGGGCTTCAGTTCCCTCTGTAAAATGGGGGTTAGGACTCCCCCTTGATTCTATTTAGTTGCCATTGTTTTTACGAGATGTTCTTCCCCTCGACTCTATTTATCGCCATCGTTCTCGTCTGTCCGTCTCCCCCGATTAGACCGTAAGCCCGTCAAACGGCAGGGACTGTCTCTATCTGTTGCCGACTGGTTCATTCCAAGCGCTTAGTACAGTGCTCTGCACAGAGTAAGCGCTCAATAAATACTACTGAATGAATGAATGACTATGAGCTCCACGTGGGACATGGACTGTGTCCAACCCAATTAGCATTTTCCACCCCAGTGCTTAGTACACTGTCTGGCTCATACTAAAGTAAGCACCTAACAGATACCATCAGAGAAAAAATTATAGATGAAGAAATTGAGGCACAGCCCAAGTTAAGTGACTTGGCCGAGGCCGCCCAAGCAGGCGAGTGGTGGAGTAGGGATCGGCCCGGGTAGATTCCACTAAGGCCTGCATCATGATTATTATTATTGGACTCTCCCAAGCGCTTAGTATGGAGCTCTGTACTCAGTAAGCGCTCAATAAATATGATCGAATGAAGTATTTTAAGAATTCGGCTCAGCTGCCAGCTGGCATGGGGGCATCTGTCTTTGTGGCCCTAAGCGGAACAGGTATTTCCTCCATCCCATCCCCCATGGCCACACTTCCTCCTTCCCTAAAGGGGAAACAGGAATAAGTCTCGTTGTGGGTGGGGAATGCCACTGTTTATTGTTGTATTGTACTTTCCCAAGCGCTTAGTACAGTACTCTGCACACAGTAAGTGCTCAATAAATATGATTGAATGAGTTAAATCATGGATGAGGGTACAATTCACGGAGCAGCTTAGCCTAGTACACTCCTCTGCCGCTCACTTCCTCACCGTTCTCGCCTATCCCGCCTTCGACCCCCGGGCCACGTCCTCCCTCCTCACCTCCGCCAAACTCCCTCTCTTCCCCTCTTCAAAGCCCTACTGAGAGCTCACCTCCTCCGGGAGGCCTTCCCACGCGGAGCCCCCTTTCCCTCTGCTCCCCCTCCCCGCCCCACAGCACTTGTCTAGATATGCACATATTTATTATTGTATTTATTTTATTAATGATTTGTAAAGAACTATAATTCTATTTATCTACATTGATGCTATTGATGCCTGTCTCCTTGTTTTGCTGTCTCCCCACTTCTAGACTGTGAGCCCGCTGTTGGGTAGGGATTGTCTCTATCTGTTGCCGAATTGTACTTTCCAAGCCTTAGTACAGTGCTCTGCACACAGTAAGCACTCAGTAAATACGACTGAATGAATGAATAGTGGAAAGAGCAGAAGCCTCGGGTCAGAGGATCTGGATTCTAATTCTGGCAGTCACTTTAATTACTAGTACTACTACTAACTGCAGTATTTATTAAGCACCTATGCGCCAGACACTGAACTAAACACTGGGGGTGGATAAAGGCGACTCAGTTCTTGTTCTGCACGGGGCTCACAGCCTTAATATTTTTTATGGTATCTCTTCAGTGCCTGTACTCTGTGCCAGGCACTATATTAAGAGCAGGGGTAGATAAAAGGTTGGATACAGTCCTTGTCCTACATGGGGCTCCCAGGCTTAATCCCCATTTTACAGATGAGGAAACTGAGGCACAGAGAAGTGACTTGCCCAAGGTCGCTCAGCAGACAAGTGGCGGAGCCGGGATTAGAACCCAGGTCCCCCTGGCTCCCAGGTCCGCACCCTAACAACTAGGCTAGTCTGCTTCCCTTTCCACCTCCACAACTGGCCACCCCGTCCGCTCTCCCCCAGGAGCCGGGTGAGCCGCCTCCCGGTCCCGCTCCGTCCCGGCCGAAAAGCGCCGACAAGCGAAAAGCCGAAAAGGAGGTTGCCTGATAGTCCCGCGGGCTTCAGTCCAGGGTCTGCGACCCTCGCTCCCATTTAAACACTCACTTCCAGTTGAAAGATGCGCTCCTGCTCCTTGCAGCTCTGCTGTTCGTCGATCTCGATGGCCTTCCTCATCACCGCGGCCATTTCGCTAATTTGGTCCACGTGAACCTGCAGTTCCTACGGAAAAACAGAAATGGGGGGGGGGGGGAGAAGGACACCGGGAAATCAATCGGTTTCCTCCTCGCTCTGTTGATCTGAAACGTCTGTGGGCTTGTTCTCGTGGAGAAGCAGCACGGCCTAATGGATGGAGCCCGGACCCGGGAGTCAGGTCACAGGTTCTTAATCCCGGCCCCGCCACATGTCTGCTGTGTGACCTTGGGCACGACACTTCATTTCTCTGGGCCTCAGTTACCTCATCTGGAAAATGGGGATCGAGACTGGGAGCCCCACGTGGGACAGGGACTGTGTCCCACCCGATTTTCTTGTATCCACTCTAGTGCTTAACACAGTGGCCGGCACATAGTAAACGCTTAACAAATACCACTCTTATTATTATTAGAAACTGCACTGGCACTCGGAATGAAATTTTCATTCCACGAGACCCCAGAACACAAGGGCCGAAGCTCAGTCAAAGATGAATACATTATTCCCCGTTGCCGTGTGGGTCTGGACAATCACCAAAACGAACACAATTCAGCAAATGCAGTGGAAATGAAGAAAAAGTATTGGTGAGGGATTTTATTCTCCGTTTCTCTGCATTTCACCAAAGGCCCAAAACTGATGCCAACTTATAGCCCTCTACACTGTAAGCTCATTGTGGGTAGAGAAGGGGTGTACGCACTCTGCTCTGTTATACCCTCCCCCAAGCTCTTAGTACAATGCTCCGCACACAGTAAGCACTTGATAAATACCACTGATTGACTGATTATATGACAAGCTGGGCCAAACGGATGTTTTCTTTCTTCCCTGGCAGCCCATCCTTACTTTTTAAGAGTAGATACGCATTCGTTTGGATGTTTAAAAAATCCTTCAAGGTCTTCTCTGAACTTTTTCTGAATTAACCGGTGCTTTTAAAATTAGCGATATAAGGAACACGCTTAAACTGACCCAAAATCCCCTCAAGGCTTTTACTAAAGTTGAAATTCTGAGCCATTCGTTTTTCCTGACGGAACAAACACCACCAGGGCGTGGACACAATGCCTTATTTATCATTATTATTATATATACATGTACTAATTATAACAATAATGGTATTTTTAAGCACTTACCATGTGCTAGACACTGCACTAAGCTCTGGGGTGGATACCAGCAAATCAGGTTGGACCCAGTCCCTGTCCCACCTGTGGCTCACAGTCTCCATCCCCAGTCTACAGATGAGGTCACTGAGGCCCAGAGAAGTGAAGTGAGTTGCCCAAGGTCACACAGCAGACAAGTGGCGGAGCCGGGATAAGAACCCATGACCTTCTGACTCCCAGGCCCGGGCTTGATCGACTGGACCAAGGTGCGACGGGAGGCCTTTCTTCCTGAATCCCGTCGCTGCATTCTCCCCAACCGCACGTTACGGAAGAACCGATTGTATTTATTAAACGGTCGAGGGGCCAATCCACGAACCGTTCAGGGTGGCTAAGGAATCCAGCTAAACAGGATGGGTGGAGACAGATACCGACGCTCTCGAAGAGAGCACGACGAAGCCTGTCACGGGTGTGAGAAATCGAGACCTCGAATTTGGAATTGGATTTTCAAGGGGGTGAGAGGGGGACGTGTTGACAGCAGGCTTCCTCTAGCTCATGATCCTCTACTTTGGAGTCTGAATTTTCCCAGCTGTCCTCAAGGAAGATATCAACTACCTTTATTCAACCTTCAATAGTATTTATTGAGCGCTTACTATGTGCAGAGCACTGTACTAAGCGCTTGGGATGAACAAGTCGGCAACAGATAGAGACAGTCCCTGCCGTTTGACGGGCTTACAGTCTAATCACAGGCTTACAGTCTAATCGTAGCTGGGCCCCCAGGGGTGGTCTCACTGGGAAGACCTCTAAGATGGGCTCAGTCTCCGTGCGCCCGGCTAGTTCTCCAAAGATCCTTCCCCTTTTTCTGACTACACCTGTGAAAGCGAGGAATGGCCTACTTAAGTGCCACCTGCCATAATAAATCCCAATTATTAGCATTAGAAATTAAAACGATTCAATTCGTTCCAAAAAGAAATAACTGGATACAATCTGGCTGAAATCATTAACGAGAAAGTCTGATGTCCCAAAAAGAGAACTAAAGTACAAAAATATGAAAATTCGTTGTGGGCAGGGAATGTGTCCAGCAAATTTTGTATGGCACTCTCCCAAATGATTAATACAATGCCCCGCACATGAGAAGCGCTCAATAAATACCACTGATTGATAGATTGACCATACAATGTGACTGTCCACCCTTCTGGAGAAACATCTCAGGTTTTCAAAGCAACCAAAGCACGGAAATGAGAAGGCTGACCTCTCGCCGATTCCCAGAGGCCTTGTGGCCTGGAATTCCAAAGATCCACATCCCGCTAGAGCGAAGGGCAGCCGAAATCCCAGCTCATTTTTTTTTTGGTTTAAATGGTATTTGTTAGGCGCTTACTATGTGCCAGGCACCATTCTAAGTGCTGGGGTAGATACAAAGTAATCAGGTTGGACAGTCCATGTCCCACACAGAGCTCACAGTCTTCATCCCCATTTTTACCGATGAGGTCACTGTGGCCCAGCGAAGTGAAGTAATAATGCTAATCGTGGTACTTAAACGCTTACTACGTGACAGGCACTGTATTAAATGCTGGGGTGGGTATCAGCAAATTGGGTTAGACACAGCCCCCGTCTCATGTGGGGCTCACAGTCTCAATCCCCATTTAATAGACGAGGTAACTGAGGCTCAGAGAAGTGGAGTGCCTCGCCCAAGGTCACACAGCAAGCAAGTGGAGGAGCCACGATTAGAACCCAGGGCTTTCTGACTCCCGGTCTGGGCTCTGTCCACTAGGCCGTGCTGCTTCTCCCTTTTGCCTGGCCGCTGCCGACCCGTTCTCGGAACGGAATCGATTTGCATCCTCAACGGTGTTTTGGAAGTCCGTTATAAAGGCAGAATCAAGCAAGACTTTCCCGCCGCCTCCCTCCCCGCCGGCCCGCTCCCCGCCCGAGCCAACTGTTTTTATGAGTGTACATTCTGATCTGAAGCTGGGGTTCTCCTCTCCAGGCGGGGCTGAGCGGCTTCAAGGATGCGACGAGATGCATCAAGCAGGAGTCCTTCAGAGCGGTTCTGGTGAACCGTGTGAATCTGTGGTACAGAGCCATCATACCATTAACACGGACACCATCCCCAAATTCCGGTCAGGGTTAGTTCATGCGTGTTAGCCGGTTTCTTCGTTTCTTGCGGCTGGTTTGGTTTTCAAGATTTCCAAAAAGGCTTCAGTCCAAAATAAAAAAAAAGGGCGCCGCGAATCGGCTTTGAACCAAACTCCCCTCTCCCTCCTCCCCGCTGATTTTTCACCGTGCGGCCACAGAATACGTTTCAGGCCAGGACACGGACATTTACAGCAGAATGGAAAGACCCGAGACGTCTTCGGCCATCGAGACGAAAAAGAAAAATCGATTGAACTAGATTCCCAGGCCTGCCGTCAAAATTCGGCTCGGTATTAAACCGTTCCTTCTTTGGAAAAGATCAAAATCAAAACACCGAAGTGGGTTAGTGAGAATTAGTAACAAGTAATCAAAAGAACATTCTATACGGTTTTTAAAAAAAGGGTTTTTGAGGGAATGCTTGACTATTTTCAACATTTGAAAGGTGTAGAAAGATGGGTAAAACCTCCCTGACGAGCACACCCTTGACTTACTCTCAATCAGTCGTATTTACTGAGTGCTTACTGGGTGCACAGTACTGGACTAAGCGCTTGGAAGAGCACAATATAGCAATATTTCATTCGATAGTATTTACTGAGCGCTATGTGCAGAGCACTGTACTAAGCACTTGGAATGTACAATTCGGCGACAGATAGAAACAATCCCTGCCCAATGACGGGTTCACGGACTCATTTCCCTGTCCACAGTGAGTTTACAGTCCGGAGGGGAAGACAGACATCAATGTAAATTATAGATATGTACCAAAAAGTACATATCTAAAAGTACAGAGTATAAAAATCAACTTTGTTTAATCATCTGTGTCCCTCTTCTGTAGACATCTCTCCCACCAGAAAGCTTTAGATGCTCAGCTAATTTAAAATCCGCCTAATCGGCCCTCCACGATCACTTTGGGACCTCACAGAAATTAGATTAGTCTCATCAGGCATTTCACTTCAACTCATCTTCCATTTTTCCAAAAGAAAACTAGAGAAACCAACAAGAGCTGGGTTGAACTCATTACGATATCTTACAAAGACTTCACCCCGGCAGGTGGATCTTATGTTCGAATAGACTTGTTTTTGAGACGATTTCAGATTGCGATTGGAACGGTAACACTTTGTTAGAGAAGCCATGTGGCACAGTGGAAAGAGCCAGGGCCTTTCACGCCTACTAATCCTATTGTATGCTCTCTCCCAAGCTCTCAGTACAGTGCTCTGTACATAATAGAGAAGCAGCGTGGCTCAGTGGAAAGAGCCCGGGCTTGGGAGTCAGAGGTCATGAGCTCGATGAGTTCGAATCCCAGCTCTGCCACTTGTCAGCTGGGTGATTGTGGGCAAGTCACTTCACTTCTCTGGGCCTTAGTTACCTCATGTGTCAATTGGGGATTAACTGTGAGCCTCACATGGGACAACCTGATTACTTTATCTACCCCAGCGCTTAGAACAGTGCTCTGCATATTGTAAACACTTAACAAATACCAACATTATTATAATAGGTGTCCCCAAACATACTCCAGATTGCCAGCTTTGGAGAAAAGAAAAAAAGCCCATGTTAATTTTCTGGTCCCTTGGGTCCATGACTCCATGGCAACTGAGGTTACCTAGTAACCGTGTTTCCTCAACTGGGAACAGCATCTAAGAGGGAGAGTTGCGTTGAAAAAGCTTTTCTTTTTCCGATTAAATTCCTCTACCTCTGTATCAGAAATTCCAGGTTCCCCCTTTCCTACCCTCTGATCGACACATCTGTTTTTAATTTATCTGTTTCCTTTAATGTTGGTCTCCCCCTCTAGACCTCAAGCTCTTTGTGGGCAGAAAGTGTGTCTACCAAGTGTCCTTTCCCAAGTGCTTAAAACAATGCTCTGCACACAGTAGGCCTTCAAAAAATACCACTGACTGATTAGTGTTGAATATTGCCCTGTGACTAAGTCTGATTTTAGTTAGGGCTCCACTTTTAAGGTTTCCCAAAATGTTTTAAAAAAATGCGATCAGAGAGCTATAATGCACGATCGATATTTACAAACCCTCACGCCTTATACAAACCGAATTTTGAACCAAGAAGATTTATCCTTGTTGTGGCTATCACAAAATGCTCCCGGGAACGACTGAAATTTTGTAAGATAGGTTTTTTTTTTTAAGATAGGAAGTTGATCATAAAATAACGGTCGTGCACATATATATACACATATATACACAAATATACTTATATATCTAGATTGCCTATCTAGATCGACATCTAGTATTTATAATCTAGATTTAGAGATAAATAGTTGATCATGAAAGAATGGTCGTGCATATATGTCTATAAATACAAATATACTTATATATCTAGGTAGGCAATTTAGAGTGACATCTAGTATTTATAATCTAGATTTAGAGATAAATAGTTGATTATAAACCAATGTTCGTACATATATATATATACACACACACACACACAAATACATTTATATATCTAGACAGGCAATCTAAATAGAAATCTAGTATTTATAGTCTAGATTTAGAGATAGTTGATCATAAAAGAGTGGCTGTGCATATATGTCTATATATAAATACAAATATACTTATAAGTCTAGATAGGCAATTTATAATCTAGATTTAGAGATAGTTGATTATAAAATAATGGCAGTGCATATATAAATACAAATACACATATTTAGAGAGGCAATCTACATAGATATCTAGTATTTAAAGTCTAGATTTAGAGATAAATTGCTGATGATGAAAGAATGGTCGTGCATATATGTATGTACATAAATACAAATATACTTATATATCTGGAAAGGCAATCTAGATAGGTATCTAGTATTTATAATCTAGATTTAGAGATAAAGAGAGAGGGTTGTCCTTTGTAACTGTGACACCGATGACAATGAAATTCACCTAGGAGTGCCTATGTGGCTGACAAGGTCAATGTGGGAATCCAGGCCACATTCCGTACACAAAAAGGTTGTGTTGTTGGGCTTTCCGCTTGCCGCCCCCTGGAACTATTTTCTCATTTGCCTTCCTGGAGATAAGGACTGGTGGCGGGGGGATGAAAAGAAAGGATGGAAGGAGATCCCGGAGTTGAAAGAACGGCGGGTTCCGTGAGTTGCCTCTTGGTTTGAAATTCTTGATTTTTCCTTCGGGATTTTTGACTTGACATAACCCAAACCCAGCCCGGAAAAATTGGACCCGGGGCCCCCGATCCATCGGAAGCCGTCCGGTTTGCGCCGAGGCAACCTATTACCTTAGAATGCTGCTCTTTCAACTTCATGACTATGCCCGGGTCGTCTTTTTTGCTGGCCATCAGCAGTCGGAACATGTGCTCCCGGTACTTGCTCATAATGAGTTCCAAGGCAGACTGGTGTTCTTCGAGGGAGGTTCGTAACTCTACCAACGAAAGCCCAAAGCACAGAAAACTGGATTCAGAGTTTCCATCATCATCAGAAGAAGGACGATGGCATTTGTAAAGGGGGAACTCTGTGCCAAGCACTGTTCTACGTGCTGGGGTGCCCCGAAGGTCATCGGGTTGTCCCACTTGGGGCTCAAAGTCTCAATCCCCACTTTCCAGATGAGGGAACTGAGGCCCAGAGAAGTGAAGTGGCTTGCCCAAAGTCACACAGCAGACACGTGGCGGAGCCGGGATTAGAACCCGTGACCTTCCGACTGCCAGGCCCGGGCTCTAGCCACTCCGCCATCCTCCTTCAATAGAGGGAAAATACCGCAAAACTTCCAAGAGGTTAAAGAGAAAAATAGCTGAATGATGATCTGCACAGTACCGCTCCTAGAGAGATCAAAGAATTTCCTGGAGAAAGAAGATACTCTGAGCCTCAGAGAACTGACCCAAAGGTAACTTAATAATGATGTTATTTGTTAAGCACTTAGTACATGCCAAGCGCTGTTCTGAGCGCTGATTTAAAAAAATATTTTTAGAGACTTGAAAAAAAAACCTTGGGTCAAACTCCTCTAAAAGGGAATTAAATCCCATTTTGTTGGATCCTGATTGTTCACTCTCTGAATCATCTTCAGAACCTATTTATGTGTTAGTACTTATTCTTACATAACCTCCTATTTTGCTGAGCAGAATCCTCATTTATATAGGGTTAATTTATTCATTCATTCAATAGTATTTATTGAGCGCTTACTATGGGCAGAGCACTGGACTAAGCGCTTGGAAAGTACAATTCGGCAACAGATAGAGACAATCCCTGCCCAGTGACGGGCTCGCAGCCTAATCGACGGGCTTACAGTCTGATCGGTCTAATCAGTCTAGTCTAATCCTATTTGAGTCCATTTCAGCGCTACGGTCTTCTGGATTTTCATGTTACCATCCTTTTTCTGATTATGTCGCTAATATTGCCAAGAGAATATTTTATAACCCTCAAGAGAGAAGCAGCGTGGCCTAGATGGGCCTGGGAGTCAGGAGACCTGACTTCTTAAACCCACTCTCACCATTTCCCTACTGGGGGACCTGGAGCAAGTCGCTTAACTTCTCTCTGCCTACCGTCGTCTCGTGGCTAGAGCGTGGTACTGGGTTCTAATCATGACTCCACTATGAGTTTGCTGTGTGACTTTGGGCAAATCACTTTGCTTCTCTGTGCCTCAGTTACCTCATCTGTAAAATGGGGATTAAGATTGGGAGGCTAATGTGGGACGGGGACTGTGTCCAACCCAGTTACCTCATATTCATTCATTCATTCAATAGTATTTATTGAGCGCTTACTGTGTGCAGAGCACTGGACTGAGCGCTTGGAATGGACAATTCGGCAACAGATAGAGACCATCCCCGCCCAATGACGGGCTCACAGTCTAATCGGGGGAGACGGACAGACAAATACAACACAACTTAATCACGTTAAGTAGAATTAAGGGGATGGACACCTCATTAACAAAATAAATAGGGTAATAAAAATATAGACAAATGAACACAGTGCTGAGGGGAGGGGAAGGGAGAGGGGGAGGAGCAGAGGGAAAGGGGGGAAAGGGGGCTTAGCTGAGGGGAGGTGAAGGGGAGAAGGGGGAGCAAGCAGAGGGTGGATGGGGAGCAGAGAGGGAGCAGTGCCTGGCACATAGTAAGTGCTTAACAAATTTAACAACAACAATAATACTAATTATAATAATAATAGTTGCCTAATCTGTAAACCGGGAATCAAATACCTGTCCTCCTTTCCTTCCCTCTTAGACTGTGAGCCCCATGTAGGACAGAGACAGTGTCTGACCTTATTACCTTGTCCCTTTCCCAGCAATTAGAACAGGGCTGGGGACATAATAAATGCTTAGTAAATACCACAGTGATTATTATGATTAATATGTTATTTACATAGCAATTGTCTGTCCTTCCCCCAGACTGTAAGGCTGTTGTGAAATAATTATTATGATGATTAATAGATCATTCACACGCAATTGTCTGTCTCCCCCTCAAGGCCGTAAGGCCGTTGTGGGCAGGCTACGTGTCCGTTTATTGCTATTATTGTGCTCTCCCAAGCGCTTAGTTCAGTGCTCTGCACACAGCACTCCCTCAGTTCATTGAAGGAATCGAAAATGCAATAGTATCATCTGAAGTTTATTTAAAAAAGCAAATGCTCCAAAATTACACTTTGCATTCAAATAATGAAATCTAATGGGCACCACATTGGAGAAGCAGCGTGGCCTCGTGGATAGAAGCCGGAATTAGGAGTCAGGAGGACCTGGGTTCTAATCCAGCCTCTGCTACTTGTCTGCTGCGTGACCTGTGACCTGGGCACGGCACATCTGTATGTCTCTGGAATTTATTTGTTTACATTCGTGTCTGTCTCCCCTCTGGACTGTGAGCTCGCTGTAGGCAGGGGATGTGTCTGTTGTTGTATTGTACTTTCCCAAGAGCTTAGTACAGTGCTTTGCACGCAGTAAGCACTCAATAAATATGATTGAATGAATGGGCCTCAGTTTGCTCACCTGTAAAATGGGGATTAAGACTGGGCACCCCATGTGGGACAGGGACTGTGTCCAACATGACTAGCTTGTATACCCAAATCCGCATCTCCTGCCCTGATCTCTCTCCTTCTCTGCAGTCTCGCATCTCCTGCCTTCGAGACATCTCTACGTGGATGTCCTCCCATCACCTCCAACTTTACGTGTCCAAAACGGAGCTCCTTATCTTCCCGCCCAAACCCTATCCTTCCCCTGACTGTCCCATCACTGAAGATGGCACCACCATACCCTATTTTTTTTGTTAATGCCGTGTCCATCCCCTTGATTCTATTTATCTTGATAATTTTTGTTTTTGGTTTGTTCTGCAGTCTCCCCCGTTTGGACTGTCAGCGCCTCAGTGGGCAGGGATTGTCTCTATCTGTTGCCCAACTGCACATTCCAAGTGCTTAGTACGGTGCTCTGCACATAGTATGCGCTCAGTACTATCGAATGAATGAATCCCTCCTGTCTCACCAGCCCATAACGATGGCGTTATCCTTGATTCTCTCTCCTTCAACCCCCATCTCCAATCCATCCCGAAATCCTGTCGGCCCCACCTTCACAACATCGCTAAAATCTGCCCTATCCTCTCCATCCAGAGCGCTACCACATTAATCCAATCACAGGCCCTATCTCACTTGGGTGACCGCAGCAGCCTCCCGGCTGACCTCCCAGCCTCCTGTCTCTCCCCACTCCGGTCCATACGCCACTCTGCTGCCCAGAGCATTTTTGGACAAAAACATTTAGGACGTGTCAGCCCCCCCCTCTCAGAAAACTCCAGTGGTTGCCCATCCACCCCCGCATCCAACAAAAACTCCTCACCATCGGCTTTAAAGCCGTCCACCACCTTGCCCCTTCCTACCTCACCTCGCTTCTCTCCTCCTCCAACCCAGCTCGCACACTTCGCTCCTCTAGGGCCGCCGACCCCCTCACTGGGGCTCCGTCTCACCCGTTTCGCCGCCGACCCCTGGCCCACGTCCCGCCTCTGGCCTGAAACTCCCCTCCACCCCTCCCAAGCCTCGTCGAAGGCCCATCTCCTCCAAGAGGCCTTCCCAGACTCAGCCCTGCTTTTCCTCATCTCCCACTCCCTTCTGCGTCCCCCTGACTTGCTCCCTTTTGCTCTTCCCCCTCTCCCAGCCCCTCATGTCCCTATCTGTCATTTTATTTATTTGTATTGATGTCTGTCTTCCCTGCTCTAGACTGGGAGCTCGTGGTGGGGAGGGAAACGTGTCTGTTTATTGTTGTATTATACTCTCCCAAGCGCTTAGTACAGTGCTCTGCACACAGTAAGGACTCAATAAATAAGACTGAATGAATGAGTACCCCAGGGTTTAGTCCAATGCCAGGCCCTTAACAAATGCCATTACAAAAACCAAAACAAAAAAAGTTACGCTCATAGCAGAAATGGCTTTACTTTGCTAAAGATATTAAAGTCTCACCTTTATTCTCTTGCTGCAGCTGTCGGATTTGCCTGTTCTCCTGCTGGATCCCCATCACTAATGTGGAACGCGGCCTGTGTCTTGCCACTTCGTTAAGTTCTTGAATTTCTTCCTGGTACTAAGGGCAAGAGTCCAAAAGAAAAAAACAAAAGTCTAGTAACCGGGCACATGTAATGTTCATAAGTACTTTATTTAAAAAGAGAAAAAGTGACCAAAACCCTCGTTTTGCACTTATTTTCAAAGGGGCTGTTGGTACAGAAGCATTGTCGCTCAGTGGAAAGAGCCTAGGCCTGGGAGTCGGAAGGAGCTGGGTTCTAATCCCGGGTCCACCACTTGACTGCTGAGTGACCTTGGACAAGTCACTTCACTTCTCGGGGCCTCAGTTACCTCATCTGTCAAATGGGGATGGAGACTGTGTCCAACCCGGTTAACTCGTATCTACCCCAGTGCTCAGTACAGTGCCTGGCACGTAGTAAGCACTTAAAAGCACACTTAGAAGCAGCGTGGCTCAGTGGAAAGAGCACAGGCTTAGGAGTCAGAGGTCACGGGTTCTAAGCCCAGCTCCGCCACCTGTCAGCTGTGTGACTTTGGGCAAGTCACTGGACTCCTCTGGGCCTCAGTGACCTCATCTGTAAAATGAGGATGAAGACTGTGAGCTTCACGTGGGACAACCTGATTACCCTGTATCTACCTCAGCGCTTAGAACGGTGCTCAGGACGTAGTAAGCGCTTAAATACCAACATTATTATTATTATTATTAAAAAAGCTCTAAGTCATTCAATATACTCACAGACTGTAAGCTCCTTATGGGCAGGGAATATATCTACCAACTATGTTGTACTCTCCCAAGGGATTAGTACAGTACTCTAAATAAATAATAATTACAATAAGGTTGGCATTTGTTAAGCACTTACTATGTGCCAAGCACCGTTCTAAGCACTGGGGGAGATACAGGGTCATCAGCTTGTCCCAAGTGAGGCTCACAGTCTTCATCCCCATTTTACAGATGAGGGAACGGAGGTGTAGAGAAGTGAAGTGACTTTCCCAAGGTCACGCAGCCGACAAGGGGCAGAACCGCGATTAGAACCCATGACCTCCGACTCCCAAGCCCGGGCTCTTTCCACTGAGCCACGCTACAGTGCTCAATAAATACCACTGGCTGATTATGCCATAGGGAAACATGGAAGAAAGAGTGCGAGAGGGAGGTGCAGAGGAAAGGTTTAGTCTCGAATACTTGTTTCGGAAGAGAGAACTCCAAAACGTACAAAGGAAAAGCTTGCCTGCATTCACTAGTCACTACGTCTCTTCGGTCATTAAGTCACTCCCAAGTTCCAGAGAAAGCCGATTATCCCATCCTTTACTATCTACCATACAGTTCTCCCGGCTAACCTCGGTTTCGATGAGCCTAGCGACGGCCCCCTCCACGTGGAAGCCTCGCCCCCTTCTACCTCGCCTCAACTCTCCGTCTACAACCCAGCCCGCACACTTTGCTCCTCTAGTGCTCACCTTCCTCCCGTGCCTCCATCTCACTTGTCACGCACTGACCCCTCACCCACGTCCTCCCTCTGGCCCGCAACGCCCTCCCTCCTCAAATCCCACAGACAACTGCTCTCCCCACCTTCAAAACCTTACTGAAGGCCCACCTCCTCCGAGAGGCCTTCCCTGCCTAAGCCCCACTTTCCCTCATCTCCCCCTCCCTTCTGCGTCACCCTGACTTGCTCCCTTTCCTCTTTCCCCTCCTCCCAGCCCCACAGCACTCATGTTCACATCTGACATTTTATTTATTTATATCGACGTCTGTCTCCTCCACTCCAGACTGTGAGCTCGTTGTGGGCAGGGAATGTGACTGCTTATTGTTGCCTTTTCCTCTCCCAAATGCTTAGCTGGGAAGCAGTGGCTCGGTGGAAAGAGCCCGGGTTTGGGAGTCAGCGGTCACGGGTTCGAATCCCGGCTCTGCCACTTGGCAGCTGTGTGACTGTGGGCAAGTCACTTCACTTCTCTGTTCCTCAGTTACCTCATCTGTATAATGAGGATTAACTGTGAGCCTCATGAGGGACAACCTGACTACCCTGTATCTCCCCCAGCGCTTAAAACAGTGCTCTGCATAACAAAGCTTAACAAATACCAACATTATTATTACTGGTACAGCGCTCTGCACACAAGAAGACCTCAATAAATACAACGGAATGAATTACGTTGTATCTACCCCAGTGCTTAGAACAGTCCTTGGCACATAGTAAGTGCTAAACGACCATCACAATTATTATTATTACTTCTTGCCCCTAATGACCTCTGTGGTCACCTACTTTGTCGATAAATGGAAACTGTTAGGCGTGGTCTCCCTAAAATCTAGTGAATAGAACATAGGCCCGGGAGTCAGAGGACCTGGGTTCTATTCGCGGCTCCGCCACTGGTCTCTCGTGTGACCTTAGACAAGTCGCTTCACTTCTCTGGGCCTCAGTTCCCTCATCTGTACAATGGGGATAAAGACCGAGCGCCCCGTGGGGGTCACGGACTGTGCCCAACCTGATCAGCTGGCATCTACCGCAGCGCTTGGTACAGTGCCCAGCACATAGTTTGCACTTGAGTACCATAAAAGAAAATGAATCTCCTCCGCTTCTCTGTAGCCTCTTTCTCTTCCAGCCTCTGCAACTCTCCTGTGCTCTCCAGCGGTGTCTCAAGAAATCTCCTGCCTCCTCTCTAATTCTATCCCCTCCAACCTGCATTTCTGATCCCTTCTCACCTTATCAAAGCAATTGCCTCCTTCCTTCTTTTATTTGTTTATTTTTTATAGTATTTGTTAAGCACTTACTATGTGCCAGGTCCTAAGAGCTGGGGTAGGTCCAAACTAATCAGGTTGGACACAGTCCCTGTCCCACATGGGGCTCACAGTCTTCACTCCCATTTCACAGGTGAGGTCCCTGAGGCACAGGGATGTCAAGCAACTTGCCCAAGGTCACACACAGCAGACAAGTGGCAGGGCTGGGATCAGAACCCAGATCCTTCTAACTCCCAGTTCTGTGCTCGACCCACTCCTTCTTGCTTCCTGGGACACCATCTTCAACCTCTCACTTTCCAAAGGCTTCTTCCCCGCTGCTTTCAAGCACGCCGATGTATCCGCTAGCCTAAAAAACCCCGCCCGTGATCCCATGACTCCCTCCAGTTATCGTCCATCTCCCTGCTGCCATTCCTGTTCCAGTTCCTTCAGCAAGTTGTCTACACTCAACTTCCTCTTCTCCAATTCTCTCCTCGACCCCCAATGATTTGGCTTCCAGCCCCTCTACTTGCTCTCTTCCAATTCTCTCCTAGACCCCTAATAATTTGGCTTCCAAGCGCTCTATTTGCTCTCCTCGACCCCTTCCAATCTGGTTTCCGTCCCCTTCTCTCCACAGAAACTGCCCTCTTTAAGGTCACCACCGATCTCCTTTCTGTCGAATCCAGAAGCCTCTGCTCCCTCCGAATCCTCCTCGACCTCTCGGCTGCCTTAGACGCTGTCCACCACCCCCTTCTCCCGGAAACGTCATCCAACCTCGGCTTCACCGACGCCGTCTTCTCCTGGTTCTCCTCTTATCTCTCTGACCGTTCATTCATTCATTCAATAGCACTTATTGAGCGCTTGCTATGTGCAGAGCACTGTACTAAGCGCTCGGAATGTACAAATCGGCAACAGATAGAGACGGTCCCTGCCCTTTGACGGGCTCTGCCTCCCACCAACTCTGGGGGGTCCTTCAAGGTTCGGTCCTGGGTCCCCTCCTCCTCTCCATCTCCACCCAGTCCCTTGGAGAACTCATCGCTCCCATGGCTTCAACTCCCACCTCGACCCGTGGACGATTCCCAAATGTCCAGAAGCAGCGTGGCGTGGTGGAAAGAGCCCGGGCTTGGGAGTCAAAGGTCATGGGCTCGAATCCCGGCTCTGCCACTTGTCAGCTGTGTGACTGTGGGCAAGTCACTTCGCTTCTCGGTGCCTCAGTGACCTCATCTGGAAAATGGGGATTAAGTGTGAGCCTCGCATGGGACAACCTGATGACCCTGTATCTCCCCCAGCGCTTAGAACAGTGCTCTGCACAAAGGAAGCGCGTAACAGATACCAACATTATCATCTCCAGCCCGGACCGCTCTCTCCATCTCTGCAGGAATGTCCCGCCGACACCTCACACCTGACAGGACCAAAACAGAGCTCCTCATCTCCCCACTTATACCCTACCCTCCCCCGCCATCTTTCCCGTCACTGTAGACAACACCGCTGCCCACCCCATCTCACGCGCCCCTAACCTTGGTATTAATCCTCGACTCGTCGCTCTCATTCATCCCACATATTCAATCTGTCACCAAATCCTGCTGGGATTCACTTCACGGTTGCTCTAAAATCCAGTCACCTTCCCATCCAAACTGTTCCACACTGATCCAAGCACTCTTCAGTTGCTGCCTCAGCCTCCTCGCTGACGTCCCTGCACCCCATTTCGCCCATCTCCGGTCCACGTGCACAGGGTAAGCGCTCAATAAACACTACCGATGATATTTCACTCTTCTGCCCGAGTCATTCTTCTCAAAGTTCAATCCCTATTCCCCAGTCCTCGCGAACCTCCAGTGGTTGCCCATCCATGTTCACGACATCGTTAAAATCCGCCCTTTCCCCCCATCCAAACGGCAACTGCGTTAATCCAAGCGCGCTTAGAACAGTGCGTGGCACATAGCAAGCGCTTAACAAATACCATCACTATTATCATCCTATCAGCGTCCTGATGCAGAGGACCTGGGTTCTAATCCCGGCTCGGCCACCTGCCATCTGTTTGACCACGGGCAAGTCCCTTCACTTCTCTGCGGCTCAGTTCCCTCTCCTTTCCCTCTGCATCTACTTATTCGATCCCGAGTAGTAGCCTGCATCTACCCCAGAGCAAAGTACAGTGCCTGGCACATAGTAAGCACTTAATAATAATAATAATAATGTTGGTATTTGTTAAGCACTCACAATGTGCAGAGCACTGTTCTAAGCACTGGGGTAGATACAGGGTCATCAGGCTGTCCCACGTGAGGCTCACAGTCTTAATCCCCATTTTACAGATGAGGTAACTGAGGCACAGAGAAATTAAGTGACTTGCCCACAGTCAGCTGACAAGTGGCAGAGCCGGGATTCGAATCCATGACCTCTGACTCCCAAGCCCGGGCTCTTTCCACTGAGCCACGCTGCTTCAACATTAAAAATAAAAACGAAAAGCAGGATAATTTGGAAACGTTTGCGCTGCCAGAGAGTCCATACTCCCACTCCAGTCAGCCAGTGGTATTTATTAAGCGTTTACTGTGGGCAGAGCACTGTATTAAGCACGTGGGGTAGATACCGTATGTGTCTATATGTATTAAGAACAATAAGCAGACATTCCCTGCCCGCAACGCGCTTACAGTCTAGAAGAGGAGACAGACATTAGCAGAAATAAATGACAGATATGGACATTAGTGTCGTGGGGCCGGGAGGAGGGGAGAGGAAAGGGAGCGAGTCAGGGCGACGCAGAAGGGAGGGGGAGATGAGGAAAAGTGGGGTTCGGTCCGGGAAGGCCTCTTGGAGGAGACGGGCCCTCGATAAGGCTCGGAAGAAGGGGAGAGGAATGGTCTGTGGGATTTGAGTCATGACCCCCCCGACCCCTTCTTGGCTCCCTAACCTCCCCGCCCCCGGCTTTTTAGGGGATCTCCTAAAGCGCTCGCGGGGTGCCAGGCCCTGTGCTAAGCGCCGGGGTGGATCCGCCTTAATCAGGACGGACCCGGTCCCTCCCCGGCTCACCGGGGGCTCCCGGTCTCAATCCCCCTTTGGCAGAGGGGGGAACGCAGGGCCCAGAGAAGTGAAGTGACTGGCCCCAAGTCACCCAGCGGAGAAGCGGCAGAGGCGGCATTGGAACCCAGGTCCTTCTGACTCCCAGGCCCGGGCTCTTTCCACTGAGCCACACTGCTTCTTCCCCTTTCCCCGTCTTCCTCTCCTTCCTTATGCCCGTCCTTCCTCCCAGCCTTCTCCCCCCACCAATCTCCCCTCTCCCCATCTTCTCCCTCCTCCCCGGTCTCCCCTTCTTCCTCCCCTCCCCCTTTTCCCACCAGCCCCCCTTCTTTTTCTCCCTTCCTCCCCCTTCTTTCCCAACCCCCTTCCCAATTTTCCCCCATTCCCTCTCCTGTCCCTCCTCCTCCCTCCCAATCCTCCCCTTCCCCTTCTCCCTCAATCTCCTTCCGACCGCACGCCCCCTCCTAACTCCCCTCGAGCCCGTCGTTGGGCAGGGATCGTCTCTCTCTGTTGCCGAATTATCCATTCCAAGCGCTTAGTCCAGTGCTCTGCACATAGGAAGCGCTCAGTCAATACTCCTGAATGAATCTGAGGAGGCCAGAGGCAGGACGGGGGCGGGAGGCCGGAGGAAGGTCGGCATCGGAGGAGCGGAGCGCGCGGGCTGGGTCGGAGCAGGAGAGCGGCGAGGGGCCGGCCGGCCGGGTTCGGCCGGGAAGGAGCCGCGCTTTTTTCCCCCAGTTAACTCCCGGCCGCCCCGCGGGAAAACGGACCTGCTTCATCGCCTCCACTTGCTTGCTGAGCGCGGTGGTCTGTTCGATCAGCGATTCGGCCGCGTTGTCGTGGTCTCCTAACCGCTGCACCAGGGCCTTGGCGTCGGCAAGTGCCTTCTCGATCGTGCAGCTCATTTCTCGGAAAACAGACGAATGCACGCAAATTGAAACGGCCCGGATCGGCCTCCCCGGCCTCGAAACTCCCCGCGGGCGGGGAAACGCGCTGGGACCCCGCCCTCCCAAGTGCTTAGGGCAGAGTTCTGCACACGCTAAGCGCTCAGTAAAATCCCCCGGGGGATCGATAAACGTCATCCAACCCGGGCCCCGCTGACGCCGGCCTGTCCTGGTCTCCTAATCTCTCCGGCCGCTCTTCTCGGTCTCTCTGGGGGGGGGGGGGGGCTCCTGCTCCGCCTCCCCCCTCCTGAGCAGCCTGAGACGCAACGTGTCCTAACGGCTAGAGCCCGGGCGGGGAGTCAGAAGGGTCTGGGTTCTAATCCCAGCTCCGCCACTTTGCTGCTGCGTGACCTTAGGCGAGTCGCTTCCCCCCTCAGTGCCCTCATGTGTAAAATAATAATAATGATGACGGTGTTTGTTAAGCGCTTACTATGTGCCGACCGCTGTTCTAAGCGCTGGGGGGGGGGGCTACAAGGTGATCAGGTTGTCCCACGTGGGGCTCACAGTCTTCACTCCCATTTTATAGATGAGGAAACTGAGGCCCAGAGAAGCGAAGTGATTTACCCAAAGTCACACAGCGGACAAGTGGATTACGACTGTGAGCTCCGCGCGGGACAGGGACTGTGCCCCCAACCTGATTAGCTTGTTCATTCAATAGTATTTATTGAGCGCTTACTATGTGCAGAGCACTGTACTAAGCGCTTGGGATGAACAAGTCGGCAACAGATAGAGACGGTCCCTGCCGTTTGACGGGCTTACGGTCTAATCGGGGGAGACGGACAGACGAGAACAATGGCAGTAAACAGCGTCAAGGGGAAGAACATCTCGTAAAAACCGATGGCAACTAAATAGAATCGAGGCGATGTACAATTCATTAACAAAATAAATAGGGTAACGAAAATATAGACAGTTGAGCGGACGAGTACAGTGCTGTGGGGATGGGAAGGGAGAGGTGGAGGAGCAGAGGGAAAAGGGGAAAATGAGGCTTTAGCTGCGGAGAGGTAAAGGGGGGATGGCAGAGGGAGTAGAGGGGGAAGAGGAGCTCAGTCTGGGAGCTTGTATTATCCCAGGGCTTAGCACAGTGCCTGGCACACGGTAAGCGCTTGACGAATATCTTTTTTTAAAAAAAAAAGTAAAATTAAATGGATGCCAGCTCGAATCGGAGCGGTCACCCTGGTGGTACTTCCCTTCGTAATAGAGAGAAATCCAATCAATTCCCATTTGTTCCACGGTGGCTCACAAATGTATTTCCTGAAAATAGAATCCGAATACCGCATTCCCGGGTCTAATAATAATGATAATGGTAGTGTTTGTTAAGCGCTTACTATGTCCTCAGCGCTGGGGGGATACAAGGTAATTAAGGTGTCCCCCGTGGGGCTCACCGTCTTCATCCCCATTTTACAGATGAGGGTACTGAGGCCCAGAGAAGGGAAGAATATTATTAATAATGCTGGTACTTGTTAGGCACTTACTATGCGCTGAGCACTGTTCTAAGCGCTGGGGTGGATACAGGGTCATCGGGTTGTCCCACGGGAGGCTCACAGTCTTCATCCCCATTTTAAAGATGAAGGAACCGAGGCCCAGAGAAGTGAAGTGACTTGCCCAAAGTCCCCCAGCTGACAAGTGGCGGAGCCGGGATTCGAACCCATGACCTCGGACTCCCAAGCCCGGGCTCTTTCCCCTGAGCCACGCTGCTTCTCTTAAAGTGAAGCGGCTTGCCCAAGGTCACACAAGCAGACAAGTGGAAGAAGCGGCGTGGCGTAGTGGAAAGACCGCAGGCTTGGGAGTCCGAGGTCATGGGTTCTAATCCCAGCTCCATCGCCTGTCAGCTGGGTGACTTTGGGCAAGCCACTTCACTTCTCTAGGCCTCAGTTCCCTCATCTGTAAAATGAGGATGACGACTGTGAGCCCCACAGGGGACAACCTGATCTCACCTTGTATCCTTCCAGCGCTCAGAACAGTGCATTGCACATAGTAGGCACTTTAATGCCATCATCGTTACTATGGTAAGCGCCCAATAAGTACCACTGATTGGTCGATTACAATCTAATGTGGAGGAAGTTACAAGAGTAGGAGGATTCATACATTTAATCGTATTTATTGAGCGCTTACTGTGGGCAGAGCACTGTACTGAGCGCTTGGTAGGCAAGGGGGTGACGATTTTAGCCACGCACACGTACACACACACAAGACACTCATCATCATCATCATCATCATCAATGGTATTGAGCGCTTACTGTGTCCAGAGCACTGTGCTAAGGGCTTGGAAGAGTACACTACCGCGGCGTTAACAGATACGTTTCCTGCCCACAGCGAGTTTACAGTCTCGAGGGGGAGACAGACATTAATAGAGACAAATAATTTCTAATATATAATCCGTAGACGGGTCCCGAGGTGCCGTGGGGCAAATATCGAATAAACAAAGGCCACAGATCCAAGTGCAGACGATGCAGACGGGAGAGGGAGCAACGCGGCCTAGCGGCGCGGGCGTCGGGAGGACCTGGGTTCTAATCCCGGCTCCGCCACGCGTCTGCTGGGCGACCTCGGCCGAGTCACTTCACTTCTCCGGGCCTCAGTTCCCTCATGGGTAAAATGGGGAACAAAGGGGCTCGGGCTGCGTCCGACCCGATGGACGTATCTACCCCACTGCTCAGTACACTGCCTGGTGCGTAGCGAGCGCTTAAATACGGAAAAAGAAAAAAGAGGGAGAGGAGGGGGAAGCTGGGGAGAAGAAGGGAGTGGGAGGGGAGAAGATCTTAGTCAGGGAGGGCTTCTTGGAGGAGACGGGCCTTCAGTTAAGTTGAAGGAGAAGTGACTCTAATAAGGCTCTGAAGGTGGGGAGAGCGGGGCGTCTGCTGTCGGATATGGAGGTGATAATAATGTTGGTATTTGTTAAGCGCTTACTATGTGCCGAGCACCGTCCTAAGCGCCGGAGGAGACACAGGGGAATCGGGTTGTCCCACGTGAGGCTCACGGTCTTCATCCCCGTTTTCCAGATGAGGTAACCGAGGCCCAGAGAAGTGAAGCGACTTGCCCAACGTCCCACAGCTGACAAGCGGCGGAGCCGGGATTCGAACCCACGATCTCTGACTCCCAAGCCCGGGCTCTTTCCACTGAGCCACGCTGCTTCTCTAAGATCCAGGCCAGACGGAGCCCGTCCCGCCGTCGACCCCCGGCCCCCGTCCTCCCGCCGTCCCGGCACGCCCTCCCTCCTCACCTCCGCCAAGCTCCCTCTCTTCCCCTCTTCAAAGCCCTACTGAGCGCTCACCTCCTCCGGGAGGCCTTCCCACACTGAGCTCCCCCTTTCCCTCTGCCCCTCCTCCCCAATCCCCCTTCCCCTCCCCGCAGCACTCGTCTATATTTGTATACATCTATTACTCTATTTTATTGATGCGGTGTATATATATATATCTACGATTCTGATTAAGCAGCGTGGCTCAGTGGAAAAGAGCCCGGGCTTCGGAGTCAGAGGTCATGGGTTCGACTCCCGGCTCTGCCACTCGTCAGCCGTGTGACCGTGGGCGAGTCACTTCACTTCTCTGGGCCTCAGTTATCTCATCTGGAAAACGGGGATTAACCGTGAGCCTCACGTGGGACGCCCCGATGACCCTGTATCTCCCCCAGCGCTTAGAACGGTGCTCGGCACATGGTAAGCGCTTAACAAATACCAACATCGATTATTATTATCTATCTCGATGGTGGCGATGCCCGTCCGCTCGTTGTGCGGTCCGTCTCCCCCTCCTAGACCGTGAGCCCGTCGTCGGGCAGGGACCGTCTCTTACCTGTTGCCCAACTGTCCTTCCCAAGCGCTTAGTCGGGTGCTCTGCGCACACTAAGCGCTCAGTAGAGACGACAGAGAATGAATGGGTGAAGGGGATGTTCCAATGAAGGCCGGCACGACCAGACCATAATCGTCAGCGCTTTCCAGAAAACGGCACGTGGGGAGGTCGGGGACAGCTTTGCCACTGCAGTTTGCAACTTCATTTCCTGTTACTAAAACCGCCCCAACCGGGTGTTTTTACGAAATGCCTTTTACTAGATGAAAACGGGGCGGGCGGGAGACGGTCACCCGCCTTTTTCCGTGTCTCTCTCTTACAACCTCCACCTTGATTTTCTCAAAGCGATTTAAAAATCCCTCCACGGAAAAGCGTGTCCCGCCTCTCCTTTCCCGGCTCGGCCTTAGAGCGGGCGCTGCCGCTCGCCTGCCGTGTGACCCGGGGCCAGTCGCTTCGCTTCTCCGGGCCTCGGTGACCTCATCTGTGAAACGGGGATGGAGACGGGGAGCCCCACGGGGGGTTATTGCCGTCGTTCTCGTCCGTCCGTCTCCCCCGATTAGACCGTAAGCCCGTCCAAGGGCGGGGACCGTCTCTACCCGTTGCCGACTTGTTCGTTCCAAGCGCTCGGTCCAGCGCTCTGCACATAGTAAGCGCTCAATAAATACTACTGAATGAATGACGGGGACCGCGTCCGACCCCAGTCGCCGGTATCCGCCCCTGTGCGAAGGGAGCGCTTAACGGATACCATGATACCGGTTGTCATTATTACCTCTGACGGACTGGAAGCGACCCGAAACACGCCTAGCAATCAAGATTGCTTCAGCAACGTGACTCTGTTGTAGGGAACTGCCCCGAGCGCTGAATAAAGTTGCTATAAATACCATTTATCCATTTGAAACGATGTTAAAACACGCCTGGCAATCCAGACGGGTTTAGCATCCCGCTGAAATTAATGATAAGAATCGTAAAGTGAGCACTTACTATGTGCTGAGCGCTGGGGAGGATACGAGGCCATCGGGTGGGCCCCTCCCCCCCCCCCCCCCCCCCCGCTTAATCCCCATTTGACAGATGAGGCCACGGAGGCCCAGAGAAGTGACTTGCCCAAAGTCACACAGCTGACAAACGGCGGGGCCGGGATTCGAACCCACGACCTCTGACTCCCCAGCCCGGGCTCTTTCCACGGAGCCACGCTGCTTCTCTAATAATTAATTCTGACATATCGTACCCTCTCAAGCTCTCGGCGCACAGCGAGGGCCCGATGCATTCGGTAGTACTTTGTCCAATCGTATTTACTGAGCGCTTACTATGGGCAGAGCACTGTACTGGGCGCTTGGAACGGACAGTTCGGCAACAGAGAGAGACACCATCCCCGCCCATCGACGGGCCCACGGTCGAATCCGATAAATACCCCCGAGGGGAAATGTCTCTTAATACACCAGCAGTCCAGACTGGTCCGGCATCCCGTGATACCTCGGATGCGGTGCCCTCTCCCAAGTGTTTAGCGCAGTGCTCGGCGCACTGTAAGCGCTCAATAAATACCCCTGATCGATCGCTTCTTTAGCGCTGTTACTCTGGGATTGCTTTCCAAAGCCAATGACTCGGTTTGGCCCGACAGAAGCCATCTTGGGACAAACCCCCGCTTGCGTTCTGGTCCCGGCTCTGCCATCTCAGAGGAGTGCTTTGCGCACAGTCACCATGTCGGTATTTGTTGAGCGCTTCCTCTGTGCCGAGCCCCGTTCTAAGCGCTGGGGGAGACGCAGGGTCATCAGGTGGTCCCACGTGGGGCTCACGGTCTTCATCCCCATTTTACAGATGAGGGGACTGAGGCGCAGAGGAGTGATTTGCCCACAGTCACCCAGCTGACAAGTGGCAGAGCCGGCATTCGAACCCAGGACCTCCGACTCCCAAGCCCGGGCTCTTTCCACTGAGCCGCGCTGCTTCTCAAAAACCCGGGTGGTCCGACGCCCAGGCCTGGGCTCTTTCCGCTAATGTGCTAATGTTCTGCACATTAATGAGCGTTGCATTCATTCAATCCTCTTTACTGAGCGCTTACAGTGTGCAGAGCACTGTACTAAGCGCTCGGAATGGACAATTGGGCAACAGAGACAGTCCCTGCCCAACGACGGGATCACGGTCTCAAAAGGGGAGATGGCCGGCAAAGCAAAGCTTAAACATCGCCAGCGACCAAGTGAGCATCGCAGCTCAGTTTGAAGAGCCCGGGCTTGGGAGTCCGAGGTCATGGGTTCGAATCCCGGCTCTGCCCCTTGTCAGCTGGGGGACTGTGGGCGAGTCACTTCACTTCTCTGGGCCTCAGTGACCTCATCTGTCAAATGGGGATGAAGACTGTGAGCCTCACGTGGGACTACCTGATGATCTCCCCCAGCACTTAGAACAGCGCTCTGCACATAGTAAGCGCTTAAGAAATACCAACATTATTATTAACGAATGCCATTATTATTGTTTTCATGACGATTACGTGTGATTAGGTCCCACCCGATTACCCTGTTAGTACAGTGCCCGGTAGAGAAGCAGCGTGGCTCAGTGGAAAGAGCACGGGCTTTGGAGTCAGAGGTCATGAGTTCGAATCCCAGCTCGGCCACTTGTCAGCTGGGTAACTGTGGGCAAGTCACTTCACTTCTCTGGGCCTCAGTTACCTCATCTGTCAAATGGGGATTAAGACTGTGAGCCCCACGTGGGACGACCTGATTCCCCTGTGTCTACCCCAGCGCTTAGAACAGTGCTCTGCACATAGTAAGCGCTTAACAAATACCAACATTATTATTATTATTACTACATAGTGAACACTTTACAAATATCATTAAAAAAACCCCAAAACAAAACGAAGTTGGGTAGGGGAGGGGGCTCTAAGAGAAGCAGCGTGGCCTGGTGGATAAAGCCCGGGCCTGGGAGTCAGAAGGTCCTGGGTTCTAATCCCGGCTCCCCCACTGGGCTGCTGTGTGACCTGGGGCAACTCACTTCACCGGGTCTCAGCTACCTTCTCTGTGAAATGGGTTCGAATCCCGGACTCCGCCACTTGTCGGCTGGGTGACTTTGGGCAAGTCTCCGGGCCTCGGTGACCTCATCTGGAAAATGGGGATGAGGACCAGGAGCCTCACGTGGGACGACCCGATGACCCTGGATCTCCCCCAGCGCTTAGAACAGTGCTCTGCACCTAGTAAGCGCTTAACAAATATCAACATTATTATTGTATCCTCCCAGCCAATGCTCTGCACCTAGTAAGCGCTCAGCAAATACCAACATTATTATGATTATTCTTGTATCTCCCCCAGCGCTTAGAACAGTGCTCTGTACAGAGTAAGCGCTTAACAAATACCAACATTATGATGATTATTATTATTAAATGGGGATTGAGAGTGTGAGCCCCACGTGGGGTAGGGACTGGGTCCAACCCGATTTGCTTATCTCCACCCCAGCGCTTAGTACAGTGCCTGGCACATAGTAAGCACTTAATAAACACCAACATTATTATTAGACGAGGAGGAGGAGGAGGAGGCGTCGTCCCGTCCCTTCCCGAGCCCTACTTACTGGATGCCCCCCCGGCCGTTGCCCGCTGCTCCACGGATCCCTCCTCCCGAGCGCTTAGCACAGTGTTCCGCGCAATAAGCGCTCAATAAATAGAGCTGGCCGACGGGTGCTGCCGGCCTGCAGTGGCCCGAGCGCTCAGCGCAGTGCTCCGCACGCGGCAGTCGCCCCCCCCGAATACCATTGATCGTCGCTGCCGCCGCTGTAGTGGACGCCTCTCCCCCGCGCAGGCCGCAGGGCTCCGCGCACGGTCAGCGCTCAAGAAGTAGCCCCGGTCGCTGCCGCTGTGGTGGACGCTTCTCCCCCGCGCTGGGCGCAGTGTTCCGCGCACGGTCAGCGCTCAATAAATAGCGCTGGTCGCTGCTGCTGTAGTGGACGCCTCTCCCCCGCGCTGAGCGCAGTGCACCGCCGCACGGTCAGCGCTCAAGAAGTAGCCCCGGTCGCTGCTGCCGCCGCTGTAGTGGACGCCTCTCCCCCGCGCTGGGCGCAGTGCTCCGCGCACGGTCAGCGCTCAATAAATAGCGCCGGTTGCTGCTGCTGCCGCTGTAGTGGACGCCTCTCCCCCGCGCTGGGCGCAGTGCTCCGCGCACGGTCAGCGCTCAATAAATAGCCCTGGTCGCTCTTGCTGCCGCCGCTGTAGTGGACGCCTCTCCCCCGCGCTGGGCGCAGTGTTTCGCGCACGGTCAGCGCTCAAGTAAAAGCCCTGGACGCCTCTCCCCGGGGGGGGGGGCGCTCAGTAGGTAGCGCCGGGGGGCGGGGGGGCGGGGGGGCAGATCCCTTCCCTCCCCTCCCCCGCCGGGGCCGCGGGGCCGCCGCCGCAGCTATCGCGAGACTTCCCCGCCGCCCGCCCGGACCACGGGAAAGCTCGCGAGACTTCGAACGGGGTCCCCGCCCTCCAATCCTCCACGGCCGGAGGGCCTGGCCGCAAGTCTCGCGAGACCTTCCCGCGGCCGCCCGATGGCCTCGCCGCAAAGCTCGCGAGACCTTCCCGCGGCTCTCCGTCAACCTCGCCGCAAGGCTCGCGAGATCTCCGCTCGGCCGCCCGTTGACCTCGCCGCAAAAGCTCGCGAGACCTTCCCTGGGCCCTCCATGACCCTCGCCGCGAGTCTCGCGAGCTTTTCCCTCGGCCGCCCGTTGGCCTCGCCGTACGTCTCGCGAGATTTGTCCCCCCTCCCGACCCCGGGCGCCCGTCGGGGGCTCGTTGTGTCGGTGTCGCTGTAGGTGCTGCAGGGTCAGGGCGGGCTCCCCCGGCGGCGCGGAGCCTCCTCGTGACGGGGTGACTTGGGGGGGAGCCTGAGCGGCGGGGGGAAGGGGGGAGGGGACGCCTCCGTTCTCTGCTTCCGGCCCCGGGGGGAGGGGCGGCCTGAGGGAGAGAGGGAGGAGGAGGAGCCTGGACGGCGGGGGGGGGTGGGGGGGAAATGCGGCAGGTGAGTGGTGCGCATGCGTGAGGACGTGCGTCTGCGGGCGCGTGCGTGTGTGCGTCCGTGCGGGCGCGCGCCGGGGAGAGGGGGCCTTTCCCCCAGAATCCCTTGCGACTCTGGCCAACTTGTCTGTCAGCTCCCCCTTCGTCCGCCATTTTTTTTTTTTTTTTTTACCTCAGGCCCTTGGGGCGGTTACGTGACCCCTTCCTCGCATTCGTTCCTCCATTTATTCGTATTTATTGAGCGCTCACCCTGGGCAGAGCACTGCACTAAGCGCTGGGAGGGCACAACTGAGCCAGAGAGGCCATCCCCGCCCAACCACAGGCTCGCAGTCTAAAAGGAGGGAGACACAACCAGCAAATGAGTCTCTGTCCCTCCTCCCCATGATGATGAGGGCATTTGTAGAGCGCTTAGTGTGTGCCAGGCGCTGGGGAGGATGCAGTAATAATGGTGGTATTTGTTAAGCGCTCACTGGTCTAAGCGCTGGGGGAGATCCAGGGTCATCAGGTTGTCCCACGTGAGGCTCCCAGTCTTCATCCCCATTTGACAGATGAGGGAACTGAGGCCCAGAGAAGTGAAGTGACTTGCCCACAGGCACGCAGCTGATAAGTGGCAGAGCCGGGATTCGAACCCACGACCTCTGACTCCCAAGCCCGGGCTCTTGCCACTGAGCCATGCTAGGCCCTTATAACGTATGTATTTGTTAAGCGCTTACTCTGTGCAGAGCACTGTTCTAAGCGCTGGGGGGAGAATTAGAGAAGCAGCGTGGCTCAGTGGAAAGAGCCTGGGCTTTGGAGTCAGAGGTCATGGGTTCGATTCCCGGCTCGCCCACTTGTCAGCTGGGTGACTTTGGGCAAGTCACTTCACTTCTCGGTGCCTCAGTTCCCTCATCTGTAAATGGGGATGAAGACTCAGCCCCACGTGAGACAACGTGATGACCCTGTATCTCCCCCAGCGCTTAGAACAGTGCTCGGCACATAGTAAGCGCTTAACAAATACCAACATTATTATTATTACCGGGTGATCAGGTTGTCCCACATGAGGCTCACAGTCTTCACCCCTGTTTTACAGATGAGGAAACTGAGGCCCAGAGAAGTGAAGTGGCTTGGCTCACAGCGGGCGAGTGGCAGAGCCAGGATTAGAACCCAGGTCTTTATGAATCCCAGACCTGGGCTGTATCCCCTGGGCCACACTGCTTCCTGTTAAGCACTTACTAGGTGCAGAGCACTGTTCTAAGCGCTGGGGGAGATACAGGGTCATCAGGTTGTCCCACGTGAGGCTCACGGTCGTCACCCCCATTTTACAGATGAGGAAACTGAGGCCCAGAGAAGTGACGTGCCCAGGTTTATACAGCAGGCAAAGCGGAGCCGGGACTAGAAGCCCTGATCCATTTCTTTGTTTCCGCAACTGGACCTGCCGGCAGGTTTCCTCCCCTGGGGTCGAGCCCAGCTGTGAGTCCTAAGAAAAATAATCGCGGTTCGTGTCCAGCCCCTGCTCTGTGCTAAGTGCTGTGCTAACCCTTGGGATAGATACGGTTTAATGCGATCAGGCACCATCCCTGTCCCGGTCTAAGGGAAGAATAGAAGCAGCAGGGCTCAGTGGAAAGAGCCCGGGCTTGGGAGTCAGAGGTCGTGGGTTCTAACTCATTCAATAGTATTTATTGAGCGCTTACTGTGTGCAGAGCAGTGTACTAAGCGCTTGGAATGGACAAATCGGTAACAGATACAGTCCCTGCCCTTTGACGGGTTTACAGTCTAATCCCGGCTCCGCCATCTGTCAGCTGGGTGACTTTGGGCAAGCCGCTTGACTTCTCGGTGCCTCAGTTCCCTCATCTGGAAAATGGGGATGAAGAGTGAGCCCCACGTGGGACAACCTCATTCCCCTGTTATCTCCCGCAGCGTTCAGACCAGTGCTCGGCACATAGTAAGCGCTTAACGGCGTGGCTCAGCGGAAAGAGCCCGGGCTTGGGAGTCAGAGGTCATGGGATCGAATCCCAGCTCTGCCCCTTGTCAGCTGTGGGACTGTGGGCAAGTCGCTTCACTTCTCTGGGCCTCAGTTCCCTCCTCTGGAAAATGGGGATGAAGACCGTGAGCCTCACGTGGGACAATCTGATGACCCTCTCTCTACCCCAGCGCTTAGTCCGGATCTCGGCACATAGTAAGAGCTTAACAAATACCGACATCGTTATTATTATTATTATTTAATTCTCGTTTTACAGGCGGGGAAGCCGAGGCACAGAGAGCCCGCCCCCGGTCGGACCCCGGAGCTGGCATCCGCCCACCGGGCCCCACCGCTTCTCCGGAGGATTTCCGAGAGGACCTCGTGACGAGGCCCAGGCTGGCACCGCTTCCTCTCCGTGACGTCGAGGCCTCCCGTGGAAATAGACCGGGCTCTTGGAGGAGGCCTTCATGCGGGTAAAATACCTGGATCCCACCTGAAACTCTCACTAGGCACCAAACGCGCCCAACCCCAGGGTTTTCAGTTGGTTCTGAGTTTGCGGCCTTGACTCTGACTATCTTGAAGCTTGATTGCAGTCTGGTATGTGTGGAGTGCCCACTGTGCACACAGGAAACTGTACTAAGCGCTTGAGAGATCCCTCCTCGAATTAGACGGTTCCTCGCTCCCCCTTCAAAAGCCTTCTCAAAGGCCCACCTCCTCCAGGAGGCCTTCCCTGACTGCGCCCTCCTGTCCTCTTCTCCCGCTCCCTTCCGCGTCGTCCCGACTCGCTCCCTTTATTCATTCCCCCCGCTCCCAACCTCACAGTGCTCATGCACAGCGTCGTTGGGCAGGGATGGTCTCTGTCTGTGGCCGAATTGTCCATTCCAAGCGCTTAGTCCAGTGCTCTGCACGTAGTAAGGGCTCAATAAATACGATTGAATGAATGAATGAATGAATATCGGCTATTTATTTATATTGGCGTTTGCCTCCCCTGCTCGTTGTGGGCGGGGAATGTGTCCGTTGGTTGTTGTATCGTACTCCCCCAGGCGCTTAGTACAATACAGTGAGCACTCAGTAAATGATCGAAGACGCGATCCCCGTCCTCGGCGCGGCTTTCCAGTTTGAATGTGGGGCTCGCCGGGAGCACCGAGGTGGTAACTGGGGAGGCCGTGGCCAGTGAAGAGTAAAAATTAATCACGGGAAGCCCCCGACTGTCTTCTAGGTGAGATAGGAAGCAGCGTGGCTCAGTGGCAAGAGCCCGGGCCGGGGAGTCAGAGGTCACGGGTTCGAATCCCCACTCTGCCGCTTGGCAGCTTTGAAACTGTGGGCAAGTCACTTCACTTCTCTGCACCTCAGTTCCCTCATCTGGAGAATGGGGATGAAGACTGTGAGCCCCACGTGGGACAACCCGATGACCCCGTATCTCCCCCAGCGCTTAGAACAGTGCTCGGCACGTAGTAAGCACGTAGTAACAAATACCAACGTTATTATTATTATATTGTCCATTCTTGCTGGAAACCGCCACTTATGCAGGGTTTCACTCTCGGGTGTCTGGATTGTTTGGGCTTCTGCCTCTGGTTATGGCTCCTGCTAGTCCGCCCTTTATCCGGGTCATCGGTCATTAGCCCTGGAGTCAGACGATGGTTGGAAATAAAAGATAAAGGGAAGCAGCGTGGCTCAGTGGAAAGAACCCGGGCTTCGGAGTCAGAGGCCATGGGTTCGACTCCCGGCTCAGCCACTCATCAGCTGTGTGACTGTGGGCAAGTCACTTCACTTCTCTGTGTCTCAGTGACCTCATCTGTAAAATGGGGATTAACTGTGAGCCTCACGTGGGATAACCTGATGACCCTGGATCTCCCCCAGCGCTTAGAACGGTGCTCGGCACATAGTAAGCGCTTAACAAATACCAGCGTTATTATTAAAGATAACGCTCAGTTTCATTGCTAGTAAGCAGCTCTGATAAAATAAGGTTAAAGGATGATGGTATTTATAGAGAAGCAGCGTGGCTTAGTGGAAAGAGCCCGGGCTTGGGAGTCAGAGGTGGTGGGCTCGAATCCCGGCTCCGCCACTTGTCTGCTGTGTGACCTGGGGCAACTCACTTCTCTTCTCTGGGCTTCAGTGACCTCATCTGTAAAAATGGGGATTCAAAAATGTGGGACAATCTGATGACCCCGTATCTCTCCCAGCTCTGTACAGAATAAGCGCTTAACAGATGCCATAATTATTATTATTTATGGATTTCAGGGATCAGTTGTCGCTGAGACTATTAGGAAACGGCCGGACTGTTGTGGGGTAACTGTTTATCGTCGGGAACGTTTTGCAGAGTTGGAGTTCCCATCTAAATTGGGCAGGTGTTAGTGGTTGATGTATCACCCGGCACCAGCAGGTCTGCTCTCGTAGCCGTGCAAAGACAGTCTCTTCGGGGCCTTTTGTTTTCGGGTAAAAGTGAGTCTGAGTTGAGCCCCGGGGGAATGAGAAGCAACGTGGCTCAGTGGAAAGAGCCCGGGCTTGGGAGTCCGAGGTCATGGGTTCGAATCCTGGCTCTGCCACTCGTCAGCTGGGTGACTGTGGGCAAGTCCCTTCACTTCTCTGGGCCTCAGTTACCTCCTCTGTAACATGGGGATTAACTGTGGGCAAGTCATTTCACTTCTCTGTGCCTCAGTTACCTCCTCTGTAACATGGGGATTAACTGGGACGACCTGATTACCCTGTATCTACCCAAGCGCTTAGGGTATTTTCGTTACCCTATTTATTTTGTTAATGAATTGTACATCGCCTTGATTCTATTTAGTTGCCATTGTTTTTACGAGATGTTCTTCCCCTTGACGCTGTTTAGTGCCATTGTTCTCGTCTGTCCGTCTCCCCCGATTAGACCGTAAGCCCGTCAAACGGCAGGGACTGTCTCTATCTGTTGCCGACTTGTTCATCCCAAGCGCTTAGTACAGTGCTCTGCACATAGTAAGCGCTCAATAAATACTATTGAATGAATGAATGAATGAACAGTGCTCTGCACATAGTAAGCGCTTAACAAATGGCAACGTTATTATTGTGCTCACTGGAGGCTAGCCTGCCCCTTGGAGAATGGAACCGTGATGGCTGTTGCTGTTGAACAGTCAGAGTGGCTCCGAACGATCCTTTCATTCATTCAATAGTATCTATTGAGCACTTACTATGTGCGGAGCACTGGGCTAAGCGCTTGGAATGGACAATTCGGCAACAGAGAGAGACCATCCCTGCCCATCGACGGGCTCACAGTCTAACTGGGGGGAGACAGACGGACAAAAACAAGACAACTTAATCATAATAAATAGAATCAAGGAGATGGACACCTCATTAACAAAATAAATAGGGTAATAAAAATATCTACAAATGAGCACAGTGCAGGGGGGAAGGGAAGGGAGGGGGGAGGAGCAGAGGGAAAGGGGGCTTAGCTGAGGGGAGGTGAAGGGGGAGCAGAGAGGGAGCAGAGGGGAAGCTCAATCTGGGAAGGCCTCTTGGAGGAGGTGAGCTCTCTGACCACCGCCTGCCCCCCCGGTCCTCCCTCCCAGCCACCCCGTTGCCCGGGCCACGGGGCTCAGCGGGGACGAGGCCAGAGAGTGTGGACGGCTCGGGGCAAGGCCGGCGCCGCTCCAGCGAGAACACCTCGAGCGCAGGATCTGCTGGCCCTAGCAGCGTGGCGCAGTGGAAAGAGCCCGGGCTTGGGAGCCAGAGGTCGTGGGTTCGAATCCCGGCTCTGCCACCTCTCAGCTGGGTGACTGTGGGCAAGTCACTTCACTTCTCTGGGCCTCAGTTCCCTCATCTGTCAAATGGGGATGAAGACTGTGAGCCCCACGTGGGACAACCCAATGACCCTGTATCTACCTCAGCGCTTAGAACAGTGCTCTACACAGAGTAAGCGCTTAACAAATACCAACATGATTATTATTATTAGAGCGTGTCTTTTTCCTCTCAACCAATGGCGTCGGAACACCCCTCACCTCAATCATGCTCTGCACATAGTAAGCGCTTAACAAATGCCAACATTATTATTATTATTAGTAATACAAGTCTTTTTCCTCTCAACCGATGGCGTCTGAACACCCCTCACCGCAATCAGTCGGTGGTATTTATTGAGCACTTGCTGTGTGCAGAGCACTGTACTCAGCAGTCGGGATTGTACAGTACAGCAGGGCCGCTAGACACGTTCCCCTCTCCGACGAAACCCTCCTTTCCGCTTCATCCTGTCCCTTCTGCGTCACCCTGACCTGCTGTCTTCAGTCACTCATTCAGTCGTATTTATTGAGCACTTACTATGTACAGAGCATTCATTCATTCATTCAATAGTATTTATTGAGCGCTTACTATGTGCAGAGCACTGAACTACGCGCTTGGATCGGACAATTCGGCAACAGGTAGAGACAGTCCCCGCCCTTTGACGGGCTTACGGTCTAATCGGGGGAGACGGACGGACGAAAACAATAGCAGTAAATAGAATCAAGGGGATGAACATCTCATTAACGAAATAAATAGGGTGATGAAAATATATACGGTTGAGCGGACGAGCAGAGTGCTGAGGGGAGGGGAAGGGAGAGGGGGAGGAGCAGAGGGAAAGGGGGGGAAAAGGGGGCTTAGCTGAGGGGAGGTGAAGGGGGGATAGAGAGGGAGCAGAGGGAAAAGGAGAAGCTCAGTGTGGGAAGGCCTCCCGGAGGAGGCGAGCTCTCAGTAGGGCTTTGAAGAGGGGAAGAGAGTTAGTTCGGCGGAGGTGAGGAGGGAGGGCGTTCCGGGACGGCGGGAGGACGTGGAGCACTGTACTAAACGCTTGGAATGTACGGTTCGGCAAAGATAGAGACGATCCCTGCCCGACAACGGGTTCACAGTCTCAAAGGGGGGGAACAGACCACAAAACAAGTAGTGAGGCATTCATCCCCGCGTCCCAGCCCCACAGGATGTATGTCCATATCTGTCATTTATTCCTATTAATGTCTCTCCCTCTAGATTGTAAACCCACTGTGGGCAGGTAATGCGCCCCGTTTACGGTTGTGTCGTACTCTCCCAAGCACTCGGGGCAGCGCTCTGCACACAGTAAGCGCTCACTAGGTCGCCGGTTCTAATCCTGACTCCGCCACTTGTCTGCTGTGTGACCTCGGGCAAGTCGCTTCATCTCTCTGTGCCTCAGTTCTCTCATCGGTAAAACTGTGGCGTTTGCTAAGGGCTTACTCTGTGCCAGGCACTGAACCGGGCATCGGGGTGGATAGTTGCAAATTGAATTGGACACAGTCCCTGCCCCATCTGGGGCTCACAGTCTCAAGCGAGCAAGAATCTCCTCTGGGGAAAAACGACACCCAAATTATTAGTAGAGAAGCAGCGTGGCTCAGTGGAAAGAGCACGGGCTCAGAGGTCATGGGTTCAAATCCCGGCTCCGCCGCTCGTCAGCTCTGCGACTTTGGGCAAGTCACTTCTCTGGGCCTCAGTTCCCTCAACTGTAAAATGGGGATTAATAATAATAATAATAATAATAATAATAATAATGTTGGTATTTGTTAAGCGCTTACTATGTGCCAAGCACTGTTCTAAGTGCTGGGGTAGACATAGGGGAGTCAGGTTGTCCCACGTGGGGCTCACAGTCTTAATCCCCATTTTACAGATGAGGGAACTGAGGCACAAAGAAGTTAAGTGACTCGCCCACAGTCACACAGCCGACAAGTGGCAGAGCTGGGATTCGAACTCATGAGTCCTGATTCCAGGGCCCGTGCTCTTTCCACTGAGCCACGCTGCTTCTCATGTGAGCCCCACGTGGGACAACCTGATGGCCTTGTATCCTCCCCGGCGCTTAGAACAGTGCTTGGCACATAGTAAGCGCTTAACAAATGCCAACATTATTATTATTATTATTATTATTATAAGTTCTTGTTAAGCGCATAGTCTGTGTCCAGCACTGTTCCAGGCTCTGGGGTAGATATAATCAGGTCAGAAACAGCCCCCGTCCCACGTGGGGCTCCCCGTGTAAGTAGGAGGGAGACCAGGTATGGAACCCCCATTTAAAGTTGAGGAAACCGAGGCACAGAGAAGGGAATTGTCTTGCCCGAGGTCACAGAGCAGGCAACCGGCTGCTCTGGAGAAGCAGCGTGGCTCAGTGGAAAGAGCACGGGCTTTGGAGTCAGAGGTCATGGGTTCGAATCCCGGCTCTGCCACTTGTCAGCTGTGTGACTGTGGGCAAGTCACTTCACTGGGTCTCAGTTCCGTCATCTGTAAAATGGGGATTAAGACTGTGAGCCCCACGTGGGACAACCTGATTCCCCTGTGTCTACCCCAGCTCTTAGAACAGTGCTCTGCACGTAATAAGCGCTTAACAAATACCAACATTATCATTATTAACCGGCGGAGCCGGGATTAGAGCCCAGGTCCTCCGACTCCCAGGCCCCGGGCCCTTTCCATTAGGCCGCGTTGCTTCCCGTCACTTAATGCAGTGCTCTACGCCCCAGTAAGCGCTCAATTAATGCCATAACGATTCACTGAGATTGTTTTTAGAACTTTGATTTTCGCTCCACCTGTCATCTCACTCCCATTCTCCCGTTGCGTTTTAGGGCAAAAATGAAAATTTTCTCCGAGTCTCACAAAACGGTGTTCGTGGTGGATCACTGCCCGTACATGGCGGAATCGTGCCGGCAGCATGTGGAGTTTGACATGCTGGTGAAGAACAGAACCCAAGGAATCATTCCCCTGGCCCCCATATCCAAGTCGCTGTGGACCTGCTCGGTAGAGTCCTCCATGGAATACTGCAGAATCATGTATGACATATTTCCCTTTAAAAAATTGGTAAGTCTTTACCCAAAATCCTCTAGATGCTTCCAAATCTTTGGGAGAGTGCTTTAATTATAATAGTAATAATGATGATGTTGGTATTTAAGCGCTTACTATGTGCCGAACACTGTTCTAAGCGCCGGGGGAGACACAGGGTCATCAGGTTGACCCACGTGAGGCTCCCAGTCTTCATCCCCAGTTTGCAGATGAGGTCACTGAGGCCCCGAGAAGTGAAGTGACTTGCCCACAGTCACCCAGCTGACAAGCGGCAGAGCCGGGATTCGAACCCCTGACCCCTGACTCCCCAGCCCGGGCTCTTTCCACTGAGCCACGCCGCTTCGGCTTTAGGCGTTGGGCGTTTTTCCTTCACGCAGAAAAGGTTATAGAAACTTTTCTGTTTAGAATGAACGCCCAAAACGTGCACAGCGAAGGTTGAACAAGGGGGCCATCCTGGATTTTTTATTTTTTAACGGTACCTGTTAAGCGCTCACTGTGTCCCAGGCACTGGACTGAGCGCTGGGGTAGATAGAGGATAATCGGGACGGTCACAGTCTCTGTCCCACGCGGGACATCCCCGTGAGGGAACCGAGGCCCCCAGAAGTGAAGGGACTAACCCAAAGTCACGCAGCAGATACGTGGCGGAGCGGGGGTCAGGACTTCAGGTCCTTCTGGCTCCCAGGCCCCCGCTCCATCCAGTATTAATAATAATAATACTGATGGCATTTGTTAAGCGCCTACTCTGTGCCAGGCACTGTACTAAGCACTGGGATGGATACAGGAAAAGCCGGTCGGACACCATCCCTGTCCCTCGTGGGGCTCCCGGTCTCAATCCCCATTTTCCAGATGAGGTCACTGAGGCCCAGAGAAGTGAAGTGACTTCCCCAGGTCGCACAGGAGACAGGTGGCAGGGCCGGGATTAGAACCCAAGGCCTTGCGACTCCCAGGCCCGTGCACTATCGGGAAGCAGCGTGGCTCAGTGGAAAGAGCCTGGGCTTGGGAGTCACAGGTCAGGGGTTCGACTCCCGGCTCTGCCGCTTGTCAGCTGTGTGACTGTGGGCAAGTCACTTCACTTCTCTGGGCCTCTGTGACCTCATGTGTAAAATGGGAATGAAGACTGGGAGCCTCTTGTGGGACAACCTGATGACCCTGTATCTCCCCCAGCGCTTAGAACAGTGCTCGGCACATAGTGAGCGCTTAACAAATACCAACATTATTATTATTATTATTATTATTATTATGCCACGCTGCTTCTCTCTCTACCAATCTGTTATATCGTTCTCAGTTCAGCAGGATTCGATAGCGTCCCCCATGTGAGACTCCTTTTAGGGCAGTAGAGCCATCCGTCTTTATGAGGAAGAAAGGTTTTTTTGACCAAAAATAGGATGTTTTTCGATTGTCTTTGGGCCCCTGCCCAGTTTCTTTAAGCAGCGTGGCTCAGTGGAAAGAGCCCGGGCTTGGGAATCAGAGATCATGGGTTCGAATCCCGGCTCTGCCACTTGTCAGCTGTGTGACCGTGGGCAAGTCGCTTCACTTCTCTGGGCCTCAGGTACCTCATTCGTAAAATAGGGATGAAGACTGGGAGCCTCATATGCGACAATCTGATGACCCTGTATCTCCCCTAGCGCTTAGAACGGTGCTCGGCACATAGTAAGCGCTTAACAAATACCAACATTATTATTATTATTATTATTTAAGGGTGCTTGCTGGGAAAATAGCAAGCGGCAAGTTTGGCGAAGCAGCTCTCTCGCTAATGCTTTGAGACGATCGGCCAGGGGCCAAAGATGCAGCGATGGACAAAAAAAGTAGAAAATGGAGTCCAGAGGGCCAGCATAAATCCTCTGGGAGAAACAGTGTGGCTCCAGGAATAATAATAGTATTTTTAAGCGCTTACTATGTGTCAAGCGCTGTTCCGAGCGCTGGCGTGGATATGAGATTATCAGGTTGGACACAGTCCGTGCCCCACGGTGGGCTCACAGTCTTCACCCCCGTTTTACAGACGGGGGAACCGAGGGACGGAGAAGCGAAGGGTTGAAGACTGTGAGCCTCCCGTGGGACAACCTGATGACCCTGTATCTCCCCCAGCGCTTAGAACGGTGCTCTGCACATAGTAAGCGCTTAACAAATGCCAACATTAATTAAGGTCACACAGCAGACAAGTGGCAGAGCCAGGATTAGAACGCAGGTTCTTCGGACTCCCAGGCCCGGACTCTGCGCATTAGGCCAAGTAGGCTTTCAGGAACCGGCCCCCAACGCTTCCTTCCCCCGCCACCCCGGCCAAAAAAAAAAACTAAGGGTCAATAGAGTCTGACCTCCTCTATAACTCCGATTCCCGGACCCCTCCACAGAGCTCTTGACACTCCTTTCGTTAATTAATTGATGATGGCATTTGTTAAGCGCTTACTATGTGCAAGGCACTGTTCTAAACGCTGGGGGGGATAGAAGGTGATCAGGTTGTCCCATGTGGGGCTCACAGTTTGAATCCCCATTTTCCAGATGAGGTCACCGAGGCCCGGAGAAGTGAAGTGGCTCGCCCAGAGTCACCCAGCTGACAAGCGGCGGAGCCGGGATTAGAACCCACGACCTCTGACTCCTCATCACGGGCTCTTTCTAATACTCTTTCGCTCCCCGATCCTTTTACCGAAAAACAGATGCCCGGGAAGTCAGTGTCTTGAATGAAATGCAGCGGGAAGCGTTTTGTAAGCTCCCCGCGATGGAAGGGGGCTTGGAGTAGAAATGCCCTCGGTCCCGTGGCGTGGTGTTTAGCGAGCACTGTTTTATATCCCTCTAGGTGAATTTCATCGTCAGTGACTCTGGGCCTCATGTTTTAAATTCCTGGACACAAGAAGACCAAAATTTGCAAGAGGTAAGTTTCCTTCTTGAAGTGCGGAGGGAGGGAGGGAACCTCTTTTTCATTGAAAGCGTCTTCCCATCTGGGTTTCGTGAGTACTTTGTTCTTGCCTAATTCAGGAAGAGGCGGGACTTGGATTTGTCCCCCTCAAGCGCTTGATATTCATTCAGTCGTCTTTATTGAGCGCTTACTGTGTGCAGAGCACCGTATTAAGCGTTGGGAGAGTAGAGTGTAACCACAGACGGACACATTTCCGTTCACAGTGAGCTCACAGTCTAGACGGGGAGGCAGATATTGTTGTCTTACGCCATCAAATATTCACCGACCCATAGCGACACCACGGACGCATCTCTCCCCGAACGCCCCGCTCTCCATCTGCCGTCGTCCCGGCAGCGGATCCGGGGAGTTTTCTTGGGGAAAATCGGGAAGCGGTTTCCCATCGCCGCCTTCCCCGCGGTAAACTCGAGTCTCCGCCCTCGAATCTCTCCCGGGCCGCCGCCGCTCAGCCGGGGGAGGCAGATAAATACAGAGGTAGATAAGTAAATGACAGATATATGCTATGGGGTGGGAGGGAGGATGAGCGAAGGAGCAATTGAGAGCGGCGCAGTAGGGAGTGGGAGAAGAGGGGAGGAGGGCTTAGTCAGGGAAGGCTTCTTGGAGGAGATGGGCCTTCAGTGAGGTTTTGTAACGGGAGAGAGAAATTATCTATCAGGAGGAGGGAGGGCGTTCCGGGCCAGAGGCAGGACGTGGGCGAGAGGTCGGCGGGGAGCTAGACGAGGTGGAGGGACAGGGAGAAGGTCGGCGTTAGAGGAACAAAGCGGGCGGGCCGGGTCGGAGTGCGAGAGGAGCGAGGTGAGGTGGGAGGGGACGAGGTGGCGGACGGCTTCAAAGCCCACGGTGAGGAAGAGTGTCTGTCCGATGCGGAGGTGGATGGGCCGCCCCCGGACTTCCTGAGGCGGGGGGAGACCCGGCCTGAAGGTTTTCGAAGGAAAACGACGGGGGCGGCAGAACGGAGGGGGGACTGGAGCGGGGAGAGGCGGGAGGCCGAGACGGTGATCGGGGCCGGCCGGGAGAAGGGCCGGCGGTAATGTGGACGGAGAGGAAGGGGCGCGTTTCGGTCGCGTGGTGACGGTCGAACCGACGGGATTTAGCGATGGCTCGGATACGTGGGTGCGACGAGAGGGGGGAGTCGAGGATGAGGTCGAGGTTGCGGGCTTGGGAGGCAAGAGGGAGGGTGGTGCCGTCAACTGTGACGGGAAAGTGACCGGGAGGGCCCAGTTTGGGTGGGAAGAGAAGATCTTAGCTTTAGTAATAATAATAATAGTGTTGGTATTTGTTAAGCCCTTACTATGTGCTTACTACTGTTCTAAGCGCTGGGGGAGATAAAGGGTCATCAGGTTATCCCTCGTCTTCATCCCCATATTACAGATGAGGGAACTGAGGCCCGGAGAAGCAGTGTGGTTTAGTGGAAAGAGCCTGGGCTTGAGAGAGGTCGTGGGTTCTAATCCCAGATCTGCCACTTGTCTGCTGTGCGACCTTGGGCAAGTCGCTTCACTTCTCCGTGCCTCAGTTCCCTCATCTGCAAAAATGGGGATTAAAAATGTGAGCCCCGCATGGGACGATCTGATGATCCTGATTCTACCTAGTACTTAGAACAGTGCTCTGCCCATAGTAAGCGCTTAACAGGTGCCATAATTATAAAGTGACTCGCCCAAAGTCACCCAGCTGACAGGCGGCGGAGCCAGGATTAGAACCCTTGACCTCTGACTCCTCAGCCCGGGCTCTTTCCACTGAGCCGCGCTGCCTTTTAGCCGTGAGAAGTTCCGTTTTAGCCATAAGACCTCTTCACACCACCCTCAGCCTCACAACACTTGTGACCACAGCCATGATTTATTTTAACGTCCGCGTTCTCCTCTAGTCTGAAAGTTTCTTGTGGGCGGGGCACATGCCTGATAGTAATAATAGCTTAGAGTGTGCCAAGCACTGTTCTAAGCACCAGGTACAGGTTAATCGGGTGGGACCCACGGGGCTCCCAGTCCAAATAGGAGGGAGGGGGATTTAACTGCCATTTTTCAGATGAGGTAACTGAGGCCCAGAGAAGTGAAGTGACTCGCCCAAGGTCATGTCTTGAGAGAAGCAGTGTGGCTCTGTGGAAAGAGCCTGGGCCTGGGAGGCAAAAGTCATGGGTTCTAATCCTGCTTCCGCCACTTGTCTGCTGTGTGACCTTGGGCAACTCACAACTTCTCTGGGCCTCAGTTACCTCATCTGTAAAAATGGGGATTTAAAAAAAAAATGTGAGCCCCACGTGGGATAATCTGTTGACCCTGTATCTACCCCAGTGCTTCGAACAGTGCTCTGCCCATAGTAAGCGCTTAAGCAATACCGTAATTACTATTATTATTGCCTGAAGGTGAGAAGCCCGGGTTATTCAATTTGCTGCATTTCCGGAGCGTCAGTGACCGGCGTGGCTTACTGTGCTGTGTTGGCGCAGATTTCTTAGGTTCATTTCAGCCCCAGCCTGATGACCCTGTATCTCCCCAGTGCTCAGAACGGTGCCCTGCACATAGTAAGCGCTCGACAGATACCAACGTTATTATGGAGTTGGGCGGGCACGTTCCCCTCCCGCGGTGAGCTCCCGGGGCGGCCGGGACGAGCGCCAGGCCCGTCGAAGCAGCCGGTGTGACTCGAGCTCACGGGCGGCCCGGGTGCGTCTCTCCCTCCCCGTCTCCGTCTCCGTCCGTGTCTCCCCGTCCCTCCGTCCGTCTCCGCCGCTCCGCGTCCCTCTGGTGACCAGTTAATGGCGTCCCTCGCGGCGGTGGGGCCCCCGAACCCGCGCGCCGACCCCGAGTGCTGCAGCATTCTGCACGGCCTGGTGGCCGCCGTGGAGAGCCTGTGCAAGATCACGGAATACCAGCACGAGGCGCGCACCGTCCTCATGGAGAACGCGGAGCGGGTGGGAAACCGCGGCCGGATCATCTGCATCACCAACGCCAAGAGGTATGTTCGGCCGTTCGGCCGCGTTTCTCGAGCGCTTGCTCTGTGCTGTGCCGAGCGCCCGGAAAGGAGGAGCAGCGTGGCTCAGTGGAAAGAGCCCGGGCTTGGGTTCTAATCCGGGCTCCGCCGCTTGTCAGCCGGGTGACTTGGGGCGAGTCGCTTCACTTCTCGGTGCCTCAGTTCCCTCATCTGTAAAACGGGGATGAAGAACGAGAGCCCCGCGTGGGACCACCCGATCGCCTTGTATCCCCTCCAGCGCTTAGAACGGTGCTTTGCCCATAGTAAGCGCTTAACAGATGCCATTATTATTATTATTATCATCATTACCATTCGGCAACGGGATGTTCCTCGGCGGCGATCCACCCGCCCGGGCGGTCGGCGTCACTGACGCCGGGCGGTCTTTCCGGGCCGCGGCTCGGGCTGGATCTCCGGCCCCCGCGAACCGGGGCCGGAAAACAGAGACAACTGACCCCAAGTCGTCTTTCCGCTTCCCGTGTCTATCTGTTGCCGAACTGTCCATTCCAAGCGCTCAGGACAGTGCTCTGCACACAGTAAGCGCTCAATAAATACGATTGAATGAGTGAATGAATGAATGGTCATGGTTATCGTTGATATTTCTGGAAGGCTTGTTGCGTGCAGAGCACTGTCCTAAGCGCTTGGGAGAGTACAGAACGACAGAACGTTCCCTGCCCACAACGAGTTTACGGTCTAGAGGGAGCGCCATCTTGGGCGTTGGGCTTGGCTTCCTTTGAAGTAGGAGGGAGTCCAATTTATTCATCCGATTAGTGAGAATAGCAGTACTAGTAATAATAATAATCAGGTATTTCTTAAGCGCCTACTACGTGCGGAATACTGTTCTAAGCGCTGGGGTAATAATAATAACGATGATATTTGTTGAGCGCTTACTGTGTGCCAAGCACTGGGGTAGATGCAAGGGAATCAGGTGGTCCCACGTGAGGCTCACAGTCTCAATCGCCATTTTACAGCTGAGGGAACTGAGGCCCAGAGAAGCGCAGTGCCTTGCCCCAGGTCACCCAGCAGACAAGGGGCGGAGCCGGGATTCGAACCCACGACCTCTGACTCCCAAGCCCGGGCTCTTGCCACTGAGCCACGCTGCTTCTTAATAACAGCGATCGTATTCATTATGCGCTAACTATGTGCCGGGCACTGTAGTAAGCGCTGGGGCAGAGTCGAGATTGTCAGGTTAGATCCTGGCCCTCGTGGGGCTCACAGTCTGAGTGGGAGGCACCGAATCCCCATTTTACAGATGAGGAAACCGAGGCACAGAGAACTGAAGTACCCTGCCCCAGGTCACCCAACAGAGAGTCAATCGGCGGTGTCTAGTGAGCGCTTCCTATGTGCAGAGCACTGCATTAAGCACTTGGGAGAGCAGAGTAAAAGAGAATTAGCCCACACGTTCCCTACCCATAAGGAGCTGCCGGTCCCGAGACCAGCGGCAGACCAGGATTAGAACCCGGGTCCTCTGACTCCCGAGCTCTGCTGCTTCCCAGAATCGGAAATTATGTCTTGGATTCTGCCCCGAACTCTTAAGACACTTGGGATTTCCACCGAAACCCGTGACTGCCTCGGGTACGTTTTGAACCCCGGTCGCCGAGGCTTCCTTAGAACTAATAATAATAAGCACGGCATTTGTTAAGCGCTCAACTACGCGCCAAGCATTGTGCTAAGCTCTGGGATAGGCGGTCAGGGTGGAAACGACCACCACCTTTCATTGATTCATTCGGTCGGATTTCTTGAGCGCTTACGGTGCGCGGAACACTGTACTAAGCACTTTGGGAGAGTGCAGAACAAGAATAAGCGGACGCATTCCCTGCCCACAACGGGCTTCCGGTCTAGAGTGCCCAGCGTCAGTAGGAGGGAGGTAGTAAACAGAGTAAAAATATCGATGACGGGGAAGATGGTATTCGTTAAGACCTTCATTCAGTCGTATTTATCGAGCGCTTACTATGTGCAGAGCACTGGACTAAGCGCTTGGAATGGACAATTCGGCAACAGATAGAGACGATCCCTGCCCGGTGACGGGCTCGCAGTGTAAACCGGGGAGACGGACGGCAGAGCAGAACAAAACAGAAACAAGACAATTCATTCAATAGTATTGATTGAGCGCTTACTATGTGCAGAGCACTGGACTAAGCGCTTGGAATGGACAGTTCGGCAACAGGTAGAGACGATCCCTGCCCAATGACGAGCTCGCAGTCCAAACAGGGGAGACGGACGGCACAGCAAAACAGAACATAAGAAAAACAAGACCATTCATTCAAGAGTATTGATTGAGCGCTTACTATGTGCAGAGCACTGGACTAAGCGCTTGGAATGGACAATTCGGCAACAGGTAGAGACGATCTCTGCCCGGTGACGGGCTCACATTCTCAATGGGGGAGACAGACAGCAAAGCAAAAGAGAACAAAACAAAAACAAGACAACAACATCGAGGTAAATAGAATCGAGGAGATGGACACCCCATAAGCAAAATAATTAGGGTAATAAGTAATGCATACAGATGAAAAAATATATACAAAAGCGCAGTTCTGAGCTCTGGAGTAGATATAGAGAAGCAGCGTGGCTCAGTGGAAAGAGCCCGGGCTTGGGAGCCAGAGGTCATGGGTTCGAATTCCGGCTCCGCCACTCGTCAGCTGTGTGACTGTGGGCAAGTCACTTCACTTCTCTCGGCCTCGGTGGCCTCATCTGGAAAATGGGGATGAAGACTGTGAGTGAGCCTCACGTGGGACAACCTGATGACCCTGAATCTCCCCCAGCGCTTAGAACAGTGCTCTGCACAGAGTAAGCGCTTAACAAATGCCAACATTATTATTATTATCATACGGAGCAATCAGGTGAGATCCGGTCCCCGTCCCTCACGGGGCTCGCAGTCTTCACCCCCCCATTCTACCGATGAGTTGACCGAGGCGACGCCCAAGGCGACCCAAGCAGACAAGCGGCGGAGCCGGGATCCGAACCCAGGTCCTCCTGGTTCCCGGGCCCGGGCTCTTCCCACGAGGCCGCCGCCGCTCCTCAGCACGTCCGCTCGAGACCCCGCGCGGGAGCGGCAGGGGAGGGGAAAGGGGGCGATCTGAGCCTTTCCGGTCATTCCGTCTTCTTTTTTGCCTCGCAGTGACAGTCACGTACGCATGCTTGAGGAGTGCGTCCAGGAAACCATCCACGAGCATAACAAGTTGGCCGCTAATTCCGATCAGTAAGTAGTCGGACCCCCGGGGAAGCCCGGGGTTGGGGGGGCGGTGTCCACCGG